>NW_020172178.1:1699834-1812595 GCF_003031525.2 Neophocaena asiaeorientalis asiaeorientalis
TGACGCCCCCTGTCGTGGGAGAGCACGGCTGGCCGTCGCCTTGCTTGTCTTCACATAACAGCGCGTGGGCTGCGGCCGTACCCATTTAACAGGCCGGCCCACTGGGACGTCACAGCAAAACCAGAACAAAGTTCAAAGCTGTGACTCTACTGGGCTACCGGCCTTCTCAAGAACTACCTTAACTCATTTAGGTCAGCTTCCGACCGAACACTTAATAGCTGCTTAATGCATATCCTGGACCAAGACATATCGATATGCTTGTTACAGCCCACCTTATTCCCAAGATCTGTGGCAACGACAGCAGAGATGCTATAACAGGACAGGATGGAGACTTAGGGGGATGAGGGCAAAGGGAAATGAGAAACTAATACAAACACAGGGTTTTATTCCCAGAAAGCAACCACCCGTTGGTTTGGCCGTGGGATGTGACAGCCTGTGATGAGGACGAGGTCTTCGTGCCCCTCACAGCTCTGTCCTCAGTACCTGGAAGAGTGCCGCACACAGACGGTGCCCACAAATGTTTCAGTGAACAGGTGACCCGTAGGCCTGCTGCAAATCTGGCTCTGAGCTGCCGAGTAGTCAAAGCAAAAAGGGGAAAAAAGATCAGTTACAAGATCAGTGTCCATTCCAACCAGATCTTCAGGAAAAGCACAGGCTCTTCCAGACATTTCTCGACTGGGTTTTCAGCTCTGCATGAACCAACTGTGTCCGATGGACCAGAAGACCCACTCTTCACCCCAGACTATGACACAATAGTCAGGAGGACCCGGGTCCCACTCCCCTCGGTGAAGACATTGTGCAAAGCAGGGATTCTCCCCACTCTCTTCTCTGCTGCCTCCACCCTCAACCCTCTCTTGACCCTGCCCTTGTCTCTTGAAGGATCATTATTAGTACCTGCAGACAGAGGGCACACGGCACTGGGCTGAGATCAGCACATACCGAGGTTCTCCTGTGGTCCAGTGGCACCTGGGACCCAGAACACACGGTGGTGGTTAGGACACGGTCCTTTCATTCTGGAGGCTCGCAGACGTGTGGAGAGGTGGGGCAGTGGTGTGAGATGTACTATGAGAAGGGTATGGGCTGGGTACGGGAAGATGTCCCAGGGGGCCAGGGGCCCAGCTCTGTCTGCAGGGAAGGGTCGCACTGGATGAATAAAAAGGTGGGGAGAGGGCCAGGAGAGCTTTAGGCAGAGTCAGCAGCACATAGAAAGGCCTCCCTGAAAGCTGCAGACTTGGGATGATACGGAAGACAACATCCATCATCCTGAGACGACGAAGGTGCAGCCCTCAGCAGGAGGCAAATGTCCTGAAGTGTGTCCTGCTCTAGGACTGTCAGGGACCAACCCCTGCACAAGCAAATCTCGCTTTAACAGAAAACACACCCAACAGGAGCATGACTTCGTGACTGCCAATTGCAAGTCACATGTAGCCAGCCAGGACAACAGGGCTTGGACTCACCTATGCCTGGGGAGCCAAAGTGACACAGTGAATAACCCCTTAGGGCCCCTTCCAGTTCATCAGCCGCGAGGGCCGCTTGTCACCTTCATGTGCGGCCTTGGGCCCACTGGCTGACCGACCACGGGCTGCTGGGTTCCTGGGCACTGGCAGAGACATGGTTCCCCAAACGCCCGCATGCTTGGCAGGGCACGTCTCCAAGTGTGCTGCTCGGGACGCTGGTACCTAAGATCGACTGTGAAGGGGTCTGTGGTCTAGTAAGTTTGGGAAATGCAGCCCTCTCTCAGGCCCAAGGCACTTCAGCATAATAAAGGACCTGGGAAGCCCCGCAAAGAATCCTGTTCAGCTATGTTTAACCCATAAATGCCCAAACTTAGCGAACCACGGAACCTTTTTTTTTTTGCCATGTCACATCTATGAACATCCCTGGAATCTACCCAAGTCTCCATCTCAAAGGCAGATTCAGGCACTGACAGGAAAGCGGGGGTGGGTAGGGAGTGTTACGAATGAGAGGCAATGTTCAGAACAAAAAACCCAGGCAACATTCAGCACTAGTAAGAGGCGCGTCAAAAATTATTCCCTAAAAATGTTAGAAAAACATTTCAAGACACCAATAGCACTCGGGCGCTGCTTCATCACCTGGTAACTCCCTAGGTACAGATGCGAGGTTGCGCACTCACCAGCCACCACACCCGGTCCCACAACCACAGAAAACTGGGAGGAGGTCACCAAGATCAGGGAACATCCCCTTCGCTTTGCACGGCATAAGCGCCGTCACGGGCCACACTTCTGCTGCAAGGCTGTGTGTGTACGCAAAGAACACACACTTCGGACTGCAGCCCAACTTCACTCACTCATTTTGGTCCTGTTATAATGGCACCTTACAGCATAACGGGAGTGGCTTTACTGAGGTAAAAGGGCTTTCCTTTCTTTTCAAAATACAGTGAATGCAAAAGCAGGAGGGGAAAAAAGCAGAGAGGTTAAAAATAAACGCTTATTTCTTGTTGGACCAGGAAGAGTGTTATTTAAAACGGGGAACCAATGGCTTCTCCTACCAAGACTACTGGCCTCATGCACAGCCCTTAAACAGCCGCTGGGCACATCCCTAGATTTTCAGACTAATGTGAGTTGGGTAACAGTAATGGTAGGTTTTAACGCGGGCTCTCTAACAAAGACCATGAATCTTCTCCTCAGGAGCTACTAGGGTTACATACAAAACAAAGAAACAAATCCCACAATTGCCGCCCATGTTCGTTATGAGTCACCATCTGGTTTTCTTCTCAACGTGAAAAATCTATGACACACACACACATACGTTCACGTTTTAATTTCACCTTTATCTTAAAGGAGCCCCATAAATTAGGGAATTGTTGAATGACGGTTAAACACTCCTTTTGATTCAGGCAGATGGGTGTTCAAGGGCCAGCCCTGACTTGCTGTGACCTCAGGCAAGTTACTTCCCTTCTCTATGCATTTTTCCCATCTGTAAAATGGGGGTTATAGTAACAATGAGCGTTCGTTATGGGCTGAGGATGTGTGGGGCCCTGAGCCCAGCGTTTTACACGAACCCTCACTGAAGCCAAATGACTCTCGCTCATTGTAAAGGCAAGGACGTGGGGCTAAGGGTGGCTTAACGACGTGCCTGAAGTTGCACAGTGCCGGAAGCCAGACACTGTGACCCCAGTTCTCAATGTGGCACACTATGCTCTACTTCCCCCCAGAGGCTACCATTTCTGTAATCGTGGTGAGGAGGGAACGGCATAAAATGCGTAAAACACTGAGGACAGATCAGGCACCTCGTACCCGTTCAATAAATCTTAGTTATTATAGGTCCGAGAGCCCTCATTTGAAATCCTTGAGGCCGACGTGTCTTGCAATTCAGAATTCTTCAAGACAGAATTTTCAAGGGAGTAAAAAGGCAACCCACAGAATGGAAAAATGTATTTGTAAATCACAAACTTGATAAAGGTTTAATATCCAAAATATATAAAGAACTCTTTAAAACTCAACAACAAAAAACAACCCAATTCAAAAATGGGCGAAGGACTTGAAGAGTTATTTCTACAAAGACGTACACATGGCCAAGGAGCACAAAACGACAATAAGATACCAGCTCACACCCACTGGGAGAGCTATTATCAAAAATAAAAATAAAGAGCTGGTGAGGATGTGAAGAGAAACTGGGATCCTTGTGCACTGGTGTGGCGAGAATGTAAAATGGTGCAATGCTGTGAAAACAGTACGGAAGCTTCTCAAAAAAATCAAACAGAGAATTTACCGTGTGATCTAGCAATTCCATTCCTGGATACATACGCTAAAGAAATGAAAGCAGGGATTCAAACAGGTAAATGTACACCAACGTTCACGGCAGCACTATTCACAACAGCCAAAAAGTGGAAGCGTGAAAGCAACCCAACGCCCGTCGGCAAGTGAACGGATAAACAAGATGTGGTCTATATATTATATATACAACGGAATGTTACTCGGCCCTAGAGAGGAAGGAAATTCTGACGCCTGCTACAACACGGCTGGACCCTAACAAACAAGCCAGACGCCAAGGGACAAATACTGTCTGATTCCACTCATCTGTAAGTAGCTAAAGTAGTCAAATTCAGAGATAGAAAGCAGAATGGTGGATACCAGGACTCGGGGATGGAGCAGATGGGAGTTAGTGTTTAACGGGGACAGGGTTCCAGTTTGGGATGCAGAAAAGTTCTGGAACGAGATGGTGGTGATGGTTGCAGAACAACGTGAATGTACTTAATGTCATTAAACTCTACAATTAAAAATGGCTCTGTGGTGAGTTTTACGTATAATTCACCACAAAAAGAAAAAAGAGAAATAAAGAAGATCTACGAGTTGTTCCCACACTGCCTTGCACACAGGTCGGGAACGCTCCTGGCCGCGCGTCTACCGTGAGGGCACTCCCTGGCCCCTGGTGTCTCTGCGGGGATCACAACTCAGTCCACGCCTAAGCGGGCTGCACCCAGCACCCACCATTCCATCCAATACCTACATTATACACTTACGGATCCACAAAAAGAAAAGAGCTCACTTCCATCTGGATTCTTTTCATGCACATCACAACCTGCAAGCTGATGTGCCTGGCCTGGCCTGGCTGTGTTCCCTGTTCCAGCCACAGGAAGGGAGGGCGAGGCGGCGGGAAAGGGCTGTGGCTCTCAGGCTTGGCCTGAACCATGCAGTGAATTCTGGGCAGCAACACCAACGAACGCAAGTACGTAGAACTCAACCAAATTCCTCAGGATTAAAATACGTATACTTTTTTCTCCTTCGGTTTCGAGAAGTCAGAGTGAGGGGAAAGGAAGAGATTAATTTAAACTCTTATAAAGGAAAACTGAATTTTTTTTCTCATTCTAAGAAACTTATACTTACCCTCTTGTTCCTACGGCAAAGGCATTCCTTTTAGTGCTTGGTTTACTGAGTTACAGAAAGGTTAGGTCAAAGCTTGAAATAACGGAATTCTTTCTTAACCAATACTACATTGGAAGTGGGTCCTAAAAACCTGGAAGCCGAACATTCTGTCCACTTGACTTCAGAATAACCAAATTCCCTTAAGGAATGTGTCAAATGTGTCACAGATAATCCAGGACCTGGAAAACATCAGTCAACGTGGCAGAATTTCAGGCAAACACACTGGTGTTATTTAAATCAGAAAAAGAACAAGGCAGTTGTTAGTAGATAACTCCACCAGTAGACGGGAAGCATAACTTGGTAAACAACGTTTTATCATATTAAAGTATGCGTTTTCAGATGACCATGGAATTAAAACACTTTAAAGGCATTTCTGCTACAACTATTTAAACTTGACCTGAATCAGAACAAGAAAAGAAAAAGACAAAAGGACACAAAGTGAACCGACCATAACTTTATTGGAGATTTACTTGGCTACAATTATTACAAAAAAAAAAAAAAAAAAAACGACTAAAGGTAATTGTGACCCATAAGGTGCAGACGCGGATTTCTGCAGCATGATTGCCGTATGAATGAATCACGTCGTGTTCCTTAGAAACAGCTGCAGCGTGTGATGGTAAATATTTTTTTGTCAATCAAATTATGTATGTGTTAGTTTTACTTGATTTTAGTCATTTTCCTTCACTCTATTTACAGCAGAAAAGCCAGAAATTTCACTTCCTGTTCACCTTTGCGTTTTTGCTATGTAACCAGTGAATTCTGAGTGCATCTATAAAATTTAAATTGTGGGTGACGTCCAAATAAAAATGGACTAGAGAAAAAAAACAATTAACGATTAAAATATATTTACACGTTAGCTTCAAAAGATCATTTTCACTGCTAGTGGAAAATACAATAGTCTCAATGCAAATTCCCTAGATATTGCTACTGGTGAATCCAACAACTTTTAAAATCATTTCAATATTCTTGGTCTTAAACATATCTTAAAAACTTCTCATGTACAATATAAAATAAAGAAATTTATTTGGAAATAATTAAGTTCCTGAAAAGTAATCAGTGGTTGAAAAAATATACCTATTTAAATGTAATTAAAATAACCATATAGGTAATAAACAAGACACGAGTTTCAATTCCGCAGCTAACACAAACTGGTTCGGGGCACTAAAAGAACTTCAGATGCGGTTGAAATGAAGACATCAAGGTCTCCGTTTGGTGGCTTAAATTTTGTGTAAAAGGATTAGACACCCTAACAGAGGAAGACAGAAAGTTTTAAATCAACTGGGCCTTAAGACTGAACTGCGGTAGGTCTGGGTCTCGATTAGTCTCTGCACTCTGCAGTTACACAGGCTGATGTCAGGTAACGACTAAAAGAGCCGACTGCTGGGTGAATAATTGTATTTATGAACTGAACCAACAGAACCAAAGTAGCCTCCAGTCTCTTACTATTCGGGCAGGGCAACTTGAATCTTTCTGAGGGCAAGCTATTATTAAGAGAGGAAAAATATTAGTATTTCAGAAGATAATTACAGGAGTGTTAGAGGTCATTCTAAATTTAATCACTTCACATAATGTAAAAGAGAAAAGAAAAAAAAGTAACAAACATCTTTAAAACATAATTAAGAGTTCAGTTAACAAATCTTCGTCATACTTTCACAAACAGTAAAAATGCCACAGACAAAAATGACCTATTTAAGTTGTGCAAGTATATGACACATTGCAGGCATTGTAATTATCTTTTTCAAATTCGGTAAATCAGAACAGCAGCGAGGCCAAACCACATTTTTTCCTCTCAGTTAAGCATATTTTCCTTGAAATGAGGTAAAGCATGGTACCAAGTGCAATGCTTATCTGTGCTACATGAACAGAACAGAGGGGAAAAAAGCTATTACAAAACGCAGCATAGTCAGGACTGCTGAAAGTGTATTATAAAAAAAAAAAAAAAATCAAAAAACACTTACAATGAAGGTTCATGCCAACTAACCTCCACACAATCACCGTAAGGAATTTCTGCAGTTGCTTTTCAAAACGCACCTGCCCAGTCCTTCCCGCACGTGCTGGCCGCACAGCCACACCAGGGGGGTTTCCAAATCACACTCGGTCTCACGTGGCAATCACAGGAACAAAAGGATGACAGACAAGGTGGTAAAGTGGAGCAACAAGAGTGATTTTTTTTCCCTTAATTAATGGATGGGAAACATTTCAATAAACGAAACTAGGGGAAAGTTTACAGCATTAAAAATCAGCAGCACAAAAGCGTTCATAACCATTTCATACGTCTAACTCATAGTTTTTATTTTTTAACTTAGTAACCAGGGGATCACAGATTGCTTCAAAGCGTGAGTCACAATTAAAACCAGCTATTGTCCTCCAACCAAAAAAATAAAAAAAGCAATAGCTGAAGTTTGCTGTTGATAAAAACATTTTGAATGGTAGCAGGAAATTTGAACCCCTGAGACTGTGTGACCTAATCTCATCCAAGTCTGAACTTTTTAGTATTAACAAAAAATACTCGTTTTAAGGTTACAAAATATATTGAGGCATTTTTCTCCCCACGGGAATTGTAACTGTGAAACAATCTGATTTGGGTGCCAGGAGGCCAGTGAATCCCCTAACACTGGGGATTAGTGCATTAGACACAACGCAAGGCCCTAAGCTCCTGGCATCAGGTAGTTTATAAATTATCAAGAGATTTGTGATACAACTTTCTCACGAATCACCCTCAAAAGTGAAATTCACATCCAGCCTTACTTGTTAATTGTATACATTTACAGTTACATAATCCAACAATTGCTTGGTTTTAAATTGCCAGGAGATCTTACATGGAGGTTTCTTAAAAAAAAAAACAAATAGAAGTCTAAGGTTCCAAACCAGAATTAAATATTTTAAACACGTGTCCACCCAAACTGATTTGCTCTCAAGCTCATTTAATAATTTAGATCTCAACTGAAGTTTAAGATTGGAGACAACAAATCACACTGGAGAAGCTTAACGTCCCCTTCACTCAGGTCTCCTTAGAAAGCAGAGCTGACAGTTTTCTGTGTGCACACGCACAGAGGTGTTTCTCTGGGGGTAGGTGGTGCAGATAAAGCAAGAAGTACAGTATTCAACTGCAATTTAAAACATAAATGCAGCATTGCATGAGGCATCACGTTCACAATGATGTGCTGGAAATTATTTAGACACCTCTGCTCAGCTTCTTGAATTTCAAGCATAATTAATGGGGCAAATTGCAGCAAAACTCTACTGGTATGTTGGTGGGAGTGCGAGACTGACCCACAGCTTTTAAAAAGGTAAATTAAGAGGTATTACAGTTACAGTGCAAAAAAAAAAAAATTAAAATTTCAAGCATAATACATAAACATAGCACCAAACAGGGGGAAAAATGCATGCAAAAGAACTGAGGTATTTAAATGAAGAGTGCCTACAAGTCTAATTAAAGAAACTTAGGCAAATGCCTAAAAATGCCTTTTTTTCTTCCTTTTCCAAAGATGGAAACAATGAGCTAGTTTATCTAAATTAATGGCCTAAATCACAGATGTATCAAAATTACGGCAGTTTATCGCAAACGTTAAACTTTCGTGGCATTGACAGCACAGCTTTGGTAGGTGAAATACGCATGCAACACTCTGAAAAGTACAGTAAGAAATGTATGTGAGAAGACTAAGGGTAAGGTGCTCTGTTTTGCTTCTTTAAATAAGTAACCAATCCATTATAAAATCTGCAGCATATTTTAGGTGTGATATGTCTAAAGTTTATTTTGTTAGAGCAACAGCCTACAGGGCAAAATTATTTGCCACAAACAATTTCCATCAGCGGAACTACCTAGCAGGAGGTTTTCAGTAAAACTGGGTATTTAGCCAACGATTATTTTTATGATGGTATTTTAAAAACTCCATAGACTACCTATTCTGGTTTTGAAAATGTCTTCAGTACACATATGACAGAAATTCTCATATAATCCCGTCATAAGTTAGGTTACAACTATACTAGTGAGTTGTAAGTATCACGCTGTCTCAAGGTCTAATGCATAATAACACAACGAAGGGAATGTAAAACGGTTTGTTCCAAAAAGATCAGAAATGAAAGAATATCCATGAGGGTTTTACTCTTAAGGCAAGAACCTCTTTGATGCAAGACAACATGGCATGAGAAAACTAAAATGTGATTTGCCAACATGCCAGCCAATGCTAATTAAAAATCTGTCCCTTACTATCAAGTGCAACAGCGACCAGGAAACATCATCTTACACGCTATAATGTGGAAAGGAAAGACAACACTGGCACACTTCTCTCGCAAGCTGCATCGCTCTACTCAGCTTATCAACTATGCAGGACTGGCACTGCCACACACACCGTCGGGTGTCAAGAGCTCTCAACAGAACCCTGGGGGCTATTCCAGGTTTAAGCTCCTTGGCCTCCGAACTCTAAGCAAAGCTGACAGAATTAAACTAAAACGAAACAAAACAAAACAAAAACTCTCAATAATTTCTTTGAACACTTGCTAAATGTCATCAGTAAAGCACTCTTGTGATTTAAACAAAGCAGAAGTGAGGAAAGAAGACAAGATTGTGTTTGCGCAAAAAACTAAAACTACAGTTAGTTCCAAAATTTTTATACATGTGTTAAATGTTTTATTCTGTAACCTATCTTGTTATCAAACAAACTTTAAATTCTGCCTTCAATTCGTTCCACTATCAGTTTTAAATCATCCTTTTCAACTTAAATATTTTCCACCTTAATTCTGCTTTTTTTTGCTTTTTTTTTTTTTTTTTAATTTTAAAAAGGGGTTTCAGCTGTTGGGAACCTGAGGTTGATTAGCTTTGAGGCTTCGTAGGGCTCTTCTTGCCGCTGCAGATTTGGCAATCCTGTAACTTCGGCCAACACCTTTGAATTTCCCCTTTCCTACTACTTCCACGGTGACTCTGACCTTGCCATCGTAAGTTCTCTCAGCCGGGCTGTAACAAAGCCAAACAGCTTGAATTAGAAGTCAGAAGTATTTATAATTATAGTCAGTCAGCACCAAGTATGTACTCTCAGGCTGAGAGCCCCCGACACAAGCTGACACCACACGAAGGAAACATGCGTTATGACTGCTGCATACTGCCAACAGACAGGGCTGCAGCTCTTTCTCTCACTCAGCGTTACTTTACAAAACAAAAAGAAGTCAATTGGGCTACAAACAGCAACTGCATAAGAGCGTGTCCCAGGGTAAGCATTTTTCAAAATCATTCGTGTATGGCATCTTCGAGAACTCTTCCCCCTTGTTTTTCAGTAAGTTAACTGTTTTCCACGCCTATTTTTGCTTACCTAAATTTGGCGGTTTCTGGTTCCATTTCAAGCAGTTCTCGCACAGGGGAACGGGGCACATTTGCAGAAAATTTTTCTGTAATCAAAATGAAAGAATAATGTGATCAGTACCCCTGAAGTTGTTTTTAACCGTGACTCTGCCTCTCTCGAAGGGGAGCAACTGTACCTATCAGCGGCCGCATCATAGGGTAGTACACCTGCCAAACCGTCTCCAGCGACATCCCGCTATCCATGTAAATGGCACCAGCAAGCGACTCGAAAATATCCCCCATGGCCTTTGGAACTTCAATATCCTCTTCCTTCTCTTCATCCTCCTCAGATCTCCTAAGCTGTTATAGGGAGAAAAGTGACTCGTAAGCAAAAAGGCCGCTTTGAAAGGCAGTCTACAGAGATGTGTTTCTTTTCTTGGATATGACTCTTACTATATCTTTAACAAGGGTAACAACATCAAACATTTATGACATGCCAATCACACCGTTAATAGGTTCTTCACAAACGTTACCTTACCTTAAAAAAAAAAAAAGAAAAAGAAAAAAAGCCCTTCCCTATTTAGTATTCTATAGTCAACAAAGGAAAAAAGATTACTTCCAAATAAAAACAAAAACAACCCTAACACGAACTGGAGACAGGCAATAAATTGATGGAAAAAAGTTTCATATTTCACTCATAATCACAGAACTGCACACTGAAACAGGGCTAGCCCCTGGCGGCTTGGCAAGGAGCAGGCAGAACACTCGTCGGTGCAGCGCGAGCAAGGGTGCGCACAGCCCTGGGGAGTGTAAACTGCCGCTTTTTCGACAGGGAAATTCTATTTGGAAGATATTTTCCTCCAAGCTCCCCTTTTATGAAACCACTTAATAAATGTTCACTATGACAGAGAACCTGACACACAGTAGGTACTCAGATTAATAGAATAAAAACTCACGTATGTATCAAACGCCTTTTAAAAGTTCATAATTCTTTGATGTGGCAATTCCGTCTCTAGGAATTCATCTTAAGGAGGTAACTGGATATTTAAGTATATTTACCACATCCACGTTTATTACAAACCCTAACAAAAAATACCTTAACCACCCAGTCGCAAAGGATTGTTTAAACGCATTACATTATAGCCATATACTCACTAGCGTGCAGCTACTGAAAGTTGTAATCCCAATTATTAACGATCGGGGAAAGTCATCCACAATATATTAAGTGAAAAGAATAGGGTATGGTACACTGTGCGTGCTATAATTTCATTTTATATCGTACATAACTTTATGTCTATGTACATTAGCAATAAAACATCACAAAATGTTAATTTCGGTTATTTGTATTTTCTAAAATACACACACATTACTTGTGAAAGAGAAATAAAAAGAAGAGGGGATAGTAATTTCTAAATGGATGGTTTAGCCACACAAAGTTCTATATAGTAGATGCTGACTACCGGAAAAAAATAAGATACTTACTGTTGTAGATGGGAATTTTTAAACTTATCAAGTTTAAGTCTCTCCTTTTACAAATGAGGAAATTGGGGCCCAGAGAGGTGGAGAGACTTTCTTAAGATCAAACAGTAAGTCAGAGAAGCCAGACCATGACATTCCCAATCAGTTTTTGTAACTTCTATACATATGTTTATATAAATGAAGGGAAGGAAAAGAATGAACAAAAACTAACAAAGCCAGTATGTCCAACTGTCATCAAAAGAGAACTTTGGGTTTAGCTAATTCCTCAACTTCTAAGCTTAAATATTTCTACAGAATGAGACTAGAAATAATATTGAATATATCTGAGATGGTTCTAATTCCTGGTCTCACCGCTAGCTGTGCTCCAACTCAGACCATTAATCTTGGAAGCGTGTGCAAGGGTGAAAGGGGAGAGGAAGGGCACTGCCTACTGATTCCCCTTCAGCACATCCTCCATCCCGTTCAACATGCTTGACCCTTCTGCCCCGTGGCTACACCTCAAAACCCAGGCTCTTCATTTCTCTCACAGGAGGCCAAGGAAATGCACTACTCCCTAACGACGGTTTGTGCGATTAAAAAACAGGAAGGTACAAATTAAAGAAAGAGTAATTAAAATGGCTACCAGAGTTATGAATGAATTCCATGACTTACAAGAAATCTACAGAAAGAAGAACAAAGGAATCAGAATGAGCAGAAGAAGAAATGCAAGTGCTCTCCTGGGTACCCAGGTATGTGGATGGATGTTAGTGAAGGATTAGAGGAGACTGGAAAGATCTCAGCAAAATCCTTTCCTACAAAATTTCAAAATAGTTCACAAACACATTAGAATTAGCTCTATCAACCAAAGAACCTTTGGCTCAACTTACAGTAGAAACCTCTCAAATTCCAGTCCCTAAAAATTTATAAGTTTGGTTTTTAAATGAGATTTTCCCATTTCCAGTAGAAGCAGAATATACATTTGTGATGCTTACCTGAGATATTAGCAAATACTCCCGACCTATTTTAAACACAAAGAAAGACAGAACCAACCACGCCGAGCTCTCACTGAGGTTAAAGCTCCTCTGGGGGCAGGGGGAGGGCTGCACCTCTCTGGCGTGCCTAAACGCCTGGAGCCCGAATCAAGGACTGGGGGTGGTGAAGCAGCTGAAAGCCCCCTGGCTCCCTCTCCTCGCCAGAACGACCACAGTATGAGTGGTCAAGTTGAAAAGGCCTCTCTGAAGACTGAGACCCATTCACTTCTCCCTGGAAAACGCAGAGCGTGCTGGGGACCACAACCCCGGCCTTCGGCTGGCTCTCTAGACAGCTCTGTCGAGAACCCTAGTCAGAAGGCTTATTTTAAACACTGACTTCAACATATCTTAAAATGGCACTAACCTCAGAATCCATCCCTTGCATTTCATTCTTCTCGAGCTGAAACTGCACAAAATCATCGATGACGTGGAAGAGCTCAGGAGAAACTGCTTTAAAGTACTTGTGGTAGTCATACTTCACAGCCAATGACGCAAAGATGGTGTTGTTGACCAGAGCCGAGCGCAGGTCAGTCAGGACCCCTGGGGAGTGCTGCCGTGGGTCTTCATAAAGGTGCTTGGTTATGAGGTAGTCCAAAATTGCATCTCCCAGGAATTCTAAGCGCTGGTAACAATCTGAGGGAAGATCCAAAGTGAAGCCCTGAGCTCCGGCAAAAACGTTTACACAATTTTCAAATAATAACTCAGATAAAGAACCGATCCCCCAGACACACTGAAAAGACTTTTTATTGGGATTCATTTTCATATATATTCTTCAGTGACAAAATTATTTGACATCATACGGAAGCCTCTGGAAATTAAATTCTAATGACAAATTAAGCATATTTCTTACATAGAAATTGGGGTCATAAAATTTTTAAGTGGCCAAAAGACTAATGCTCGTTAAGGAAAAAGCATTTCCCAAGTGCCATCATCATCACTCAACCCTTTTCCTCCGGCACTGTGCTGGCCAGGCAGGTGCTGGGGCACCATTCTAAAGGCTCCATCACACATCGTCACCTAGCAACGAACGCCAGACCCTGCACATAGTCCTGCCCCACACTCTGCTGTCAGCCCTGCACACTGTCCACTCACACTCTGGAAAGTGCGGGAGTGATACCATGCCTCGCCACTCCTGGGTTACATTTGCTACACAAGATGACAGTTAGTACAAGACAGTTTTCTTCTCAACTTGAATGAAAAATGTTGAATTAGACACAAACCAAGAGGCTGAGAAAGGAGAGTCGTGGAGGCGAGCAAAGACCTTAAGCAAAAATGATCGATGTCAAAATGTGAGAAGTTATCGACACTGATCAACACCTCTATCATCTCACAGTGATTAAAAAGAAGCTGTTCAGGTGAGATGAACTGGGAGATTGGGACTGACACATATACACTATTGATACTGCTATAAATATAGATAACTAGTGAGAACACACTGCATAGCACAGGGAACTCTACTTAATGCACTGTGGTGACCTAAACGGGAAGGAAGTCCAAAAGAGAGGGGAGATACACACATTTTGTGTGTGTGTGTGTGTGTGTGTGTGTGTGTGTGTATAGCTGATTCATTTTGCTGTACAGTAGAAAGTAATACAGCATCGTAAAGCAATAAAAATTAAAAAAAAAAAGAAGTCGTTCAACTGTGGAAACTGAGGCGGGAACAGAGATAGTGAGCTGCCCCCGCACAGCCGATGAGCTCAGAAGCAGGGCCCGAGGCAGACTAGAACCCAGGGCTCCTGCCAGTACAGCGTGGTAGAAAAGGAGGCCTCGTTTCTTCTCCACAAAGAAAAACAGGTTTTAGTTCCACCAGCCTTTCTGGTCCAGAGTCAGCTAATTTTTCGCTCTTGGCTTTCCGTTTTTCTGATCACCTTGGCCTACCCTGTTTTTCTCACACAAACTTTACACTCGGCTTTGGTTTTCTGAATTCAAGCGCTTATTACTCTGACACAGAAAAAAAATACAGACTTTAGCTGTTTCGAAAACTGAAGCCGATTTTGGTTTTAGGCGCCTATTCTCCCTTCTAATCAAATGGATCGGGAGCCTATTAAATAAAGGAGGAAAAAAAACACGGAGCACAGCGCAGAGCAGAAGGTGACAGCAGAGTCAGAGCAATGAAACCTTCCTGTGAAAGAGTTTCTTTTAATCGGCTCATCTTTAGATTTTAAAAGACCTTAAAGGGAGGGGGCTTTTTGTTCAGGAAGAACAATAAAAAGATGTGGAAAGACATCCAGAATACACGAATAAATTATTCAAGAACCAAAAGCAGCAGTGACCGGGCATCAGAAGGACATGGGCGGGGGAGCATAAAATGGCAAAAACACACCGAAATACTAAGGCCCGAACCTGTCTAATTATGCCGCATATCAAATGACAGAGACACGAGGAGCTAAGATAGCTCTGCTCCCAGCTGTCAAAGGTAAGGAACAGTCCATGCTCCCAAAAAGAAAGGCTTCTTTCACTTTCTTGTGCTTCCTCCCCGCACCGTGCACACTGAACTCTAACGTACATGCATAGATTATTCTTTTTACATTATTCTACAGAACAACTCCATGAACACAAGGTCTCATTTCCAGAGCAGTGAGCTCTGGTCTGGGGCTCCTTACCAGTGATAGTGTTGTAGTGGTAGGAGGCGTGTGTAAAAGCCTGTAGTAGGTAAGCCTTATTCTTGAATCTGTAGTTGATTTTCTTTTCGAAATTTTCAAACCCCGAGATAAGGTGACTCAGTGTCCTATCTGCATCTGGGTGATCAAACATGCACCTCGGTGGGATCTCCAAACACCCATACTCCACGTCTTTCAACACAGAGGAGCGGGGGCCAGCTCCAGAGGCGGCAGCGCGGCTCCCTGAAAGGTTCTTTTGTTGGCTGGTGAAATTCTCCCTGGTCGGGCACATGGCCTTTTCCCGATCAGTCCTCTTAATTACCGGGAGCACCTTCAGCCCCAGCGAACAGAGGAAAAGCTGAGCAGCCCTCTCACCACAGCTGGTTAAATAGCAGCCCAGCAGGGCTTCCACACAGTCGGCTATGCTTTTGTCAGCAATGCACTGCTCGGTGTGCAGGTCGTAAGAAATGGACTGTTTCCCTGTGTCAACACCACAGTTTTCTTCTGATGGATTCCAGAACCCCACCACAAAGTCATCCTCTTCAACAGCTTTGCTAGGATCCAGATAGCACATTGCATCCCAAGAGCTATAGTCAAAATCCTCAAAATCTGATGAAAATGGTATACTACCTAAGGAGGACTTTTTGGGCATTTTCCATTCATAGGCGGAATCAGTGGCTGAAAAAGCAGAAAGCGAGATTTTCTTGACAAAAGCTCCGGATCCCATCAGCATGCTATCTATGAACTTGATGTGCTCCTGGTCGTACTCCAGGAAGTCCTCCTCGTCGTCGGCGTCCTCCTTCGGAGCCCCCCACGTCAGGCCCCCCCCCTCCTCCTCCTCTTCGAAGTCATCGTCCAGCTTGCCATTAGCCAACATGCAGTCTTTTGTCTGCAAGAGGGAGAATGGGGAAGGAGGGGAGACATAGCTGCTGTTTTTAAAAGGGCCTGAGACTCAATAAAAGCAAGGGTTATGGATAATTTCAAATGACAACCACAAATACTAAAAGGCAACTTTCAAATCATGGCCATTTGTTTTCAATTAACATAAAATAAGTTATTTAATCATATAAACAAAGTAAAACACGTTCTTTGAATGTTCATTTTCTGAGTTATAAAATGACCTTTATCCAGTATGAAGCTTTAAGTCAAGGATTTTATACATGGATATAAAGTTTAAAATTAAGCTCCACAAGGCAAAACTTCAGCTAAGAATTCTGACTGTAGCAGGAGACACAAGGAAAGCTCTCATATGCTGATCACAGAGAGCTTCAAGTTGGCTGACAAAGTTTTAAAATGTTTTTTAAAAGATTTTCAAATTAATAAAATTAAATTCCAGATGTAGAAAAAGCGTTATCTTTGCAATTAAATAAGAGAATAATATGTAAACAGATCGAATTATTTTCTTTATAACATTAAAAATGTACAGTGGGGTTTCATAATAATAAGTTTTGGTCCCTATTTCCACTTCAAAGCTCATTCGCTACAATGTAAAACTAAACTACTTTGCTTGGAAACTAAAAGTGATCACTGTGAGCTAAGCTGTGAATTTGAGGAATTATGCTTTTCCCTTTCGGTGAGCTAGAGGAATCAGGGCAACAGATTATAGCATAACTGACAAAAATAGAAGACAATTTAGACTAACAGGAAACACAACAATCCAATTTCTGTCAGAAGATCTTTGCTAATTCCAATTTCTTTGGCAAAAGCTTATTTGTGAATGACAACCTTAATAATGGGCCAGGATTCAGTAATGATGTAACTTTTTTGCAATGCTAGAAAGATACCAAATTTCTGTTGTTCAATAAAAAAAATAAATAAATAAACAAGACTTTACTTGGGGGGGAAAGGCGGGAGGGAGTGCTTCAAGGAGGGTGTGCTTCAATTTCAATAGTGACAACTTTGCAGAGTATTCTGATAAAAAGGTTTTCAAACTTTGTCAACCATTTTTTTAAATGCTGCAAATATTCTCATTTTAAGCCAGACTCAAAAGAGATGCAAACAGTGCATTTGTTTGAAAAGAAATAAGTGCAATGAGCCAAGCCATCCATATACCTACCACTATCTGTCTATTTTAATTAAAAAGTTTACAAATTTTTTTCAAGAATAAGGAGGAAAACCAAAAAAAGAAAAAACCTAAAACGGTGGACACCTCTAGGGACTATTACCTAATAAAAATTACACTTTCCCAAGGTAACGTGAGATGTTTTTGACTAGCTGGTCCTTAGGAAAAAAAGGCCAAATTGCAACTAAAAAAAAAAAAATAAAGACTAAATAATATTTGTAATTTTAAAAAATCCTTATGTATCTTTAGTAAGATGCTATCATAACCAGACACTGGCAAAACTCACAACAAAGGCTGGGTTTTATCAACAAACAAGCTGTGTGATCTTGGGCAAAGTTCATTAGTGCCTTTGGGTTTTGGGTTTTTTTAATCTGCAAAATAGTGGGAGTCTACCTCACTAAATGGTTTCCAAGAGCATTTCAAGCTCTCAAAAAAAAAAAAAACGAAAAAAATACCCCCAAAAAAAACAAACACAAACAAACAAAAAAAAGCAAAACCACCAGCACGAAACTCCTTTTACAGTTCAAGTTCACTTTCCACCTGCGTTATTCCCACCTTCGGCGTCTGTGTGCAAAGCTTTCACTTAAACCTATCTGCTGAGGAGCGAGGCAGGTAGAACAGGAATGGATCCAGCATATGCTTTCCAATATCATATAATGGTCCATTTCAAGAAGTAGAAATTAGTAAATGAAAATATAAACAGTATTTAATGTATTCTAAGAACCAAAGTGCCAGGTCATTTGAAATGTTAAGGAAAATAATTTTATGTTGTATCTTAAAATAAAAAAATTTTTTTAAATTAAAAGGACACGCTAACATCACCTCTATGCTAATTTTTTTTTTTTATTTAAAGAACCAATGATACTATGAAACAGGATTTATAAGGCAGGATATGTGTTACTGGAATGTTTTGCAAAGAAATGCAATATTTCCTCTAAAGTTCTCAAAATCTTACACATCTTCCTCTAAGGTTCTATTTCTAAATTAATAACATATATAATTTTTCTAACCCAACTTGCATTAAAATATTCTCTTAATGCTTTTCCAGATAAGTTCAATTTCTGTAGTAAGGCGAATACTGCACGAGTTAAAAATATACTCAATGAGTAAGTAAAAATCAAAACAGAGTCACAGAGCATGCTACCTGGAAATGAAGTAACAACGAGCCAGTTTATCATTAGTGCAAAATAAATGCCTGAAAAATGAAACTGCCCGCGAGATGGCCTCCCAGCCAACCACACTGGACAGGCTGCTTCCACAGCTCTCCGGCTCGCAAGGCCCTCCGAGGTGCCCTCTGGTGGCCTTCGAGACAGGACAAAATGAAGCAGCTGCAGCTAACGTTTGGAGACTTAAAGTCATTGGCAAGATCTTAAACTATTTCCAGAAAACTACCTTTATGTATTTTTTTTTAAGGTCACAAGAGGAGAAATAGTCCTGAAAAAGCCCTGAGCTGCAAAAGCAAGATTTTACTGAAATTACTGCACATACAGATCGGAGATCATAGGTCACTGAAAAGTCATTTCACTGAACGGAGCTAAGGATCTACAATAAATCGTAATATGTAATATTAAAGTGAAACGTTACAGAGCTTTGCTTTTTTTTTTTGGAGTCACAGCATCAGATACTCTTTTGCCTTTGGAAAAGGAAGATCACAGAAATTGTTCTCCGTCAAAATTACAACACTTCTAAATTCATGAAAAGACATCTGTTTAAAGGAATTCATTCAATATATTGAATTTCTACTCTACTATAAACACACCAGGGAAAAGAAACAAAAAATTAATAGAACAAGACTCTGCCCCTCACCAGAAAATAAATCCATCCAGTTACCAAAAACTTACTATTTCATCTTTTTCCCATTTCTCTGTGTTACTTTTGTCTTGATTTACTACATAACCAGGAGGAAGCCAATTCACAGGGGGATCAAATATTGACACCACCATGCGGCTGGGCAGCCCCTTCTTTTTTCCAAGCCGATACAGATTACAGTTGCTGACCTTTAGCAGAAAAAATTTATAAGATACTTATCCGTGAACAGTCACTGCTGAAATTCACATAAGGCATTAACATAATTTTTTAGCTAAATATTCTTCATATTCCATAACTGGTCATCAATTATTCAGACTGTATAGTTTCTCTACCTCTTCATGATAGGAAATATTAAATTCTCATGTAATCTGATGATATAAAATTCAAACTGTTAATTGGGACTATCAAAATAGAAAAGAGTGCAATTCCACATAAGTCCAAGATGTCACAATATTCTCAATGAAATAAAAGGAGGAAATACCATAAACTCTAGCTATAAAGTGAAAACTGGCACTGAACTGAGCTAAAATAATTTTATGTTCCTAGAACCTAAGCTATGAATATGATTTCGACTGCAATGCTTTCTCAAATATTATTCCTTAGTTTTGGATGGCATTTCAAGATATTTTGTTCAACCATTTTAAAATAGAGCAAAAGGCAATAAAGAAAAGCTCCATGTTTACTGTCATCAATAAAACAGCTTTACTGTCTACCCTCTAGTCTGTTTCTCCTAAGGCCTCCATCTCCTCCTTAATTTACTCAAATCCATGTTTCCATCTCATTTTTACTTGGAAACCAAGGTCTAGAACGGTCAATCTCATTTTCATTTTCTAAAAACTGGGTTCCTTTTTAAGTACTTCATGAGCCCTTTTTCCACGTAACTCAATACCCCTGAACAAGCACCCACGTCGGAGAGGCGCTGGCGGGCAGCGAGGCAGAGGAGCGGTCCCTGGAGCCCGCAGGCTGGGCCGGGAGCCCCCCATGACGCTCACTCTGGGCCGAAGCCCTTTCCCACGCCGCCTGCACGGCTTAAGTACACGCTGGCTTCCCTTTCCACACCATGGGAACACAGCATCACAGATGCCAACAAGAGGGTAAAATACGACAGGGGCGTGAAAGGGACAGAAATCACATTCAAAGTCAGCAGAAATGGTCCGCCGGGTGGAAAAGGAAGAAGAGCTCAGTAAGGGCCCACGTGAGGCACAAGGTGGGGCAGGCAGAGCTCAGCCCGCAGAAACGGGGCGAGCAGCGGGGAAGGAACGACAGCAGGTGTGTGCGCAGGTCCCGCGAAGGACAGCCAGGGGCGGCAGCCCGGCCAGGACCCTTGGGGGCGGGGGGCACCCTGAAAGGGCCTTCACCACCGTGCTGCGGGAGCGACAGGGATTTCTGCAGCATGTAAGGAGTCAGAGCTTTCTGAGAAGACGATGGATGAACTTTCAAAAAGGAAAAGAATTCCCTTCTTACCTAGGAGTGTGCTGTTGCTTTGTGCTCATTCTCAGCCTCTGATACTTTCTTCCTGCAGCCACCCCTGGGAAATCTCATTTGTCCTCAATTATCACTCTCATGAAGACTGTTTCCCCAGACTGCACCTAAGTCCTAAATTCTTAATTACCTGAACATTCCACTTCCTAGGCCATGAGGTCTAAAAACTCTAGCCCCAACTCTTACTCCTATACTTCTGTCTTCCTCAGCACCAGCCCCGTCAGCAGCCCCAGCCGCTATGGCCGTTAGTTCTGCGTCACCCTCTCTACCGGGAGGCAGCAGAGAAGAGTGGGTGAGGCTATGGGCTCTGGCCTCGGTCACGCTCCCGACCATCCCAGACTAGCTGGATGACCTGCACGAGCCAATGAAACTCCCTAGGCAAGAGTTTTCTCAACTGCAAAATGGGGACATGTCATCTACCGCTGAGGGGCACGCTGAGAAGACTGGAAAGAGCAGGTGTGTAGAACACTCAGTGCAGTGCCTAGTGTTACAGACAACTTCAGAGGGAGGTCAGCGTAGTGGTCAAGAGCAAGGTCTCTAAAGCCAGACTGTCTAGGCCGTGCCACGTACTTGCCATGTTACCTTGAACAAGGTAATCTCTCCTGCCTCAGTATCCTCAGCTATAAAATGGGGACGACTGAAGTACACACAATCACAAAAAAAATAAAATAAATAGAAGTATACAGAATTAAATCAGGTAATTAATATATGTAAGGTGACGAGGGTAGTGTCTGGCTAGAGTTAGTACTCGTAGGTGTGGGCTAAGAACCTCATCGCCTCTGAAATCTCACTCCCCTCAGTGCTTTCCTTGCTGCCAGACTCTACATCTGTCTCATTTTCCACTTAAGCTTAGACTTCTTCAAAGGCCCAAATGATCACTCAGCTTGGTTAGGTTTTGCTTTTCAACTCATGCCGCATTCTGCTTCCAGCCTGACCATTTAAAACTACCGCTTTATTAATATTAATAGTCCCTTACACAAGAAGTACCCTCAACATGCACCTCATTCAAAACAGTGCTGACTCTTTGGCCTGGCACTGAAGATCCTCCATAGTACAGCTTCAGCCCACCCGCCTTTTTAAGTCTTTTCTCGGATCTTTCCACACTTTTCCCACAGTTTATTCACCGAGTCCTGACACGCTCTGCCATATGTTCCCTGTTTACACACTACAAACGCACCTCTTCTGTTAACGCCTCCCCTGATCACAAGTGATATTCCTTCCTTCTGAGCGCTCAGCAGTTTTGTGTGTTACTTGTCAAGCAGGTGCATGGCGCCTTGTGACATCTCTTTTATCATCATTTAAATATTTATCTTCGTTACTTTTCTTCCCTCAATCTTAATTCCATGCTAAATTTAGTGTCACTCCCACGGGGGTACAGAGGAGGCTCCAGCTGCCCTGTCGGGTGTGGCAATCCCTGCGGTAACACTTTCCTCATCCTCTGAAATTTATCCGATGCTTGAGACCACTTCTATGCACGCTGAGTAATATAACTGCTCAAAATCAAAGGACGCTTTCTTACCTTTTTGCTTCTCATATAGGAAAGGCGGCCCTCGTGAGCATCGGGATAAGTGCAAAAGAGATACGTGGTGATGGCATGCTTTAGAAAGGAGTCGCCAAGCATTTCGAGCCGCTCCAGGTTAAATCCATCACTAGCATTTGAAAGGGTCAAAGCCTGAAGAATAAGTCCAGGGTTTGGGCCAAGCGTTCTCGAGGAGTACCCGGGAGAAGGGCTCTGCTCAGAAGCCGTCCTGTCCGTGAGCGCCTTACCAGTCTCTGTAGTACCAGGCACGGCGGCCATCGTGGGACTTCCATCTGAGGTAGATTTGTTAGCATTTCCATCAAGGTATTTATTACTCAGTAGAGTACATTCATCGCTGGGCTTGGGCTGGTTCTCATAATTGTATAAATTCTGAACGGGATATGAGGTAGTTGGTTGTACAGGTATTTCCTGCTTGTAGTAATTCAGATGGTTTCCTTGGCAAAAGTCTCTGTTAGCTAAATCGTAACTGCCATTGGCGAGATTTTTATTGTAAGAAAGACCATTAATTGCTGTCAGATCTGTTGAAACTTCGATTTGGAGCTTACCAGGTGACTCGAACAGCGTTCTGCAGTTCACAGGCACGTGGTCGTGACTTTCTAGACAGGAGGTTCTGTTAGCACCTTGGCGCGCAGCGTTTTCAAGGACGACGACTGTGCTGAGCTTACAGGGATTCTCATTTTCAGCTGAAGAGGAGTTAGCGACTGAGATGAAAGACTTGCTGTCAATAGATTTTTTCCACCCGAAGTCTAAGTTGGGGTATCTGCAAAGACATTTTTATAGCTTTTCATCAGATCCTTCAAAAAGGCTAGGCTTAGAGCAAGAGCAATTTGAGTAAAAATTACATAAATGAAGATCCCTATAAATATACTCCTACCTTAGAAGATAAGTAAGTCTCCAAGGCAGAAATCAACACACCTGGAACTCTGCACAGTGTAAACCATCAAGTGGGACATGGGTCTCTGCACGCTGTAGGGCTTAGCTCGTGAAGCCTGGGGCCAGCCTACGGGACCTAGAGCCACCGACTGCGAGGGCTGGGACCCGAGGCCAGCCAGGTAACTAGCTGGGTAACCTGGGACAACTTACTTCGTGTCTCCGTACCTCAGCTTCCACACCTGGAAGAGGAACTAACACCTCTTACACCACAGGATCCTAACAATGAAACCACCTGACATGAGCTACAGCATTTAAGCCAGTGTCTGACGCTGTAGTAAGTACTCAATAAATGCAGGCGTGATCACTGCTATTATAAAGTTCCTCATTTCCTGAACCAACTTGGTCTTGCCAACTGGCTGATTTCTTTAGAATGCAGAGTCCTGACAGATGAGAAGAAAATAATGAAGACAAAGACCACACAGAGGCAGCTGCTCTTTCATGTACATTTGATTTTATAAAAAAAGGAAGCGTCTTAAAATGTCAGCAGTGGCAAACAACTGTTTTCATTTTCACTTTAACTGCCATCTCTGAAGGGGGAATGACTGTTTTTGACCTCAGGCTCTCCTCTCCAGCCGTAACTTCCCAAGAATGTTAGACTCATTGACCCAACGTATAGATTTTCACTCATGAGTCAAGCGATGCATTTATTTCACGTATTAGATAGGCATCCACGTTTTCTTTCTAATCTTTTAAAAATTATTCTACATACAATTAAAATGTGAACTTAATTCCGCTCCTCTGCCAGCAGGACCTCACGAGCCGAGCTCTTCCTGGCCCACAGCACAGGCGTACCTAAAATCCGCGGGCAGTGACCTCACTCCCACACCAGCGTCGCCGGCTGTCTGCGCTCTTAGCTCCTCTGCGGTCAAAAGGCAGTGAAGGCGATAAAGTATGCTGGGGAGACAAACCGCTTTTCTCCACAGTGATGCTGGAATTGGATGTATAGCACAGAGTTCTGGAACCAGTATCTTTGAGTAAGCAAAAATGTGGATAAATATAAATTGTGGATAGACAAATAGAGAGCAAACACACAAGAGAAGAAAAAATAAAACTTAAGGCCAATTTCACTAATGAAGAAAGACAAAAATCATAAACACTAGCAAAAAATCTTAAAAATATTCTTTAAAATAACCCTTTAAGGAAAATGGGATTTATCCTAGGATTTACATGGATGATTTCATGATGTAATTGCTATCAGTGGATCAAGTATAAAAGCCAAACCTCTCACACTTACCAAAAAGACATTCAAATGGAAGTCAATACATCATATTAATTAAAGCCAAACAAAACCTAAGGGTTGGGCAACTTCCAGAAACCTCACGAATCACTCAATTCACTTGATAAAATAAAATTCAAACTTATCTTTCAAAACATTAAGTTATGCTAGTCACAATTAACTCACTACCTGTTTATTCTGCAGACTTTCCCATTTGGCTTTCCTCTTTTCAGCACTGCTTAGAGGAAGAGCTTTCCCCTTCTGATTCAAATGGCGAGGTGTCAGAAGATTCAGTCTATAGAAATTTCAAAATAATTTGATCAAACAGACAAAAACAAGTACACTCTCACAGTGGTTCTAAAACTTCAGTGTGTCTACAAGTCACCTGAAGAGCTCATTTAAACTGCAGACCGCTGGGCCACACTCTGGGCAACTCTGTGTGCAAAGGACCTCCTAAGTTCAGAGCCCACATACAGGTGGGCTGTGTGGACTGTGAACCTCCACATCTGCCTACTGACCTCTGGAAATAATGCCACAAGTAAAATCAAAACGTCATTTCTAGAGCTCCTTTACCTTGAAGATGTGTGGTCCACATCCAGCAGCGGCTGGTTGAGATTGGTCAGGTCAAGGTTATACTTTGTTTTATAATATTCTGCAAAAGTTTCATATTCGGGGGAAGGAAATTTACTCAGGGGGGTAAGATCAGTGTACACATCAGCTACATAAAATCGATGAGGCTGATCAAAATTGCGGTATCTAAAAAGGAAAAACAATCAGTGACTTTCTGGTTTAAATCAAGTATTCTCAAGACACAACTGCTTTTAATATGCAGTTAATGCAAATTATTTGATTTTAAAGAGCTCGAAAAGGTTAAAAATAAGTAACACTAAAGAAACTTCAATTCAAAATAATACATTTCAAGTGAATTTAAGACGAGAAGAACTACATTTATATCAAGTAAAAACTGACTCTCCCCCTTCCCCTATTTTACTACTGTCCTTGTTCTAAATATCTATACTTTGATAACACATGAAAGCTAAATGGCACCTTTAAGTATCTCTTAATTTCATCAGTATAAATAGTATAGAAAACTTTCAATATCTCAACAAGCAAGTAAATACTGCGTATATTCCTAACGCTAAACATGAAAGACACTCGCCACGTAAAATGTATTACTGCGGCATTTACGATATTGATAGGTTGGTGTTAGCTAACATTTAAAATATGGCTTTGAAGTACACAAAGAAAAAAGAAAACAAAAACAAAAGCCAAAGACTGAACTGCAGCCAGTACTTTAATTCTTTAAAAAGTGCAATGTTTAACTTTATTGATCAAAAACTCCATCCCCTAAATTTTTACAAAATAAGAAACAAAGCATAGTAATTTACTGTTTTCACTGCACTTAATAACACTATGCATTTTAACAATTCTAATAAACCATTATTTACACCCAAATTCTTTAAGACTTTGGGGATTAAAAGGATAGAGCTTCTAAGAAGAAAGACTACCAACATCATTCAGAAGATCTGACCTTCACAAAGTCAAAGCCCTTCATCAACAGTGTTTTGGGTTTTGTTTTTGTTTTCTAAGTAAGTAAACTGAAGAGAACAGGTCCACCATGGAGAGACACCTATATTTTCTACTAGTAACATCAATGCCAAAGTCACAGGTCACTTACATTCCCCATATGAACAAGGGAATCTTCTGAAACGAAGTATCACCACCACTTAGCCTTCCTCTTAAAGTCTTACCTTGGAATGATAACTGCATCTTGGTAATCTTCTAATTTAAAAACAAAGGGAGTTTCTTTCGAATACTTTGTACTGGGAATGCCTATGCGAGCTTCGGATTTCTCGATATCTTCCATGAATTTAAAGTCAATGTCCAAAGTGCTGGAGTCATTAACTTAGGGAAGAAAAAGACCCTTTAGCTTGTTAAAATACAATAATACAGGTAAGATCCTTACTCAAGCTATATATTCATTACATGTGTCTAATTCAGAGTTATCAAAGATATTCCTGTAGTTTATACAATAAGCTCATTGTTAAGCAACAGTTTCATTTTTAAGCTAGTATACAGAAACACTTTAGAGTCTGGGTCCTTCTTACCAACATTAAGAGGTAGAACACAGTATGCTGAGTCAGCGTCTGTGGGTTTAAATTCTAGTGCAGGTTTTTCAAGCCGAAGAATATGTGAGAATATATACTGGTGAAGTCTTGTAATCAACTCAAGCATTTGTAGAGATAACGTGAAACCAGACTTCTTCAACTCAATAGATATGGTAACCTCTCCAGAGCGTGTGTACACAGGAAAGTGCGGAATCTTAACAAAAAGAAAAATAATGCACCCCCAAGGTTAGCAGATGTTTCAGTCCATTACAAACATTTAACTTCAGAAAAGGAATGGTGCTTTGTATCAGGGGAACAGAAGAGATACCTTAATTTTAAAATATTAAACATTCTGAGGTAACAAAAGATAGTTAAAGTAGCTTTTCCTTTTTTTAAAAAAGAACAAGACAGTTCAACATAAACAGTTATTATGAAATGTCTACCTGAGGTATGGGTTTGGCTGTCAGTATTCCAAAGCATCTCGTGGTATCCTCAGGGGGATAAAGCTTCCGCCTTCTAAAGTTGAGTTCATCAGGTAAAGGTGTCGTTAGAACCATTCCTATCACATACAGGTAACAAGGTTGATCGGGCTTGGGGTAGCTATCCCTCAAACATTCTGGAATCTGGGATTGGGAAGAAAAATTAAGCATCAAGTTCAAGTATATTAACCTCTTTTCCAGATGTTGGCAAGATAACAAACTTATTCCTGGCTTTACTAAAAGCTGATGAGAGAAAACTGAGAAAATATCCAAGGCAGGAGACCTCCCAATTTCTTAACCTCACTGGAGAGTCGGCACTTCTGGGTCTGCAAAAGTATATAAAACCGTCAAACACTGCAGGGTCTTTCAACACAATACTGTGCATTTGATCTATTCCTTTTGACTAGAGAACAAACTCTTTTCTTTCTTGGGTTTCTTAGTCTTTACTCACTTGTAGACTAGCAGAAAATCAAGGTAGCCAAATTGTTTAAATCCCATGTAATCCTGAAACTCAAAGATGACCTTTATTAACACTGTGATATACTGTATCATCTTCCAGACTTTTTCTGGAATAAATGTATACATTCCAGAATAAATGTATATAAACATACACACATACATATTTTTCACTACAAATGGAATCACAAAAAAAAGACTGTATCATAACCTGATTTTTATCTCCAGTTACTACAGTGAGAACATCTTTCAGGGTCAATACAAATCAGTATCATTTTTAATGGCCATCTCATTGAAGGAGTAAACCATGACTTAAACTAAGATTGCTTCTGAACTTTCAATAATCATACAACCTCACCCAATAGTCTTGCAGTTTCTGAGGCTCAATAACATATAAGTAATTATGCCCACAGTTAAAAGGTACAGAAATGCTGGCTATGGGATAGTTATAGTTAATAGAATATCAGATAATACAGAATGCACCTATTAATTAAACAGGATGCAAAGCAGTATTATGCTTCTCAAAACACTTATTGGTGATAACATATGATGTCATATGAAACCAGTCCAGTAATCACTAGGATAAATGTTAGAGCAGGAAAACTGGTTATGAGGAAATAAGCATTTCAGAAAATCGGATAACTTAATTCATGATTTTTGAAAAACTGACAGGATTTTGAATCTTGAAAATGCTTAGCTGGGTGCAAACTTTTTAAAAAAGTAAAAACTCAATAAAACTGCAAAAATAAAACAAAAAAATCATACGTTTAGGCCAAGATCAAAGTACACAGCAAATTTTTGCTTCTGTTTGGGGTTTTTATAAGGTAAAAATATTGACAAATATTTTTTAAATAAGTGTTTCAGCCCAGTATGGTTACAGCTAGAACTATGCCACAGATCCAGCTAGACACAATACATTGGAAAAACTAATTTTAACTCCAGTCTAGCCACATCCTAACTCCCGACAAGTAACTGTGCTTGCACCTGCTGGTGTGCCCCTCATCTGGATGGGCACTTGCCTGTTTTATCATACACACCCTCTATGTTTTAGCTCCGAACATAAGGTAAAGCAAGAACCTTGACACAAAAGTGAATGAAACAAAGAAAGTCCCTTTAAATGAAATTAACACACTCTGGATAGAATCTGATAGATGAAATTGAGCTATTTGTAATGAGGTGGATAGACCCAGAGTCTGTCATACAGAGTGAAGTAAGTCAGAAAGAGAAAGACAAATACCGTATGCTAACACATATATATGGAATTTAAGGAAAAAAAAAGTGTCATGAAGAACCTAGGGGTAAGAAAGGAATAAAGACACAGACCTACTGGAGAACGGACTTGAGGATACGGGGAGGGGGAAGGGTGAGCTGTGACAACGCGCGAGAGAGGCATGGACATATATACACTACCAAACGTAAGGTAGATAGCTAGTGGGAAGCAGCCGCATAGCACAGGGAGATCAGCTCAGTGCTTTGTGACCGCCTGGAGGGGTGGGATGGGGAGGGTGGGAGGGAGGAAGATGCAAGAGGGAGGAGATATGGGAACATATGTATATGTATAACTGATTCACTCTGTTATAAAGCAGAAACTAACACACCATTGTAAAGCAATTATACCCCAATAAAGATGTTAAAAAAATAAATAAAAAATAAAAAGCCAGTAAGAAAAAAGAAAAAAGAATCTGGTAGATGAGTCCAGGAATCCTTTTGAGAAGAAAAACAAAAGCAATGTCTGAAATGAGAAAGAGTACACAGTGTCCACATGACAGCGAAGGGGCTGATCTGAGAGAAGCTGTGAACGAGGGAGGGAAACGAGCTGAGATCCAGAGTGGGCTAAATTACAAGGGTTTTGGAAGCCAAGCAAAGGAACCTAGACTTGATATAGCAAGAAATAAAGTCAGAAAGGCTAGATTTTTACTCGGTTCTAACCAATACTAACCGCTTTTGGGTAGCACTGTCTTCGTTTTGTGGAGCCTGGTCTTCCTGGAACACTGGTCTCTTCTTCGTCATGTAAATCAAGCTCTTCTTCGTATTTAACAGTCTCTTTCCCAACTGGCATCAAATGGTCATCCAGTTCGCCTAAGAAATGTAAAGAGAATTAACAAACAATCCTGATTTTGCCTCTCTGACTCATCAGTGAATAATCCAGAACAGCACTATGTTAGGAAGCAACTGGAAAAGTCATGAAAACTAAAGCATCTGTGCTTTTAATAATACGCAAGTTATCAGATGTGATACTTAAAGCAAAGTCTATTTTGACATTTGTATATTCAATATGATCAGGATTATAAATTCTGTTCTAAGATTAAAAAATAAAAACATGAACAGAAAAATAGCACGTCATCCGTTTACAAATGCCACTGGAAAACGAGTCTTCCCATTAAAATAAAAAAGTTTTAATTTGTACACTAACATAGACTAATTTGAGACCGATACATTAAAACACAAATGTTCATGATTCAACAGTTACTAGAAGACCTTTAGGTATTTATATACTGAAAAGAGGTCAGGAAACGGGAGCAAATAAATTGTAGCTGTTAAGCTGTGGAAAACAGAGCTCCTCCACCTTACACGGGATCTTCAGTTACACCATACTTACACCTGTCTTCACCGAAGCACACCAAGAGCAACAGGCTCACAGCCCGCATAATCCTTAGGCACCTATGAAGCCCTTGATGTGCTTTTGTTCTACAGTGTTTTTAACTTTATTTTTATTTACACGTGCCTTTCAAACACTCTTACCAATTTTGTGCAGTTTTTCACAGCAAATGAGAGCTACGACTCTTTCAGCCAATCGTATACAGCTCATTGGGGGACCCTGAAAGTAACAAAAAATGTGCCCATTATATATGCAAGAAGCTGTATTATCATTAGTGCGTAAAACATATATTAAACCTCTACCCCGAAATCTTTAAAGTTGAAATTTACCAGAACAAAGTTTCGTTTCGAAAAACGTCAGCAAGTTTAAAAAAATCCTAATCTCCATAATTTGAAGAGCCATCTTTAAAAATCCTGCTCAGGGCTTCCCAGGTGGCACAGTGGTTAAGAATCCACCTGCCAAGGCAGGGGACACAGGTTCGAGCCCTGGGCCGGGAAGATCCCACATGCTGCGGAGCAACTAAGCCCATGCACCACAACTACTGAGCCTGTGCTCTACAGCCTGCGAGCCACAACTTCCAAGCCCGCGTGCCACAACTACTGAAGCCCATGCGCCTAGAGCCCGTGCTCTGCAACAAGAGAAGCCCCCACTCGCGGCAACTAGAGAAAGCCCGTGCACAGCAACGAAGACCCAACACAGCCAAAAATTAATTAATTAATTAATTTTTTTAAAAAAAAGCCTGCTCAGTAAAACCTACATAGTTATAACTAAGATTTTACAATTTTGATGAATTTAAATTTTAGTAAGAATTTAATATATCAGTATTGAGACTAAGGACAGCAGTTACACAAAGGCTGATTTTCAAGTCAACGACAACCCAGATGCATTTAATGGATTCTGTGTCACTGTAGGTATCTAAGCCACAGATCAATGATTCTGCCAGAAATGTTTACAGTAGTAAGATCTTAAAGGAAACTTCAGGGGTCATCTAATCTAATTCTGGGAGTCTACGAATTATACAGTCTATTGAAGATTGGAACATACAGTTGACTACAAAAGAGATTTACAAATTTACTTTTTAAAGTAGATTTAAAGCCAAATTTACCTGTAACTTGCATAGCCTTAGAGAAGCTGAAAACAAATCTATTAATGACACATTTTAAGGCACAATCATTTCTTTTTGTAAACTTACAACAATGGAGGCTCGAAGAGGTGAGTTAATCGGCAGGTAAAGAGTTGAATAAAATGTACCATCAGGCAACTCTCGGGTTCTACATTTAGGAGCCAGGTGAGTAAACGGATCACTTGGTAATCTAGCACAGTATCTGTGAAGAAAAAGAAATTCGGATGCTGAGTCTACAACTGAGAAACAGAGGAAGAATTTTTTACTGATATTCACATTCTAAAGTTTGATTTTTTTTATGCCCCTCTTGCCCTCTACTGGATTGGTGTTTGTATGTGGAGCCTGAGCTTCACTGCTTCAAACTTTCAATAAGATGGAACAGTACATTTATATCCATAATGGAACATTCTGCAATGATGTTCTTTCTGTATCTGTGCTGTCTGACAGGGAGGCCACTGAACACGTGCAATGTGGCAAGGGCAGCGAAGGAACTAAATTGAAATTTGAATATAAATAGCCATACTCGTCTAGTGCTACGACTGGACTGTGCAGAAAGTACTGCTCAGAGCCCGTTAAGGGAATGACTGGCAGTGTTTGGTCCTTAATGACCTTACATTTGCCCACAACCGCTGGGGTCTATGCAAGGACGGCATCAGAAGCGGGCCCAGTGTTCACACAAAGGAGGGCAGCAGAACAAGACGGCCACCCAGCAGCAGCACAAGGAGAGCACTGCAAGCGGGGCAAGAAGCCAGCCTCGAGGGAGCTGGGGCCCAAGTCAGGAGGGTGCTGGGACAGGAAGCCAACCCAGTGGGGGCCAGGACACATGCAAGGAGGGCAGCGGAATGGGCAGCAACCCTGCAAGGTCAGGACCTGTGCAATAAGGGCACCTAAACGTAGTGGCAGCCCTGCAGACTGCTACATATAGGGAGACTGAACAGTCAAGTAATTACTTTGAGGACAATGGGAATCAGATTCCTCACTATTAAAAAAGCCAGGAACAAAGATGGAAAAAAGGAAAGCTAGAATAACCCTCTGGTGTCACGCTAAAAAATGGAGTTAACAACAGACAGGTAGTCAGGTACAGAAATAATTACAAACGTGTATGTATATAAATGTTTATATACACGTGTACGTGAATAGGTATAAACATTTTCTAGCTCCATCTACTAAACAGCCTGGTAGCAGTAATACTCCAGAGGCAATGAACACACCTAGTGCACAGATCTTGGTTTCTAAACACAACTCATTCTCCACTAAAAGGAACCAGGACCTTTTGGAGAAATAGCCAATATCTAGGCTGGGGCAGGGAAATTATGAGTCTAGAACATCTTAGTGTGCCATAAAATACAGAAATGTTCAAAGAATAATGGTGACATGTTAAAAAGACATAGAAGCTAGAACGAAGGGGCCCCCACCAGCCAAATTTTACACAATTTTAACAACAAAATAAATGACAGCAAAAGACTATAAATGACTGAATAAAACAGAAGCCCATTAGTTCACACTGGATAAAAAAATAAAAGGAACAAATAAACAGAGAGAAGAGAAAGCTCTTCCTCACAGTAAAACGACAACAAATACCAGAAAGAATAGTGCAATCGGAAAATCACCATTTTGCAGACATCACAGAAATAATCAATTCAGGCAAGAAATATCAATGGAGTACTGACACTGATGGGTGAAACTGGGAAGAGGAATAAATTTCATATCATCTCAAAATATCTCCCCATGAAACAGTCACTAATTATAAAGGGGGAAAAGGCAACTTTACAGTAGAGAAAGCTGGCAGACCTTACGTAAGTGATCAAAGTCACCACCATAATAAGAGGACAAATAAACACTGAGGGACCCCGTTAGAGAGAATGAAAGGAACGCAGCATCACTTCCATGATACGCTGGCCGAAAACACATAACCTGGGTCTAATCAGGAGAAAATATCAAATAAACCCAAATTGAGAAATGACTGGCCTGTCATCTTCCAAAGTTTCAAGGTCATTAAAGTCAAGGAAAGACTGAAGAATGGTTCCAGGTTGAAGGAGACCAGAGAGATGAGGAAAATGGGTACAACCCACGATCCTGGACTGGACCCTTTCACTCCAAGAACATTCTCGTGAAACTTGAACGGGTCTCTCTGGGTGAAGGGTATATGTGAGTTCTCTGTAGTACTCTTGCAATATTTTAAAGTCTAAAATTGTTTCAAAATAAAAAGTTAAAAAGAAAATCTTATGTTTTCTGCTCCTTTATTTTGCCTCTGCACAAAATTTATCCTGATACATAATCTAGCTATGTATCTGCTTTTCTTAGTTCTTAGAAATGTTATCACCAACTCAGGACAAAGTAAAACAGAACATACTCCAAAAAAAAAAAGGTTAATTTATCATAATCTTCCATTACTGCTAATGGAAAATTCAACATCCACCAACATTCATGACACAAAACAAGTTTCAAGATTTATAAAAGAAGAGTGAGTGTTGCAAAATTAATTTCAATCTAATTAAAATACGCATGCCTTCATTATGTCAGCCTTGTCAATGAGAACTAAACATTTATTACTATGCAACACTGGTTTTGCCTTCTGACGAAAAAGAACAATGAACCAAAAAAGGCAACTTCTTTTCCTTCTCTCATCAAAGTATCACAGGCCATAAGCAGAAAGATTGGTGATTGTTTGCAAAAGGTAAACAACACAATACTTATAGGTTTAGACTTAAATCTCGCAATTCTCACAGGCTTTCCGTGCAAATGATTTGATGCCATACCTATTGATGTGTCCGATGGCCGTGTTGATTGTGACTCGTGGACCACCATCATCGGGCCTCAACACATATGGTGGGAACACATCATCATCATCCACAACAGGCTCAATGTCAGTCTCACCGGTATCAACTGACTTGGAACATTTGTTTCTCAAGATCTGAACATTTTAAAAACAGAACTTATGAGAACAAACGCTTTTTCTGCCATCAGTTGTCTGCTTCTGTACCTACAGAAAAAGCTCTCTTGACATGAAACACCTCTCCTAAATACACTGCAATACTCCACAGGTGCCTGCTGCTGAAAATTTCTCCTAATTAATCCTTTCCAGCTCCAGTCATGTGGAGAAGTTCCCCATACAGGTAACAAGGCTTAAAAGGTACTGTACCTACCTACCTACACACACACACACACACACACACACACGTGATCACCAGTCTTTCATGAGTATAGGGGCTATGTCATCACTCTCACATCACTGCATCTCAAGCAATCAACTGTTACTACACTGTCCACATAAACAGTACACTTCCCAGGTCTTCTTCCCCAATGATCCATATGACCATTTTCACTGCTATCTTCCTGTAAAATACTGCTGGCTCTGTGTAATTACTCTCAACTTTCTAATAGTATACACACTGCACAGCTCTGTTGAGACTATTCTCTGAAGATAAAACTATTTCTAAACACATAAAAACAACTGAAAGATAACACATGAATCTTACCTTTTCAATAGCTTTGTATGTTTTAAGGTCCTCTTCAAAACTTTTTATTTTGTCTGTATCTGCTAACATTACATAATTAGAGATCGGTGCCCTCGCTCTTCCCTTAGATTGAACATAGGATCGATACTCTGTGGGCAGATCAAAACGAACCACCAAGTTGCATTTCGGTATGTCAACACCCTCCTCCACAATACTTGTTGCAATAAGCAGGTTGGTTTCATGTGCTCGAAATTTCCTAAGTACCTGAAAAAAAATCCACCAAGGATAGCAATTCTAAGAAATCTTCCAAAGAAAACAATGTAGTAAAATTAAGGGACAACTGTCATTTCTGACAATACTCTGAGCACGCTTAATCCAGGCCAGGCTGAAGATGACGATAACACCTCACAAAACTCGAGACGCATGAACACATGACGTTTTCAACTGAATATGACTTGAAAAATCCAAGTGCCTTTCTATTTTACAGAAGCACCCACGGACAAATCACAGCCTTCAAGATGAAGGCGCTGGCTTCTTTAATAACCAAAGTGACCAAACGAATCCCCTTCTGGAGTCCTGTTGCCATTCTGAGCCTCCGTAATGGGATCTTACGGCTGTGAGTTTGTGCCAACATCCCTCCAAAGATGTCAAAACTCTTTCACTAAAATCCCTAAATCACTTGGAATTAAAAATTACAAGCAAAGCATTACTTATTTTCTGGCATCTTGGGACACATTTAAGGGATCAGAAATGATTTTTTTTTAAAGTGAAAAATTTTTTCATACTAGATTTAAGGTAACATCATTTCCCAATCCAGAATAAGTTAAATACGAAAGTAAGTTGGGTTTTAGACTGATCTGTCAGACTCTGGCTGTTAGACTCCCCAAACCTGGAATATTACCAAAGAGCTATCACAGAGAAATGACTTCAACGTGAATTATTCTGCTACTTTTAAGTTAAATAACAAATTTTAAATAAAAAGATTTTACTTGCAAGCTGGAACACTATATTAAGTTTTAGCATCTTTACAATGCTATTTCCTATATCAAAATCTTAAAAAGCATGAAAAAAATTAGGCCAAAATCTTTAAAATGTATTGTTATTTTTAAAGGATTCAACCAAGGCAGGACTTTAAGTAGAAAACAAAACACTTTCTAGGGAAACATTTCAGTTTGTTGCTTCAGAGTCGTATGGAGTCAACAGGAGTTAAGTTTACACAAGCTTTCTTTTTCTATAAAATGCAGTTGTGTGCCATCAGCCCAATAATGGAAAACAAAACGGGTGATGGCAATTAAGCCACAGAACTGATTTTCCAGATAGATTCTCAACGTATGAATCACTATACAGCTACCACAAAGGAGACGGCTAGTTTCTGCATGAACGAGTACTCTATATTCCCAAAAAATGCAGAGGAACTATGAAGAAAGGAAGTTCCTACGGGCAAGGTTTGTGTATGTTCTGAAAATTGTTATTGTACAATTATTTGAACTTAGTTACCTCTTCCTGCTTTCTGAATTCCGCTTCCATCTGTTTGTTGCGAGGCTGATTCTTTCCAATGCCATGTCCAGTTATAAAATTGCTGCTGATGTAAGCCAGCTCTGGATCTTGTTTGCCAGCTTCCTTTATCAATCTAAGAAAATTATACACATTTGGAAGTTAAGCACTGCTGAGGGAAAAAAATTTAAACTTCTGTTTCTAAGGTCTCCCTTAAAATGGAAATACATATCCTTTTGCCAACATACCTAACAAAATAGTCGGTATTTTTTTTTTCAACTAGCTTAAAAAGAAATCACTGTCGCTCTTCTGAGTCGATCTGTGGACCAAATACTTATAACACCAAATACAGGGCTGATTTACACTGATGAATGAAATGGTCACAGTCCCTCAAACTTTCTAATTTGGCAGTGATGACCTTCATAGAAATGTGGCCCAGGAGGGGACAGCGCTAGGCAAAGAGGAACATGGATTCCGCATGTATTTTGGCTTTAGTCCAAGTCTTAATGAAAAAACCGCACACTCTTTCTCAGCGCACTTCTCTAAGCACACACACAGCTTGCAGCGATGGTCATGCCCTTGTGTCCACGGCCAAACTTACGCAAAGTACCAAATACCCCAAAGGAATACTTCATTCTCCTCTGCACACAGTAAGAGAGTTCCAGCTGTGCATGAAAGGAAGTGCGTTATTTCTTTTAGATTTACCCCAGCACTCTGTACCACTGGAAGCACGGCTCTAGGCAAAGCGATGCCTCCTGACAGGGCGAGAGAGAGTCATGGACATATACACACTAACAAACGTAGTAAGGTAGATAGCTAGGGGGAAGCAGCCGCAAGGCACAGGAATATTAGCTCGGTGCTTTGTGACAGCCTGGAGGGGTGGGATGGGGAGAGTGGGAGGGAGGGAGACGCAAGAGGGAAGACATATGGGAACATATGTATATGTATAGCTGACTCAGTTTGTTATAAAGCAGAAACTAACACACCATTGTAAAGCAATTATACCCCAATAAAGATGTTTTAAAAAAAATAAAAATAAAAAATAATAATAATAATACAAAGCAAAAAAGGAATAAAAGTCCATGAAGAACATAGCCTTGCCCCTTTAATTGAACCATTCAGACCTTGCATGGGATGTTAACATATCCAATCTTATAGCTGTTCACTCTGAGATTTAAAATAAGAAAGAAATTAACTTGTCTTCCTACCTTTCCCTCCAAGCAATTTGCCATCATCAGTCTCAAAAACTGAGCTACTTGAAAAGTGGTGGTTAAACTACTTTCTAAAATCTAAAAAATTAATTTTAAAATTGAAAAAAAAAAAAAAGCGATGCCTCCATCCACTGCTAAGCATCTCCATTCCCAACACTCATGTCCCTGGGCAGGCCGCTGACCACAGTTCTGCATAAAAGGCCACTGAGCTTCGGCACTGCAAGGCCTAGAGAGTTCGCACCCCATCCTGTCAGGAAAGAGCACATACTCCCGAGCTCATCTCCCTTTCTGCCTGCACCTCTGTATTAACCCAGAAAGCTTGTCCCCTCAGACGGGTCCTCCACTAAGAAACGGGAAAAGAGCTACAGGACGGGCTCACATTACATGGGTGCAGAAGGTTAACAGTTAGTGTTGCCATTACAGCTATTTTGGAAATATCCACATTCAAAAACTCAGCACACAGGATAAATGGTTCCACACCTGACCTAAGCGATTCCATATGGTTCTTCTGAAGTCATACAACATAGTATAAATTCCTAATAGAAAATTGCATTTTTAAGTCAAACCATTCTTTTTTTTTTTTTCCCCCAATAAGTACATGAAACAGGCTAATATCAAAGCCCTGGAAGAAACCTTGAAGGGCCATCTAGAATATCTTCCTGCCTCCAAATCAGTAAAACACTTGTGTGTCTAGGTTAGTTTGAGAGTCTGCTCTATAGTTCAAGTACTTAAAAAGTTCAAAATCAGAAACTTCTTTAATATGTTCCAAGATTCGTTTAGTTATCATAAACTTATGATGTCAGTAACAGAAAACAGTGCTACATGCAAAGAGCATGCCCCAAAATCTAAAATATGAAATTAATTATCTTAGAAATAATATATACTTCCAAATTTTAGTTTATGTAAATTAGCATCAATTTGAACATAACAGAGGTTTAAAAAAATGCATTTCACGTTACTCCTAATTAGGTATACAATGTATTTTAATTTGCCTAAAAAAATAAATCTGGTAGACTTCAACTAGCTGGGAAACAGAAGCACTACAAGTACCTTTATTTCTCCTTAACCAGACTCTCACCAGGACTGCCGGGAAGAGAAGAAACAATCTGCACGTTAATTTAAAAAAAAGTCTCTCATAAGCGACGGCTGAACTCTATATACCTGTGCTGACAACGTTTAAAGAGAAAAAGTTCTCGATCAGATAAATGTAAGAAATCCCTGCAAAGTTATGGGCTTCCAGAGAAACAAAACAAGGTCTACTGTTGGCAGGGAGCTTGTTACTGAGTAACACACACTGCCTAGAGACTTCACAGTACCACAGAATTGCTGGGACAGAGTCTTATTTGTTTCTTTTAATTTTATACTGAGTTTATGTGAGTTGTTCCACAAGCAAGCTGTTTGATAAAGAATGCTGTTCTCTAGTGCACAGAGTTTCTCAAACAATCTATAGCAAAGAACTGGTTATTTTTTTCCTAATTTCAAACTCACCCGAAAGCAAAATTTTTGTAAAATTCCACGAAAATTAACTACTAAGAAAATATAACTTTAAAAGCATTAAAATTCAACGGCCAATTGTGTAACATTCAGCAGACATAAAAAACTAAGAGTTTATGAATATAACTGTATGACATTCAGAGGACAAAACTTACTCTTAAAACTAAGAGTTTATGCTTACCCTCCATCTCTGTATCTCACTCAACGCAGCTGGCACAGACCCACAGGTCACAGTGCATGTGTGTGTGCATACAGCCTCCCCAAGTACAATGTCAGGTGGTAAGACTGCCATTTTTATATCCAGTGTCTCTTATTAACAACCCAGTAAGAGAGGGAGGTATTATTACTATTTTATAGATGAAGATGCTGAGACTTTAAAAAGGTAAATAACTTGCACAAAACATACACCTATAAAGTGAGTAGAAATAAAAGGAGCCAGGGCTCCTTGGAGAGATGGCTGATCCTATGCAAGAAAAATACAAGATGAGCCTGGAACATCTTGTAGTGCCAGAAAGTAAGGAAGCGTTCAAAAAACAAAAGGATGAGGGCATGTCAAAGGGACACAGGAGCTAACCTCAAACAGCCCCCAACTGCCCAGGGTGGAACAACTTATACAGAACAAAACAAAACAAGACAAAAAACTAGTATCAGATTATAACCGAAGTATAAAATAAACAAACACGAGTTCATAATGATAAAAGAACATGATTCAACAAATATAAACAGATAAATAGGATAAAAGAGACACACTTGCCTTACAGAAGAATTTCTGTAACATACATATATAAGCCCCTCTCCAGGAATGAAACTGAATCCCTCCCTCCCCAGAATAAACTAGATTTGGTGACTTGCTTCCAAAGAATTAAGTAAGAAAAGAGAAAAACAATGACTTTACAGTGGAGAAAACTGGCAAACGCAATCATAATCACATGATGAAGTTTAACATCACCAGTGATGCTCTGTGTTAATACCATGAATCCCTCTGAGACGAAGTGACCAGAAGGGCACTTCACGTCTGTAGTATTCTTCCAAATCCTAAAACCCAGTCTAATCCTGAGAAAAACATCAGACAAATTCAAACTGAGAGGCCTTCTACAAACTATCTGATCAGTACTCCTCAAGAGTATCAAAGTCATCAAAAACAAGGAAAGAAGACGCTGTAACAGACCAAAGGAAATTAGGGAAATATAACAACTAAATGAACTCTGGTACACCTTGGATTAAAAAGAGGACATTAATAGGGATTTCCCTGGTGGTCCAGTGGGTAAGACTCTGCGCTCCCAATGCAGGGGCCTGGGATCAATCCCTGGTCAGGGAACTAGATCCCACATGCGTGCCGCAACTAAAGATCCTGCATGCCGCAACAAAGATCCCGTGTGCCGCAGCTAGACCCAGTGCAGCCAAAATAAATAAATAAATAAATAAATTTTTTTTTTTTTTTTTTTAAAAAGAGGACATTAATGGAAAAACTGGTGAAAGTCACACAATGCTAGTAAATTACGCACTGAAAAGAGCTCTAGACTTGGAGAGTGGAAACCACTTTCTGCCACTTGATACTTGCATTACTTCAGGAGGTCACAAACTGAGTGTTATTTTCCTCATCTATGATATAGCAAAAACATCTACCTTCTTCCCTCATGGACTGTTCTGAAATTTTAAAAAATATATAAAGGTAAATTATAAATAAATGATAAAGCCCTAAACACAAAAGGCAAAAGAAAAACTATAAACAGAAGACTGTACACATACTACATTATATATAGAAGTAGCTGTGATTTATTTTTTTAATTAGGAGAATAGAAAACTGCCTGTGTATTACAATAGCTTGTACTCCCATTAAACTGTTCACTGAAGAAGGGTTTTTCCTCCCATTAAACTGATGGAAGGAAAGAATCTGGATTGCAGGAAGTTTTTCTAAGCTTATTAAAAAGCTCACCGGGACAAGACCTCTATTGTATATTTAATTAGCTGCCCATAAAGCCAAGCCTCAAACCGCTCCTGATTCATCATCCAACACTGAATTCCAGCCACATTTTATGAAAGTTGATCACAACTAATCTGATCCTCAAAGTCAACAGGAAGTAACATTGACTACTGAATATTGACCTTTTCAGGCTAATATTCCTGCAGTGAAAGTGAGTACATCTCTACACTTAAAAACGCATGCAGAAAAGCGGGGAAAGGAAGCAAATGAACCCCGACTTCTCTCCAAGCCCCAGAAAATGTATTTAATTCTTAAACCATCCTGTATAGGGGCAGGGAGTACGTCTATAACTCGGCTTACAACCGTGCCAACGCTAAACTTTTCTGACCCCCAAAATGCCTTTCCCCCATTCTAAGAAACAACCCGAACAGACACGCACTCCCTGGACTGTCTCCTGGCAGCCTTCCCACTGGAAAGCACCGGTTTTTAGTGTTCTGTCATACCCAAGGGCATTACGGTTACACAAAGAACTGAAAACTAGGAGGCAGGATATCAGGATTCTAGAGTTGTCTCTGCCACTGACTGGATTTAACTCAGAGCGAATCACTTTTCCTCCTGAGGCCCTTCTCTTTTTTATAAAAGTAAGTGGGTTGGATTAGATAGTCAGTGAAGTCCCTTTCCAACCTTAGACTTCTGATTCCAATGTAATTCACTACCTGAAGTTACTTTACCTCATATTCATCACAAGGATCAGGCCCAATGACTATGAAAATTACCAGACCGAAAACCGCCAGATGACTTCCCCAGAGTCCAATTTCTCGTTATTCAAGTAAGTTCTCGAGGCCCCCAAACAGTCAGAGCAGTTTGGAAAAAAAAAAAAAAAATCCCAAATTACCTCAGGAAACAAAGCTTAATTTCTCCTCAGAGATCAATACTTGCAGAAAAGGCTCTTAGGGATCAACTTTGGCCAATTAATGGATCTTGTAGAAAAGCAGATTGAAGTGCAAAATAAGGACCCTTTCTGGCCCTTGTAAATAGTAGAGCATCCATCCACAAGTCAAAAGAACCATACAGTAAGTGACCATTTGACACAAATCTGAAGTGTAGCTCCTCAGCTAGCTGGGTCTATATTCAGGAAAAATACACTTCTATTGAAGAAGGGGGTAGGGTGGGAATTCACAACCTAATTGGCATTCGCTGTCACCTTTGCCAATATCCTCTGAATTCCTCCCTAACATTTTTATTTTCCTCTGATTCAGAAAAGTTTAATATGTAGTCTATGAACCAATCCAAATTTCAAATCCAGTTGTTGAAAACTTTTCCCTGCAAACGTGCCAACTTGAATCGACATCTGGTAAAAGGAGAAAAGCTAACAGAAACATTAGCCGCAGTAACACCCTGATAAAATTTATCTTTAACATTTACCTGAAGGAGAAAGCTTGGTGTGAAATGCTCAACACATGCCCAACACATCATAGTCACAGGTTAGTAAATATCTAACTGAAGCTAACAATTAATATAAAACAAGGAATGCTTTACCGTAATGTAACAATTTTTCTACACTTGCACTCTATTTTAATGGATTAGAAAAGATTAGCACCCTTTAGGGGAAAAAACCTCAGTCATATCAAATCTAGCCTTCGGGGAAAGCTACTGTATATATAAACATCCTGTCAATCCCAGTATAGCGTAACACATGAGTTATGAGGATGGTGCCAAGTACAGGACACTACATAAAAGCCTTCTGGTAGCTCTTAAAGCTATTACAACATATCACTTCACAAAACAAAAAGCTGCCTGTTCTACTATGGAAAAAATGTTGATCTTAGAGATTTACCTGTTTAAGACAACTGCTGTATATCTTCTTTCCACAAAAATAATTCCACACAAAATATTGGTAAATGGAGAAGGAAAGTTTGTCTCTGGCTTTTCTTTTTCTTCAATTTCTTCATCCTCCTCATCATCCTCAGAATCACTCCAAGACACGTAATTATCCTGATTCCTATTATTATACCACTCAACGCTTTCAAACTGCTGTCGCTCATACGGTTTATATTTGCGTAAGATTTCAAGCAGTTTTATTACTTTCGGAGTTACAAATTTCAGGTCAAGTGAGGCAGGTGAGAAGTGCTCTTCACATAGTGCATGGATTTTCCTTAGGAAAGTGTCTGTAAACAATAGAAATTTCCTGTGCAGCTCCTCTTGTTCGTGTTTGATATATTTCTGTAGTTCTCTTACCATCATTCCAGCTACTTTATCTGCACACCAGGGTCCCAGAACTACCAATACCGCACGACAGTCTGAGAGTATCTACAAAACAATGTAAAGGCCCAAATGCTAAACAATAATCATGTAGTTATTTTCACATGGAGTTTAACTGGGATTTAAGTTGTCTTTAGTCTGCCCCTTCAAAATAAATTTACCCCTCTAATATAAACACTGAGGTTAATTCCCCAAGGTTAGGGGGAAAGGCCAATGGTCTTTTCAAGCTCTACTTTTTCATAGATACGCCCAGAACCATCCTTTTGTTTTCCCCAGCAAAAATAATCAAATAAGAGAAATTAAAAGATGCGACTGTATACAGTTAATAAAGCAATTTTAGAACTGTGATTAGTTCGAAGTACAACTGAGTCATTTACGTCTAGGTAAATATGCAAAGAACTATGTAGCAGAATGTACATATATATGTACATGCAAATGCAACAGAGTATGTAATTTTATTTTAGGTATCAAAGAAAAGCAAAACAATTTTCCTTGAACTTTATCCCTGCCCAGAGTGCCACATCTTACAAGCCGAGCTCAGAGCAGAATGTAAATCCATATTAAAGCTAAAAACTGAGGGACTGCCAGTTCTGCAGGCAAGTAAAAGACACACGGGGTTGACCATGGACTTAATGAGAAGACAAGCGTTGAGCAGAGCCTGGGCACTGCCGCTCGGGAAGAAACCCAGCAGGAGAGAACTAAGACTCAGGTTCAGTACAGTGCTACCGTTCACAGCTGGCTGCAAAGTCCTGGGACAATGGTTCTCAAGTTTTAATGGCATGGGGATAACCGAAGGGCCTGTCAAATCTCTGACTGCTGGACCCCACCCACAGAGCTTCAAATTCAGCAGGTCAAGGGTGGGGCCTGTCATCTGCATGTCTAAAAAGTTCCAGAGGGAAGCTGCTCATCTAGGGCCCACACTTTGAAGGCCACTGTCCTAAGGAATTGCTTCTCAAAGCTGCACTGTTCAGGGATGACGAGCTCATATCCAGTCACATACAAAGAAAGAGCCGAAGAATTCATTCAGCCCGGGGATTTGATCAGGAACTAATTCATCTGACCAAGAAAAAAAAAAAAAAAAACTGGACTCACTTCTTATACTTAAATAACCATGACATCTCCTTAAACCAGGGAGGTCTATATTTAATAATATAACTGTCTGTCGGTAATAGTAAACTCAACCCAATGCAATACTTTCAATGAAAAATGTCCAGAGATAAGAAGGTAAGGCCTTAAACTAAAATGTATATAAAACAGCCTCATTAGAAGAATATTCATTTCAACATTAAAAATAAATAGAAACCTTTTATTATACTCCCCATACTTACTTTGTATATGCTTACCTGTTTAGAAATTAAAGTAGAATCTCTTTCTTTTGAATGTACAGATATGTTACAGTCATTGATAAAATTAAGTGCTTCTTCTAATTCCATCAGCAGTCTTTCATAAAGCCCACTTCTGTCAGTAAATGGTCCACAGTCTACCACAATCTCACATGGCTGAGAAGTATATCTTTAATATCAGAAACAAAAGTCGTCAATACACAATACACAAATTCACTACAGCATTACGATCCGTTATCTATCTAAACCAAAACAGAAACTTCCTATTTTCATTTGGAATAACAAGCAGGCTCACAGCAAGCATTCCTGAAGTGGTGCTCCTTCTATCCGTACTGTGTTTGCCTGTTAGGTCTCAATGTGAATTTTGTTACGGCATTATTATCCCAGGTTTTTCATTTGGTTTTTTAGGTTTAGCCTTTCATCTTTTGCCCCCTTAGGCATCATCCAGAATGAGAAACAATGTTAGTCAAAATACTCAAGAAACTCAATAATGATGATTTCTCAGAAGCAGAAACAGGGAAGGGGGAGGGGAGAAGATCATAGAGAGGAAGTGTTACCATTAAATGTATCCATTTCCACACTATTTGAAAACGTTTAGCATTTGCAAACGTCAATTTTATTTTTAATGTGTTTTTAACATATCTTCATAAGGAAACCGCCCCCAAATTTCAGTCAATTACATTATCATTCATGTAATTGGATCTTTCATGACTTTCATAATACGACACCCAGAACAACACGCAAAATCCTAAAAGCACATATAATAATTAATTAAGGAAAAGAAACACAATAAAGACATATTTAAATACTACAGTTTTCATTATTCCCAGAGAGAATGTTTAAGAGTCACATTTTGAGAATTAGGTGATGCCAGACTTAAGAGAGTACTCACCAGTTTTACCCAAACACTCTAACACCACTGCTTCTCCTAGAGACTTCAAGTAGCACAGGCCTACCAATCTAACTCAGGTCAGATAAAAGCAAAAGTACAGCCTTTCACTTCTACATCACAGACTGTCTTAGCTCAGGAAAATCAGAAAACAGCATGTCCTTAAGGCCATGAGATTTGTATTTCACCTTACATTTGGATTCGTAAGTTTTATGAATCTACAAGTTACCTTTTCACCTCACTCCACAAAGAGAACTCTTTCCAAAATCCTACTAAATGACAGGTACACCACAAGGTGTTTTCCATGTCATCAAAGAATCCCTTGAAACCACTAATGCCATTTTACAGGCTCAGGAACAATAAATGACTCACTCGAAGTCACATGGCTTACAATTAGTGGAGCCAGTACTCAAAACCCATGTGTGACTTAACTTCATAACCTGAGAAATAAGTCATCTCTATTATAACTGTTCTAAGAACCACCGCTTGGTAACCTTTAACCTTGTTAAAGGCTATATCTAATAAGGGTATTTTAATATGAATTGGATTAGTTACATTTATTTAAAAACCTCATTTATATAGGCTCACTTCCACCAACTTAGATCAAAAAGGCTGTTTGTGTCTGCACGTTTTAATGAAACTCGAAATAGCAACCCCTTCGAAGAGATAAACCTCAAAGTCATAAACATCTTCTCAGAAATTCACACCCACTTTCAAAACTAGAGGGTGTTTCCTATTATTTTAAAGCACGCTGTAAAATATTGAATCCTGTAAATAAATAAATGCTCTTTCAAAGCATCATGTGGGACACGTGGGTCAAAACAACAAAGTGTCCACACTTGCAGAAAAGGACGCCGATTTCCAGAGTTCCCCAGTCCTCGTCAACACCAGCAAATAGGATGGGCCCGCGCTTATGCAGCATTTCCTCTTAAGGCAGAAACACCTCCGTTACTCTCCGTGGAAATAACGTCAGATTCTTGCATTCGAAGATGACTGTCCTGATAAGGAATTCTTAGTCTTGCTCTTTCCTTCTAATAGCCATTTGTTCCCTTAGAGACTATCTGCAAGGCACTGAGACTGAAGGCCTAAAACTGTCATAGCAGGTCTCATTAAAGCCAAGTCAATACGAAGTGCATACCTGTCTAAGACCACCAAGTCAGTTGCAGTTTCAGCATTACTCTTAAGAATTTTCTCCAGTTTCTGAATCTTTTCTTCCAATTCCTCTGGATCACATTTCCCATTTAAAATGGAAGCAGTTAGTCCCAAAATACGAGGACATGATGGACAATTTTCACAGAGCTAACAAAACAAAAGATACTGACAGTAAGGGATTCATTTTGCAAGGCCCTAACCAAAGAGACAGCATCCTAATAAAACATGTCAAGAAGACCTAACAAATACTAAAATTATCACTTATAGAATTACTGTAGCTTGTTTAAAAGATCAGTTTATCAAAAAGGAACATTTAAATACGCTATGATGGATTATGAATTCACTTATGATAGATCATATAATTTATTGATTTATATTATGTTTAAATTTTTATTATAGATTTAGAACTTGTTATAAATTCATTACAGTTTAATATTATAGGTTATAGATTTAAATGAACATTAATTTAATATTCATTCATTCATTCCTACACTGGAACCAAGTTCCCCAAACTGGTAACTAATACTGCTTTTGATCTATAAAAACATTGCTTATACTCAGTAATTTGACCTGCATTATTAAGACTGATAAAATCTAAAAACTTACCTTCATAATTTCTCGGTAGGGGTGGTCTAGGATTGCAAGATGACACTCATCGAACACCAAAAGGTTAATGTCTGATAGTGATAAGTAACCATTTTTCAGAACATTCAAGGCGACATAGCAAGTCATAACGAGAACCTAAAATAAAACTGCTATCAGTATACAACACATGCCATTCACCTGCCTGGACACACTTCTATGAAATCAGATTATGGAACCACTGTATTTTAGGTGAAGATTAAGACACTCATCCGTAAAAATTAAAACCCAAATCCTCAACGTATGGAAGCTCGTACTTGAGAACCAAGGTGTAAAATTAGGAAAACGCGGAAAGAGACAAGAAAGAAAATTTTGATAATGGAGACCATGTTTTTATGATAAATCTACTAAATCTACTTCAGGTTTTTAGGTTCCTAGAGCCATAATTTTGACTGATAAGACCTATCAGTTTTATCACAGTTTTTCCCCATCAAACTGACAAGGTTTTCTGGAAGCAGACAGGGGCTTATCATTCTGTGGATTTTAAGTGCTTTACTAGTGAGGGCTTTACCCCAATATGTAAGACATACTAGCAAACTGGGGACTGCTCAGCTTAGTTAGGAAGCATCCCTTAACCACTTCAGATCCAACACACGAAAGGCCCTCAACACAAGCTGGCTACATGGAAACGTCTACGAGGAAGTCTTCCATCAAAGACGCTAAGACCTCAACCAAGAAATGTCTCCAGTTTCAAGACATTTAACTCAAGAATAAACTTTGTGAAAGCAAGTTATCTACAAGATGGAAATAGGTCATAGGAATTTGTGTTTTTCAAGCAAGTAAATCATACTGTAAAAGCTGTTTCTTTTCTATCACATAAGAGCAATACATGTCAGTAATTTACCTGGCTTTAGGATGAGATTATAGTAAGAAAACGCATGAGGGCTAGCTTCTAGGCTGACAAAGTACAGAAAAGTAGAGTTTTCAAACCTAATTCAGACAACCAAGGCTACAGATCATCTCATAAACCAAGGACTTGTACAGATTTATTAAGTGAAAATTCTCTACAAGTCTTACCTGGTGCTTAGTAAACTCTTGGTTCCATTTCTCTTTTGTCCAAGACGCACTTACTTCCAGGTCTGAGTATTCCCCAACCTTGAGATCTGAGTGAGTTCTGACAGCTGACACTTGTTGAGCAACCTGGTTTGCTGATTACAAATATAATATGCCGTGTAAATATGAGAACTCCTCCTTAAACGGCTCTCTGGACTACTAACAGTTAAACAGTTCAGGAAATCCTTATTATTATACATTACACCTAACCACCAATTTAGATAGCCAATTTAAAATCATATTTTCACAGTAATCTCCAAAACACACTTATTAGACTCACCACCCCACCCTCTGTCATTCACTTCAGAGAGCCTTATACCACCTTCCTTCTTTAAAGGTGACTTTCCCCAATCTAAGAATATAATTTCTAGGTTGGAATGGCAACTACTCCAGATCCACCCTTCCTGTTTTCTTCAATAAAATCAGACTGTATCACCAAGAAATAAGACAGACTAATATGTATTTAAAGCACATGAGAACATCACATGCTGAGACAATCTAAAAAAAAAAAAAAAAAGAAGAGGAGTGACATGGTTATATTAGTACCCGAGCAGTTTATGTTCACATTTTATACTCTTTAGTTTAATATCTAATCCCAAACACATAAAAACCAGTACTTTAAACTCTTACTGAATATCTAACTTTTAAGTTAAGCATCTAACTTTCTTTCTACAACTGGCATGGCAAGATCATAAATCAAAGTTACCTATTTCATAATCAAGCACCTTTTGATACACTATGTGAAGCTAAAACATCAACAACAAAAATAACTACTTAGATCAGATTATATTCCGAAAGTAATCCTTCAAAAAAAATGCAGAATTGGAATTAAACGCAATTACGTTTTAGGAAAAAAGCTGAAGTTTAACACCTATGAAGTAAGATGACTAACATTTAAGAGAAATACTATAAAGTTAAGAAATAAGACAGAATGATATTTCCGCTTCAACAAACACATTATTCATCAACCTCTCTACACTTTCAAGAGTTTAACTTAATACCCACATTAAAAATCTCCTTAACCATAAAATCTCATCCAGTTTTCCTCCACACAATTTGATAAAATAATTTTTTATTACCAGAGTTGACCAAGAACACCGTCCTTTTGCCATTTCTGTTGAAGTCTCCCCTGATCTGATAGGACAGCTCTTTAGTGAGTAGTACTGCAATAAACGTCTTCCCTGAGCCAGTGTTTAAACAGACTATGGTATTATGATCCAGAGCTGCTTCAAGCAGTTCAACCTAGAAATACAGTGGGGGGAAAAAAAGATTATACACTTCTTATCTAAGTACAGAATTTAGAAAATTGGATTTGTTTTAATTCAGAAAATTTCACTGTTTTCTAAAATCTTCCTCCAACAAATCTGCCCCTTCAAAAAGCATACATTCTACATCTTTATATAAGAATAATAATCAGAGACATTAAAATACCGGTTACACATAGCTGTGCTGTGTAAATGTGTTGAAATGGCATTTACAATTTCTTTAAGAATTATCTTCACAGGGACAGAAAACTTCTCTAGAATAATATGAACTGAAATGACTATAACCATGGTTCTTCTGCCAGTCCAAGGTTGCTCAAACCAATCTCAATTCCTACCCAGATCATGAGGACAGACACACCCAAATAGATACTAAGGAACAGTGAAGTTTTCACAGGGGGAAAAAAAAAAGAAAAAGAAATTTCACCAATAAAACTATCAAATCAATTACCCAGCAGATGTTAGAAAAGGACTATTAAGAAAAAAAGTATCTGGAATGAGAAAATTAATCAGAAGAGGAAAGCTTGAAAAGGTAAAGGAGTTTTATATAAGTTGTGTCAACTGTATGCTAATTTATTCCATTTTAGTGAAAATGCTCCAGTATTAGTGTTCTCATTAGTACCTGATATTTTCTTGGCGTATAAATGTTATCATGAATTGCTTCTTGTTGCCATGGCAGTCCAAAGAAAGGACCCATTGGTGAGGAAGCAGGGGTCATGAGCTGCAGGCCTGCCATGCTGAGGGGTTGCAAAGCAGGGCTTTTCATTCATCCAGTGTTTCTTTCATTGCATTTTTGTTCTAGCACAGCTTACTACAAAAGGGAAAAAGAATACCATTACACAACCATGCAGGGTTAAAAACAAAAGAAAGCACGGAAACAAGAGGAACATCAGAATATCATTCCTATGGGCCTTTTCAAACTCTTCATAATTGTTTTAGCTTTTTCATGATCTAAGAGGATCGTTTTAAAAGTCAAGCATTCTGTACTCGCCAACCCAGCAATTCTACACCTAGAAACCTGTCTAAAAGAATCAGGTGGCTGCACAAAGAGGTAAACCCATGAGTATTTATTGCTGCATTATTACTTAAGAACAAGAAATAACCTTAAAATGAATTAATCAAAAGTTCGCTAAGTAAATTATGGTCTAGTCTTAAAATAGAATACTATAAATCCATAAGATAAGACAGATCTGTATTTACTGACACAGAACTGTGTCCATAATATACCTTTAAGAGAAAATATGTACAGTATCGATGCCCTTTAAAATACGTGTATATATACAAAACGTGCAAATACATACGTAAATACATTTCAAACATTCTTTGTAAATTCTATGATGCTGCTATTGATAAAATAATGAGAAAACTGTATGGAAGGCACTGCGCACTGTGCCTGCACACGGGAAGCATTCAAATGCCTGCCAACATTTGGTCATTTTATCAAAGGACCATAAACACAGAAGGTCATTCTTCTCAACTGACAACCTATCACAACTGCACAGCTGCTCAACTATTTACATATGTATCTTTAAAATTATTCATATCCTAGATAAATTAAAACAAGGCAACACCATTCTGTGAAATGAAAGTTATTTCATGGTATCTAAGCACTCTTCTATATTGCATATATTCTTCCCCAAAGATAAAAATGATTATGTAAAATGAGAAAATAATAATTCAGTCTTTTTAAAATTCCTAACCTGCAGATAGAGGGTTAGGGTTTCAAATCTCTACGTGAAAGTCCATCAGCAGCAAATTCACCTGCCTCGTAGAAGGGAATTTTCTCCCTTGTACTGCTTTGCAGTGTTCATTGTTATTACTCTATGACACTGGAAAGAAAGAATCCCCACTCTTTGTTCCTTGACAACAAAAACTCTGAATCTCTTGACATGTTAAATTTATAACCACTGTACAACACAGTGACTCAAATTGTTGCAGCTAGTCCAACAAGAAGTCTCCAGAGTAGAGTCTCTCTTATGCATAGGCATGATACCGAATTCTGATTTCAGAGCTCAATTCAGTTGACAAGAATTCAACATCCAGCTAATACAAGTAGGATCTCAAGTAAATGGTAAAGGGGCAAATGGCTGCAGGGCCAAGGACCTCAGCAAGGCAGGCGTGTCCGTGGACCAGACAGCACAACCATTCTCATTATCCCTCTCAGAGGAAGATGGCAAGCACAGCATTCCAGAGTACATTATGAAAAACTATCAAGTCATTATTTTGCCTGGGTCAAGCAGAACTATGTCTTTCATGAGAAATAACGTGCTCACTCTCTACTGAATCAAAGTCCCAACAGCCTTTCTTTTTACCCCTTTTACACTCAGCATTCACTTCTCCCAATTCTACAGGCCCACAGGATAAACACCCTCAGGTTGACCATTCAAGCTTCTTGACACCGCTGCAGAGAACCTGAGGCGGAAGGCTATTTTACCTAACTTCCTAAGATCCAGCAGGTTACGCTGAAGGCCCAAGGGATTTGCAGGCACTTCCCACCTGCCTACCATTCTTGGGATATCTCTACGGTCCTCCTTATCCAGGGGTTCCACACCCGCAGGTCGAATCTATCCTTGGTCGGATGAATCCAAAGATACGGAGGGCCAGCTGTACTATGCAAGGGACGTGAGCATCCATGGATTTTGGCATCTGCAGGGGACCTGGACCGATTCCCATGGGCACTGAAGGTCAACTGTACTTGTCCTTCATGACTCCAGGCTGCTTACTGGCAGGACGATTTATCATTGTTAAGCCTCACACCTCACTTTTCACCCAACCCAAACGTTAATCCAAGACCAAACAAAGACATGGTGGAAGGGATCAGGAAAGAAGCCTAAATCCTGGTGGTGGATGGAAATTTTCAAAGGAGAAAAGAGGGCAGCAGTGTAAATCCCCAAACACACTTCTTCCACCTCCAGAAACCATGTACAGCGGGAACCCTCCTTCCGATCACTGTCATCATTCCTTTTCATGTAGACAACATTAATAATGATGACGGTGCCAGAAAATAGTCTAAAAAGCAAATGAATGTTCTATTTTTAGAAGAGTCTAAAAACAGTCTATGTATAAATATTTAGTTAAAAATTTATTATAGACTATATAAAGTAGTTTAAAAATAAAGTCTACTTTTAGAATAGTCTAAAAAATAGAAGAAGGTTCCTCTTTTGTTGTTGTTGTTCCATTTCCTTAAGGGGGAGCTATATTCTTCAAAATTATCAGTATCAGTACAAAGAAAAAGCATGAAAATGTTCCCGATTAAAGAAGACTCTAGAGACATGACAACTAAACGCAGTAACTGACCTCAGACTGGATCCTTTCCTGAGAGCAATGCCATAAAGACCATTACAGAGTCCACTGATAAGGCTGTAGATACAGCAGTGTTACATTCACTGAGTTGATAACCGCACCATGACTATGTAGGGGAGCATCCTTATTCTTGACAAATATATAGTGAAATATTTAGGAGTAAAAGGGTCATGTCATATGCAACTTATTCTCAAATGGTTCAGAAGAAGAAACTACACGTAGATATACAGAGAGAGAATGGGTGCAACTGATAAAGCAAATGGGGCAAAATAGGTAAAGCACATATTCTTTGTCCTAATCTTATTTTCTGTCCGTTTGAAATTACTTCCAAATAAAGAGCTTTAAAAAGTAAATAAATAAATATTACCCATTAGACTAGGATCTCCTTGAGTACAAGAGCTGTATGTCTCACACATATTCCTACCACCTACCGAACCAAATCACACCCCAGACATGGCAAACAAAAAATACAGGTTCGTAAAATGCAAATACTGTCCATGTGCGTGACATAAAAACCTTCAAACAGTTTCTATTTGCCTTTTATAACTTACATCACATTGCATATATTCACAGAGACACATACATACACGACTTATTCTTTTACTGGCACACTGGCAAACATGCTCCACGAGAACTAGATGTGTGTCTCATTCTTTACAGCTCTTACTACCTGGTATAATGTACCATATGTACATTTAGATAAATATCTGATGAACTGAATCAGAGGTTCATGAATGTCCACACAATACCATACAGAACAGAATCATAGTTCAAAAGTTATTTCTACAGTATTTGGTTTGGAAATCCATGCCCGCACCACTCCTACTCACCCTGAAGGGTGGATACAAGACAGAGAATTTGCAGGGAAATGGAGGACGGCAATTGAACCCTCCCCGTTACATTTCCAGAAGGTCACAATATTTAAATTAATTTTCATTCATTTAGTACACAGTGACTGGCCCCAGCGATACACTATCTATTTGAAGAAAGCAAATCCAACATTTAAAAAGTCAACAAGTAATCCAATAATGTGAAAACTGAAAAACCTATAATTTTGCCAATTTTTACTTTCTTTGGCATGTTTAAATAGATTTTTTTTTCTTAACTTGGTCTTAATGAAAAGCTCTGAATCCCTGCTGGTAAGTGAAAGTTCCATAGTTTCACAGATTAACTGACTATGGTTAACTGCTTCAGCAGAGCCAACAGAGTAATCCACATGACTATTTTCCAATCATAGATTTCAAATTTCTGGTCAAACAATTAACACTCATGAAAGCTGTGAGGTTGTTTCATAGCTTTTATATGGTTCATTTAGAAATAACTTAGTAAAACACATGAATAAAAACTCTCTTCCTCTTTCCACATATGACAAAGCCCAGATTTACCGTCTTAATGTTTGAGATCTCTGTGTTGCTGTTGTCTGAACTGCATTTTGACATTGTGATAGCAGTTTATTGGAAAATCACAGCATACCCAAGCTTCTGCTCTAAAAATAAATGCAAAAATAGCCAAGTTTAAGACTCCTGTACTTAAACTAAATATAAACGCATCTACAAGAAAGCCTTATGGATATGAAAAGCTGAATAAAAGGCCATTACTTTGGATTAAAATTTAAACAAAAGACATCTGGGTTATTTTAGGATACTAAGTCTTATTCTAAAACAAAGAACAAGAGAATGAGCTGTAACAATAGCATGCCTAATTCCCAGAGACTGGGGTGGGGCGTGGGCTGTCTTGAGAAAAGTTAGAGGAAAGATTTAAAAATGAATGCAAGGAAATCAAACAAAGTACATAAATTCTAAAGACAGTAATTAGGGAAATGGAAAAAATAAATAAATAAAAGGACAGAGATGTGTCATTTCCTAAGTTCATATATACAAAAGAAGTAAAGAAGATCACCAGAAGAGTACTTGGCTGAGTAATCCAAATCACCCGGTAGCAAGTTTTCACTACAAGTATGAAATCCATCAGCAATTTCAATTTCTCAAAGGAAATTAAAAATACGAACTCAAAGAACAATTTAATCTAATGATAAACTCTTTTATAAAATTCATTTATGAATAAAAATTTAAGAACTCAGTTCAACAATGTCAATACTGTGGAGAAATTTAAATTTAGGGGTGGTCCTAAATAATCCTAAGAGATTATAAATCAAAATCAAAATTATAAGTCAAAAAATAAGGAATCGTAGGGCTTCCCTGGTGGCGCAGTGGTTGAGACTCTGCCTGCTAATGCAGGGGACACGGGTTCGAGCCCTGGCCTGGGAAGATCCCACATGCCGCGGAGCAACTAGGCCCGTGAGCCACAACTACTGAGCCTGCACGTCTGGAGCCTGTGCTCCGCAACAAGAGAGGCTGCGACAGTGAGAGGCCCGCGCACCGTGATGAAGAGTGGCCCCCGCTTGCCACAACTAGAGAAAGCCCTCGCACAGAAATGAAGACCCAACACAGCCAAAAATAAATAAATTAATTAATAAAAAAAAAAATGAGGAAGCATAAAGTACTGAGGTGAAAAGCTTGATTTAATCAACAAATGTTGCTTTTTTTAGATTTGATACTGGATTTCATTTATGCTCCTTAACTGCAATGCTTCTACTACCACAAGCTCAGGAAAAACAAATTGGCAGTGGTTTCTTTTCACTTATTTGTGTCTAGTCTAGTCTAGTCTATAGGTCGTGCGTGGAGGTTAAACTTTCTCATTTCATACACAAATTGGTTTCGCTAATAAGGTAACAAAGCAGAATGGGGAAACCTTAACACTACTTTAGTATGTACATATTTACCTCAAAATGCTGATTCTAAGTTCTTTCAGTTTCCAAGTCTGTATTAATTCATACCCTAGGTAACCTAAAAGCAATCAGAGAGAATATTTTAGAACATACAACTCATTTTTAAAAAACAACTTTAAGAAATTTCCTACTTGACAAACTTTTCTGATATTTATCTTATCAGAATAAGATCTCTGATAAAAACAATTTTTGTACTTATCTATTGGGAATCAAGAAAACATTATATGTATGAAAGGGCTGCCCTTTAGAAATTAGTATTTATTATGTTCTATTACAATTGGGAATTTTTAAGAGTTGTTAGTTCAATTCAATTAGATATAAGGAGAATTCCTGGAAGTAAATTACATCTCCCCCCCAGTAAAATCTGGCTTTAAAAATACTAAAAGAGGGCTTCCCTGGTGGCGCAGTGGTTGAGAGTCCGCTTGCCGATGCAGGGGACATGGGTTCGTGCCCCGGTCCGGAAAGATCCCACATGCCGCGGAGCGGCTGGGGCCGTGAGCCATGGCCGCTGAGCCTGAGCGTCCGGAGCCTGAGCGTCCGGAGCCTGCGCTCCGCAACGGGAGAGGCCACGACAGTGAGAGGCCCGCGTACTGCAAAAAAAATAAACTAAAAAAATACTAAAAGACTACAGTAAGTCAGTACCATGCTTTACATAACTTATAACCCCTTACTCTCCTAATGGGTAAGTTCGTGTTTTCAAAAACTACCTCATGCTTTGACTTTTAATTCCGTTCTGTACTGCCACCTAGTATGATGTAAATGCAATACACCAACTTGGCCTGATGTGTCACACTCGACATCTTTCCAATTCATATTCACCTCTTTTCTAGAAACACCGTAGCCAAAATAAGAAGCTGATAGTCCTTTAAAACTTAATGCAACTCCACTATTACAAAATTATTGTTGAGTTATCCAACTTACTTCCCTAGACAATTCTGTATAGAGATAAATTAGAAAGTTAACATGCCAAGTACAATGACAACTTATGTTCATACTACGGAGCCAATAGGTCAAGTTTTCTAATTTTAATTGATGACTACGATTTAAATTACATACATGACTCATGTTTGATAGGTCCCTTTAAGATAACTCTGAAAAAGACATGCCACATACCAGATGCTCAGTCAAGTTCTAGTATAAACCAACAAACTTAACCTAATTAGCATCTAGATCCCATATATGGCTGTACTCTTTCAGACAAAGGCTTGTAACAACAGACAGCTAACCCTCCTAGTTTGAAGTCTAAAGGCATCTAGAGCTTCCTGGTGCATATTTTCAAAACTGGTAACAGAAAACTTCCAACTCATTCATTTTATTATGTGTCACAGATTCTGATACTACTAACTTTACAAATATGACTGTCCAGATTTCATTCCTATTCTCATGAAGCCCAAAATGCGCAACTACCATGAAGTTCCATAGTGAACAAAAGAACACACCCACACAACATCAATATTGTGACATTAAAACACTGTCAAAAATACTCCTGGAAGCTAACAGATAAAACTAAAACACATCTGAAGAGCTTTTAGTCTCTAATACAGTAACAAATATGCTATGGAGATCCAAGACATTAATTTTAACTCCAACCAAAGCCTAAATGCTAAGAGCATCCTTGGCTATGGATATAAAATAACAGGTTTATAATACAGGTTGCTGACGTAAGGGCAAATTAAAAATAAGTGGTTCAATTCTCCCACTTGAAAATAAAGGAAAGAGACTCTTTCCCCTTCTTTTTCAGTCCTTTTGTGCTGTACTTGAATCTTTATAAAAGCCAAATAAGCCTCTAGCCAGTCTCACTTCTCAGGAATGTTTCCTTAAGATATGTCATCACCAAGAAAGATAATGCCCAATCTCCCAGTTTCCTAGGATGGCCTAATTTGGCAACTGACTCCAAATCGCAAAACCTACCACCAGTCATAAAGATACGAGAAAATTAGCAATTTTATCTTGAAAACATGGGTGTAAAGTGTTGTAACCACTTAGCTATACAAAAGAATAAGGTTTCTGTCTTTGCAATCTCTTTAGTGGATAGCCTGAGATACACATCACATTCTAGTTTAATGCTTAATCAATAAAAATTCTTCCTTCCCTTCTACATTTTTGGAGAGATTTTCTGGGTTGGGAGGAGATTTTGTTTTTAATTATATTTCCCCAACATTAGCTTTAAAGAAAAAAAAAATAGTCCAATTCTCAAAAAGTATTCACGCCAAATAACAAAATCCACTTCTTGAAACTTAAAACAGTAGAAAAATCCTAAAATATACTGCTCAACTGCTCTAGAGAGAGCAGTTTTAAAAATGAAAATAGAACTTAAGTGCGCAAACACCTCCTCTTGTTCCTAAAAAGGAATCTGCACACAAGAAGGATCCAAGGTATTTACAAATAACTCCAAACAACCTCCCTTTTCTAAATTAAAGTTAGAGGAGAAAGAGAGGAGGCTGTTTTAAGTTAATTCCTAAGTCAAGCCAATGCTCTCACTTCTTAATATTTTGGAATACAGTCATTCCCTCCTCAGCGAGGCCCTCTGATGTGGGAGGGACACTGGGTAAGGCCACTGGGGATGTAGAAAGCAGTCTTTTCTCTTTCTTTCTTTTTAAGTATCTTTCATTTAAAATAACCTGAATGCTAGCAGAGTCCAGTGTCAGGAAGACCAAGGTTTATCAGACTCTACTACCTCTCTCTAAGGTTGTTTCCTTGCCTATAAAATAGAGCACCTATTATGACGATTAAGTAATTAAACGCATAATAACCTTGGTAGAGCAAAAGTCCTTGCACAGAAAATGTTCAAAAACAGATAGTTTTAAAGAAACCACACGACCATCTCTATCTACAACCACTGTTGTCATACAATTCTTAAGACTTTAAGGAACTCCTTAAAGAACCTAAAATGTTGTATCAATCCTAAGATTCAATATAAAAAAATTATTCTCATACAAAGTTAAAGTACTATACAAGATTTTGTACAGTATTTTTAATCAGATGAACCTGAAAAACCACAAACTCCAAACTACCTAGTCATTATGAGTTTACAGTACAATGAAAATCAAACAAATTTAAATCACAAAACATGGTATATAATGTAAACTAAAATTAAAAACCTTTGTGTCCACTAGTCCTCTTTAAAAGCAAAAACCAAAAAATACTACGTGCTACTTCTGTTTGGCTCCCCAGACAACACAGCAAACATGACTGAACTGTTTCTTAGGCAATGAAATGGTACACAGCTGGGCAAGTAACCGTCGTCATCATCATCATCACCATCAGACAAGTTTTGAAAATATAAAATGCAAGAAAAGAGAAAACAAAAAGATAGGAAACATCCAAAATACACATTGTACATAAAATAAATATTTCAAGGATTTATCAACTATTATTTGGTGAATATAGATTATGAAATGACTAAGGTCAAACCAAAGAGTGACAGACCAAAGAGAAAAGGGATAATAATTTCAAAAATTTAAACACTGGAATTTTTAGTCTTAGGTAGTTAAATACACAGCACAAGAGAAATATTTCCATTTTCACTTTTGTCATATCTGTCATTATTAATTAGAAATCCTTGCATATAAATCTAGCTTACAACATTAACACAAACCACATTCAGATATGCACCCTTCAGCATTACCATTTATAATAGCAAAAAATGTCCCTCCCACCTCCCCCAAAAACTCTAAATGTCTAACAATGAGTGAGGGAATGGTTTGGTAAACCATGGATGGCTCACTTTATATGAACTACAGTTCAACTGAGCTATTAAAATGATGACAGTTTATAATAAACAAAAATGCTTATGTTATGGGATTCAATGAAAAAACTTTTATTTACAGGAAGATCTGATTGTGTCTTCAAGTTAAAAACTAAAGAAAAGAAGAAAGGGAGGAATGGAGGGAAAGAAAATTGCACCCAAAATTGAGGCTGGGATTACTACCATAAGTAATTTCTTTCTCCTTAAAACTTTTCTGCATTTTAAAATCCCCTACAATTTGAACACTTTATTACTTTCAGAATTAAACACACTCTTAAACTGAGGATGAAGACAATAAAGATATATGACTCTGTCTTAAGTATTGGGGGAAAAAACTCCCTTCTTAAGCCACTGAATGTGGTAAAATTTACCCCAGTTTCTATAACTTAAACCACAAATTCACCAGCCTTCTTTTCCTGCACTACTCTATGAACCAAACAAATTTCTGCATTTCTCTAAAATCTGTAGCATAAACATATTATATTTACATTTCCATGTAATTATGCCTAAAATGGGATTTGTCCAAAATTGAAGTTGAATACAGGTCAAATACCATTTTAACAAATTCCATCCACCAAAATCTCCATATAGAAAGTAACTCTAGGCTGCCAGCCAATGGCCCACTTACTTGGAATACTTCTTCAAAAGACCACCTTCCAACACATCGAAATGGCACAGATACCCGCCCCTGCCCTTCAAGTCACCTATAATGACCTTACTTTGCAATTTTGTTTTCAGAAAGGTAAATATTTAATACATCACTAGCTTTCAAGGTGAGTTTTAAGGTTAATGTTTGATTCCAAGTTTCTGTACTTTACTCAAAAACATTGTTCAACAAGTGCTAGAATGTTACTCAATTCTACCTTTTACAACACATAAGAACATCCATGAGGGAAAAGGGTCCACAACTCAACTCTCTATGTCAAGCTGCTTTAAGATGCTACAATGTGAACATTTCACTACTAAAGAGAGGTCAGTTCTGAGACAAAATGAGCCTAACAAACATGATTATGGATGGACGCTTAGTCAATGTTGAGTCAGGAAGCAAACACATCAAAGTTCCAGGTGAGAGGCAGAGCCTACACCACAGCCACGTGCAGCCACTCATGCTCTCTGCTTTCCCTGTAACTCCACGACGAGTGTATCACAGCCTCCACAGATGAGCAGTACAAAAAGTAACATTTAAAGTGGTTTTCCCCACTTAAAAAACTCTCATTGCACCTCCTGCCCCTCAAATTATTTTTTCATTCATTCAACACGTATTTATTAAGCAAGACATCCCTAATGCAAACTTGTATTCTGGAGAATGTGAGAACCTGAGTTCAGTTTTGAAGAATGTGTAGTAATAGCACTAGTTAGGGAGAAGATAATACAGGACATCATGGGGACGAGGAGACAGCATGTGAAGCAGCATTTAAACAGAAACCAGGCAAGTCGAGTTGAGGGAATTACAAGCTGTGTGCTGCAGCGCCGTGTCCCACAGGAGAACAGCAAGACCATGAAAGTGGTAAGATAAGCAGGGGCAAGACCATAAAGGGCCTTATACACAGCTCTAAAGGGATTAGAATCTCGTCCTGTGGGCCTTTTTAGTCTCAGCATACACCAAGGGTTGTCACCTACTTAATCTCAGCCTAAGAATGACTCTCTATCAAGGCCCATATACAAGAACATCTGAATACAACAAAGTAAGAGACTCCTGAACTTTACTCTTTCCTTTACAGGGGACATTCCTTTTCCTGGTTACAATCATTGCCTCTGCGAATACAGGTTTGGCTGGAGCTGTCCCTGTTGGTGCACTGAAATCCCTTGTCCCAGGAACCACCCACCCACCCCATCCAACCACGGAAGAACCAAGAGGGTTGGTCACCCCACCTCTAGCTCCAATTCACTACCCCTGACTGCCTACGGTACATTTCCACTTGGAGATCAAAGGAACTTCTCCAAAAATTCAATTAATCTAAAAAGAAAGATGAAGATCTGCTACTGCTAAGTACAAGTAAAAAAACACCCCCTCACACAACCATTCTTACAGGAATTCCAGAGCTGCTTCAAGAAAGAAAAGCAGCATCAAAATAAATGCAGTCTCCTAAGGTAACAACTCTTATTTCACTCAATTATGTTACAATTAAACCCAATATACATACAGTATAGAAAGAATCCAGGTAAGAGAGGAAAGGGAGTAGGCTCCAAAGTCAGAGTGGTGAATGAGCCCGTTAGCTCTAAGACTGCGGGCAAACGACCTCATTTCTACAATGGCACCTACACAGATGGCAGCCCCTTGGCTCCTCCTTCTCCCTACATAATCCACAACACACACATTTAACTCTAGCGTAAGTCAACTACGCAAATCACTAAAAAAAAAATAGGTAAGATGTTTGCTGTGGAAAAAGGAATTGCACACATTGGAGAGAAGAGGTGAGAGACTGCGGGAACCATGCTCAAAAAGACTCTCAGAGCCTCTCCTTGAGAGTCAATTAAGAGTATGCTACATGGTTCACAAATCTGGGGACCACTGAGAATGGGAAGAAGAGCAAGAACCAAAACTATAACTGGTCCCACCTTTCAGAACTGTTATAGTCCTCTTTAAAAAAACAGGCAAGCGCCCACATTGGACCAAAGGACAAAACTGGCGGCTACCGTATCCTGCAAGGATACCGTATCCTAGTGCTTTTAATCCTACATTGTTTGAACATGAGCAAAGCCACGAGGATACCCCATATGTATCTGCTTACACATGATTGCAAAGATAAAGTCTGGCACCTCTAAGGGACCTACTCAGTAAGTAAACTGTCTGAATGGCAAATAGACAATGTGACTGAGACACAGTATCCAACACTAAGAGCAGAAGAAGTAGCTGTCATTTGCCAAACTCAACCTCTCGCCAAGGACTACCAACAAGCATCAGTCCCAGAAAAAAAACAAAGGGATTAAAATAAAAAGTAGAGTACTCATGGAGCGTAAAGCTCCAGGTGACTCTGGGTACGAGAAACGTGATGAATCAAACCAGGACAGCAAGACAGCTCAAAACCTTCAATGAATTCCCTTTGCACTTAGGATAAAATCTAAAATCCTTACTATGTGTGACCCTGCCTCTCCCTCTCCCTGACTGGGGCTGGGTAACTCCCCCGTCTCCCACTAGTCACAGGGCCTTAGGCCCTCCACCAAGCTCTTTCCTACCTCAGAGCCTTTACACACACCATCCCCTGGCCATCTGCTCCTCAATCTTCAAGTCTCACCTCCAGTGTCACATTTTCACAAAGTTAACAATATCAGTTAAAAGACAGTAATTTAATATATATAATCCATATGTCCAGAACCAATCCGAGTACCAGGCACAAGCAGGATCTATCTGAATACATGAAGAAAGGCTGACAATTCTCACCACTAACAGGCAACTCTTAGGTAGAGGCCATTTGAATATTGACTGCCCCCCACCTCCCGGAAGGTTTTTAAAATACTACTGTTTCATACCTTAACTACTTATTTTTATTTACTATCACTCAGAAACAATCCTTCCAAGAACAACAAAGAATATGTTAAATTATAATTCATTAGTCAAATTTATCCAGAGTGAACTTTGGCCAAAGATTAAAAATTTAGCTTCCAATCTAATTAAAGATGTCACATACTGACAGCTTTTGAATATCATTTTCATGAAACTAACTCTATTAGTTTTCAGGGAACTAAATTTGTCCATATAAATCATACTTGTGCCTAAATTCTAAGGACATAAAAAACCTAATTTCAGTGACATTAAACACTTCTATTCTTCCATACACCACAATAAAGAGTATTTTTTTATATTAAATCATTAAATGACTCTCTTAAAAAGTAATTTTTTCCACGTAGAGCAAAGTTTTATCTGGTTATGTTTTGTTTTTTGTTTTTGTTTTTTTTGCGGTACGCGGGCCTCTCACTGCTATGGCCTCTCCCATTGCGAGGTACAGGCTCCGGACGCACAGGCCCAGCGGCCATGGCTCACGGGCCCAGCCGCTCCACGGCATGTGGGATCTTCCCGGACCGGGGCACGAACCCGTGTCCCCTGCATCGGCAGGCGGACTCTCAGCCACTGCACCACCAGGGAAGCCCTGGTTATGTTTTAATATCAATTACATCTTACTCTGGAGAACACTTTGGATGATATGGACAAATTTCTTGCAAAATACAATTTACCAAAATTAACATCTAAGAAAGAGAAAATGTAAAGAAGCCTATAGCTTTTAAAGAAATTTAATTAAAAACTACTTATGGGGCTTCCCTGGTGGCGCAGTGGTTGAGAGTCCGTCTGCTGATGCAGGGGACATGGGTTCGTGCCCCGGTCCGGGAAGATCCCACATGCCGCGGAGCGGCTGGGCCCGTGAGCCATGGCCGCTGGGCCTGCGCGTCTGGAGCCTGTGCTCCGCAACAGGAGAGGCCACAGCAGTGAGAGGCCCGCGTACCGCAAAAAAAAAAAAAAAACTGATTATGAAATACTCCAAGCCCAGATGTCTTCACTAGTAAATTCTTCAAAACATTTAAAGAGTAACCCCGATCTCAAAGACAAACTCTTCGGGAGGTCAGAAATAAGAAGAAATACTTCCCAACTCTTTACATGAGACCAGCATGAACTTGACACCAAAACCTGAGTACATTACAGGAAAGTAAAATTATAGACCTGTCTCTCAAACAAAAAATGTAAAAACACTAAATAAAATATTAACAAATTGAATTCATAAATATGTACAAAGGATAATGCATCGTGAACAGCCGTAGTTTATCAGAGGAATGCAAGGATGCTTTAATATTCAAAAATCAATCAGTTTATTAAAACAGCATGCAGGTACTGGCTCAAGAACAGACAATGCAACAGAACAGAATGTAAAAACAGACCCACACCCATAAGGTTACTTAATTAATGGCAAAAACAATACTGTAGCACAGTAGGGAAAAAAGATGATCTTTTCAAATAAAAGCTAGGCTAATTATGTATCTAGGTGGAAAAAGTATATCTTGACTCCCACCTCACATGATACACAAAATCAATGCCAGCTGGATATCTAAATGTATAAAGTAAAACAATAAAGTTATTAGAAAAAAATAGAAGAATACTTTCCTGTTCTTGGGGTGAGCAAAAATTTATGATACGGAAAGAAATTAACAAGCTGGACTACATTAAAATTAAGAACTTCCGTTTACAAAGTGAACTGATTAAGAGAGTGAAAAGCCAAGCCAGAACAGGAGATATATAATCAACTGCTACAAAGCAATAAGAAAAAGGCAGACAAGCAAATAGCAGGCAAAGGTCTTCAAAGCACAGGATACCAAAATGGTCAATAAACTTCATCAGCAATTAGAGTAATACAAATTAAACCACCAAGAGCTACTACCACACACCCATCAGAAGAGCTAAAATGAAGAGAGACAGCATTAAATGATGGGGAGAACGTGGAGCTTAGAGAACTTTCACACACTACTGGCAACCCTGTACACTGGAAGTATCTGCTATGGCTGAATATACATGTACCCCCCAGTAACTCCATTCCTAAGTGTATGCCCAACTGAAATATGTACAAATATTCTCCAAAAGACATGCACGAGAATGTTCAGAACTGCACTATTCATAATAGCCAAAGCTGCAAACAAGCCAAATCTCCATCAACAATATAACATAAGTAAATGCTGACACATCACATAACTAAGTGCTATAACTCAATGATGCAACACAGAATGAATCTCACACACTTATTAAGTGAAAAAAACCACACAAAACCTTACCATATAATTTCACTACATAAAATTAAAAATAAGGAAAAATAATTAAGTCAGAATGGTGTTTACTCTTTTTGGTGGGGGCTGGACGGGGGAGAGGGAAGTGCCTGGGAGGGGGCATTGAGAAAACCTTATAAAAAAAACATAGGCCGGGCTTCCCTGGTGGCGCAGTGGTTGAGAGTCCGCCTGCTGATGCAGGGGACACGGGTTCGTGCCCCGGTCCGGGAAGATCCCACATACCTCGGAGCGGCTGGGCCCGTGAGCCATGGCCGCTGAGCCTGCGCGTCTGGAGCCTGTGCTCCGCAACGGGAGAGGCCACAACAGTGAGAGGCCCGCGTACAGCAAAAAAAAAAAAAAACATAGGCCATACCTGTTCCTTGATCTGGGCACTGGTTACCGGTATGTTCAATGTGTGCCCCTGCGATATATGTACTTTCCTGTGTATCAACTGAAACTGATTTCACTTAAAGTTTATTTTAAAAGAAAAGTAAACAAGGGCTTCCCTGGTGGCGCAGTGGTTGAGGGTCCGCCCGCCGATGTGAGGGGACACGGGTTCGTGCCCCGGTCCGGGAGGATCCCACATGTTGCGGAGCGGCTGCGCCCGTGAGCCATGGCCGCTGACCCTGCACGTCCGGAGCCTGTGCTCCGCAACGGGAGAGGCCACAGTGGTGAGAGGCCCGTGTACCGCAAAAAATAATAATAAATAAAATTTAAAATAAAAGAGAAGTAAACAATCCTTAATACAATGTGTAAAAATTCTTCATATACCATGGCAAGTATGAAATATCAAAAGCTCCCAGAGTAAAGAAGGAAGTTTCTCGGAGAAAATTTACCTTTATTGAGCACTTATATTCTATTATCTGGTTTAATCCACAAAGCAACACTAAGACAAGTTATCATCTCCATTTTAAAGGGATTTGAAATAACTTGCCCAAGGCCATGTGGCTAATGAATGGGAGAAGTAGAATTCTGCTTAAAATTTTGTCTGATTCCTATTTTTATTTTCACAATATACAAAACACTATGGTCTCAAAGGAAGTGCCCATTTTTACAGTGATCTTCCGGTCAAAATATGTATCTGGATATGTTCCTTTTGATCTCCTCAGGGGGTTGAAAAAGAATGTATCCATTTTAAGATTAACAGATGCCCACTGAATATTTTACTTTTAACTGAATCTGCATAAACACATATAAGTAAATATTGCTTTAATTATAAAGCCTTAGCAACTGAAATCAGCCCTGACTATGGATATTTCTCTTGGCCTTTCTAGTTTAGGTGCTCAATAAATACACAGTAACAGACTATATATCTCACCATTTTTTTCAATACCTTTATTACATTTAGCTGAAGACTAAACGTGATTTACTGCTTGACACAGAAACTACATAATGACTTCTTTCTCTAGTGAAATGAATTAAGTGCTACCTTAAGACAGATTATTATAAAGGGGGTTCAGACATAGTGAAATAAACTAGATTAATTAATATTATAGAAACTACAATGTACCATGTAACTTTTTCTTCACTCAATATAGACAACACAGGTAAGCATTTTGCCAGAGCATTTGCTGCTGAGGCAAGACACAGATTTCATACATGTATATATGTAGGTATAAATGTATGTTTTGCATGTGTACATGTGTGGGTACATGCGTGCATGTGCACATGTATAAGCGTGTGCATGCTAAAGAGGCCTTAGGAAAATTATTTTTTTCCCTACTCCTGGCCAAAATATGGACCCAATTCATATGTAAAAAAACTTCCCGGGGACTTCCCTGGTGGCACAGTGGTTAAGAATCCGCCTGCCAATGCAGGGGACACGGGTTCGAACCCTGGTCCAGGAAGATCCCACATGCCGCAGAGCAACTAAGCCCGTGCGCCACAACTACTGAGCCCATGTGCCACAACTACTGAAGCCCACATGCCTAGAGCCCGTGCTCCACAACAAGAGAAGCCACCACAATGAGAAGCCTGCGCACCACAACGAAGAGTAGCCTCTGCTCTCCACAACTAGAGAAAGCCTGTGCGCAGAAACAAAGACCCAACACAGCCAAAAATAAATCAATAAATCTAAGAAAAAAAAAAAACTTCCCTGAATTTTCCTAACGTTCAGCAACAGAAAAGCTAGAGATGCACAAAGACTGATTTTAAATAATAACAATAAATATTCTCCTTCAGAATTCTGTCACGTGTCAACAAAAACTTTTTTTTACAAATTATCCCCAAAAGAAAGCACCCTTTGACAATGCTTCATTTCACATATTTTATTGAAGAAGGGTTGGAAACTGAAGTCCATGTGTTATGTAAGCAATAAAGAATTACTCTTTTTAAGCACTAACAGCATTTGGAAATTACAGCTTGCCTTAACTCCAGTAGAATTTACACACTACATTTAAATGCCTAATTTAGGTTGTTCTATTATTTGTTCGTATGTTTTTAATCAACAAAATTATGCCTTTTCCTCTGAACACCAAAATTATGTTTGGTCTAAGATAAATAAATTACTTGAGTTTATTATATGTAACAGGTACATATAAAGATTTTTAAATTAGGGGTTTTTTCTTTTTAATGTTTAGCTGTACAATATACAAGACCCTTGGAAAAGGTAGGTAATCCCGGTAGTGTTATATACAAAATATAATAAGCATTTTTTTTAAGATTTTTTTTTTAATGTGGACCACTTTTAAAGTCTTTATTGAATTTGTTACAATATTGCTTCTGTTTTATGTTCTGGCCTTTTGGACACGAGGCATGTGGGATCTTAGCTCCCCGACCAGGGATGGAACCCGCACCCCCTGCACTGGAACGCATAATCCTAACCACTGAAACCCCAGGGAAGGCGCGTACAAAAATATAATGAGCTTTTAAAATTAAAATACGAAGGTGCCTATCAAACACTTTCTTCCTCTTTAATAGTACCAGAGGCCTCTCAGTGGGTTACTTGCTCTTCATCATATTGATCAGATCAAGAGCTTGAACAGTTCCTATCAGACTCTCATTCATTCGCAATCATTCACTAAGCTGTACTAGATGCAGAGATAAAAGATGAAAAGACTCAAGTGTCTCTGAAAGATCTGGCCGTCAATCCAACTTGACCTACTTTCCAAGCCTTACTTCCCATGGTTTTCACCTTACCTTTCCTGCTCCGAACAGCTCACAATTCCATCACCTACTTTCTTATAGTCACTACATACTAAACCTCAATGCTCAGTAAATGCAGCCTCTCTTTTCCAAGTCTCACATGCAGTTTAGATTCAGCTTGAAATGGAGAAGTCCCTGAATTATACAGATGCTTCAAAGATTACCGACTATAAGATAGCCTGGAGCCTTACAAACGTTCTCATTTTAAAAGTGAGAAAACCAAAACTAAGTCTAGAAAGGCCAGGGTGACCTGCCCTTAACATATCTAGTTATTTAGAAGCAAAGCCAAACTAGAACACAGGTCTCCTAACCACTCGTTACTTTACGTTGTTCATTCATTCCACCAATCATGTCTGCCTCAATTGTCTGAAATTTTTTTATCCTTGGTTAACCTATTACTGGTCTTTATTTGTGTTCATATAGCCTACATCAGCATGCACGGATGGGGTGCAGCAGGCGTCCCTGCTCCTCCTATAACTGTATCTAAAATTCTCAGTAGGTACATGCACATTCTTCTGGGGATAAGACTCGTATCTTTTGTCAAATCAGGAGTCTCCAAAGGATAAGAATCACTGGACTGTATCAAGTACACATGATACATATATAAAGTTTATGCTGCTGCAAAATATAGATTCAAGGATGATGCGTGTATTCATACATAATAGAAGAATGATAGTTACATAGGGAAATTTAGCCATACTTAAGGCACTATTATGCTTGGTCACTATTATAGAGACCCAACTAAGGTAGCTGAACCATTTGACCCAATACAGACCATCCTCATACAGAATACCTGCCTGTGAAATACTGCACTCAAGCCCTCTTTTCTTTTTCTTCTTCCATTATAAAGCTAAGCATAACATCTCAATATTCATAATTCTGGGGGAAATCACAATATCATCAAATCACATTAAGAAGATACTCGAGGAAAATTTCCTCTAATGTACGTATCTGAAGCAAAATAACATCAGCTAAAGTTTAGGAAATGGTGGTTATGTGACAGAACTGGGTTAAGAGTTTAAGAAACTCACTTTTTCCTCACAACCTCAAGAAGTAGGTACTATTATTATGAGCGGATTTCGGATGAGGGAGCTGACTCAGAAAGGCTGCCAGACACCCTGTGCTCCTCAGCTATAAACTGGAGGAATCAGAATTTGAACCCTGGTCTCTCTGACACCAAAGACTTGCTCTTAAACATCCTTATAATGCTTTGATAAAATACTAGTATTTAATTCTGCACGATGGAAAAAGCTTAAAACACCACTAATCAGAGCTACCCATGAGTGATGGCAGTGTAGCAGGATGGGCGAGAGGAGAGGCCACGCGAAGCTCTGGGCTCCGCATGTTAAATTCGCCCTCTCAAAAAAAAAATCTCAAAATATCTCAAAGTCTACTGCCTTTCTCCTTCCCTTCAAACAGGGTTACTGATCTAACTCCTTAATCAAAGAACCTTTCTACATCATGTCAAAGATCAGTTCTTAAACTGAGATCCCTCTCTCATTATCTGAGTTCTTTAAGCACATTATTTTTAAAATTCTGAACTGGCGTGCTGACGTAGTCTAATCAAGAAAGAATTTCCAAATGTGTTTTCTAAATTCTTACTTTATTGCATACATTGAGCCATCACCTGAGAAAGAACCACCACAGCAGCTAGCAGGGTTATCGGCAATGAGAAAGCCTACAATACCAGGAAAACTCCCAATTTCACAGCAATTTGCTTCTATGAAATCCTTCTCTCTATCCACAATGTCTCTGTGTACATAATAAGTCCTCACTAATGAAGAATGAGGCAGCGTGATCTGTCCAAAATCCGAATAGTAATGATCTTTTTAAAAGCCTTAATATACAAGCAATATTATTTGCCATAAAACTGTTAACTTCTAAGTCCTTTAAAAACTAATGTAAGAATAATTTATTCACTCAACAAAGATGAGCACCCTCTTTACGCCAGCACTGCTCTATTCTACCCTTACTATCCTTACCATTCCATAAACCTTAACACAGCACTTTTAGTGTCACCATGAGCTTCGAACATCAGAACAGCAAGGCCAAAATTCAAGTCTTTCGTGTCTTATTTCTAGTAAGTCTTACTGACAGCCTCAGACAATGTTTTCTTGTGGCATCTTCTTAGCCACCTACTTAAAATGTATAGCAAATTTGCATATTAAAGGAGAACCAACAATTTACTGACAATTCCAGGAAGATAGGAAAGCCATTTTGTACTCAAAATTTATTTTAACAAAGGCCTTCTTACATGACTGAAAATTTCAATATCATCAGCTGGACCTCAAAAATAAGGCTATACCACTATACAAGCAATCCTACTTTTTAGACCAACACACAATTCCTAAAGACTGGCAGAGAGAATCTGGAAAATCCTGACTGCCTATACTATCCAGAAAAGAGTACGTTGTGAATGGATTATTACTCAGCGTCTGTCAAAAGCCTGAATGAGACAACTGATATATGATGGACATCGTCTGAAAGAGAAATTAACTAAACTAATGAATCAAATCACCAGAACGTGTATACCTACATTACTAACGCTTTTCCATTATGTCTGAGGCCTTTATCCAGTTTCTCTAAAATGGCATGTGAAAACTATTTCTCCATCATTTATAAAATGTAAAACGTTTTCTCCATATATTGTTAATGTCATTTTACATGAGAATTCAAAGGCTTATTCATCATACAAGAGAAAAGTCTGCTTCTCCTGATTAACTGCTATACTTCCTTTCACCAATCAATACCAACTATAATTAGTCCTGTATCCTCTTTTGCTTTGACTGATAAAATATTAAAAAAAAAAAACTTTACTGACATGCGGACGCTAATTATCCTTGCGCTGAGCTTCTCATCTAATTCCCTCCACACTCTACCCCTCGACCTTCACCACTATCTTCACTGTCCTCTCCAACATCCGTCTATCTTAAGACCATCTCAAATCCTTTCTCAAAGGAGACAAATAATAAAACGCATACATCCATCGGGCTTTGAGAATGAGCTGAACTCTTGAATGTCCAAAATGCAGAGCACAAGGATAAATCACTTGGCTCCAACTTAACTATTTACACAAGTTAAACAGGGACCTGACCAGTACCTTCCTCTGACATCCAACAGAGCAGAACATGACTCCATGATGGACCAACTGAATGAATTCAGTTACTTGCCAAACACTGGTGGGAACTGAGATCATAAAAACAAGTAAATCCTGGGCCTCAAGAAGATTAAAGTCTTCTATTAATAAAAAGTTCCTATTTGTAGGGAAGTATAACCACCTGGAAAAACCCTGAGAAAACTCATACTGCAATAAGTCTGAGTCTAGTGTTCTGATGATCTAGAAACAATCCAACCACTTCCGGGTATACCCAAAAGAAGCAGAAGCTGGGGCTCAAGCAAGTATTTGTATACCTGTGTTCATAACATCACTCACAAGGCCAAAAAAGTACAAGCAACCCAAGTGTCCATCAAGGGATTAATGGAATAGCAAAATGTGGTGCATACATATAGAATGAAATAGTATTCAGCCTTAAAAAGGAAGGCTATTCTGACACATGCTACAACATGAATGGATCTGGAAGAAGCTACGCTAAGTGAAACAAGCCAGTCACAAAAGGACAAATGTTGTACGATTCTGCTTCAATTAGGTTCCAAGAGTAGCAGATTCATAGAGACAGAAAACAGAATGGTGGTTGCCTGGGCCTGGGAGGAGGGTGGAATGGGGAGTTAGTGATTAATGGGTACAGAGTTTCAGCTGAGAAAGATGAAAAAGTTCTGGAGATGGATGGTGGTGATGGCAGGCAAACAATGTGAACGTAATTAATGCCACAAAGCTGTACACTTAAAAATGGTTAAAGTGGTACATTTTGTTATATTTTACCACAAAAAAAGTTAAAAATCTTAATTATTCAGATAACCAAAGGTCACCTGAACATTTAAGACAGAGTTCCATTCATTAAACAAGTATTAACTAAAAACTTACCTGCAAGTTACACAGGTTTTTTCCCTAAAATCCACTTGGAACAGCAATGCAACGTAAGGAAGACAGCCCACATGCAAAGATTTTTAAATCAAACCATGATTCAATCCTGGCTCTGCCACTTCTAGATTCATAACTCTCTGAGTCTTAGCTTCCTTGCATGTAAAATAAGACAATACCAAGTCTGTCTCAGGGTCACGGTGAGGATTAAATAAGAACACACATAAAAGCACCTGAAACATCTTGGCACACAGTTAAGGAGGAACTTCTTAAGAATAAATGTTTTCCCTTCTCTCCTTTGCCACAAGTAATGACCACAGGATGTTAGGGTCACAAGGGAGAGAATGTTGATGAAATACCTATTTTCTCAAACGAAACAAGCATCTCACACATCAGACAGTGACAGAGAATAAATCTCTCAATGCCATAAAAGTCATCCTCCTTTGAAGACAGCACTACACTGAAAGTACTACCCACTATATACTACCACAAAATCACTATCAAATAAGAACCATGAGCCACATCAAAATAAAATGTCTTCTAAATCAAGACAATAAAATTCAGCAATGGCAAAACCACCTCACTTTACAACACATACACAGTGCCACAGATATAATACAGTAGACAGAACTTAACCTTTAATCATGAGATGACAGCATAAAAAGTAAAACAAGCCCTTACTGAAATAACTACAGGAAAAGAAGGTCTTTTCTCCCCAAATTAAATGTGCTCATCTTCTTAAAACAGCATTTTGATGCCTTGAGTAAGTCCATTATCCAACACTGCCATTTAAATGTTCATAAAGATCATATTAAAAGCAATCTTTGTAGTGTTTCTAATCTTTAAAGTTTTATAAACTATGTCCTAAAATAAAATTTTGAAATAATTATATATGTAAGTATATACAGCATATATTACATATAATATACATATGCCACAGATAGCTACTAGCTAGCTTTAAAGACAACACTTTGCAAAATAAACTGATTATGGCAACCTAGTTCCCAAAGATATTAATACTAAAATTACTATTCACTAGCAGCCTCCTTCAGCATCTTGTACCATCATCCACCCTCTAATAAATTATTGGAGCTCTGGGTTAAGATAGGTATTTTTATTTCAAAAATTTAATGTTTGCAATCGAGTTAACCTTTTATTGAAGCACATTTTTTAAAAGTATTTTCCGAGTGACTCCTAATTTGTACCCTTTTCCATTCACTGAGTGTGCTGCATGTGAAAAAGAAGCAACACGAAGACAACTGAAAATCAGAATTGTGAAGATTCAGAAAAGTTAAAGACCAAAGCACGTCAAGAAGCAAAGACTTCCAAGTAATATTCTTTAATCAGATGAGTATTTTTTAAACCGTGATAGTCAAAACAATAGACTTATCATCTGGGTTAAGTAACGTGTCCCCATAAGCATGACTTTCTTCACAAAAGCACTGACTAAACACTCTACAGCAAGGAGCCCCACTCATCTCTGTCTTTGCAAATCTTCAGGCCATTAAAGATACATTAAGTGGTCTGTTAGTTCTGTACTGCGGGCAAAGCTATGGGGCAGCTCAGCTTTTCTGGAAAATCTACAAAAAATCTGCCGTGCCAACTTAAAACATACACTGATTTCCCCAAAGACTGAAAACCCTCAAGAAAGCCTCCTTTGCAGAGTCCAGGAGTGCTGGCACAAAAACACCGGAGAGGAGGGGCTTAAAGATGGCCTCGGCCACCCGTCCCTGGGGACCCAGATCTGGTCACCTGCCAATAAACACGAACAATCCTCGCCGGGCGCGCCTCAAAGTCTCGCGCTTTCCTGCCAGCGCGGACGGCCCGGCTTCCTTTCCTCCCGCCCCCTCGAAGGTGTCCACCCAGGAGGCCCAACGCGGCCACCGCCACCAAGCAGGCTCCCGAGGATGCTCCCGAGACGCGGCGGTTGACTCCGTACCACCGTCGTGTGCGTAACCGGACCTGTCAAACCCCCACTCTCCGCGGGCCGGGAGCGACCTGCGAGGACCCGCTCCACTCCGGGAGCGGAGGCGCCCGCGTCCCCGTCCCCGTCCGGTGCCAGGGCGATCGCACAAAGTCCCTGGGAAGCACCGAATCAGGATGGGCGCTGGGGTCGGGGAGGCGCAAAGCCCGGCGGCGTGGACGTCCGGCCCACAGGCCGCGTCGCCCGGGACCAGGCGAGGCCGCGCCATCTGTCCGCGCGAGTCTCGCCACCATAGGCCCCGGGCCGGACGCCCACGCGGGCCTCGAAGCCCAGGCAGGCGCGGGGCCAGGCGGGGCCGCTCCCCGCCCCGGACACAAAGCGGCTCCGCGGGATCCCGCCTCACCTGCAGCACGGGGCGCCGCGGGCCTTCGAGAACCATCGGACCCCGCTCCGGCGCGCGCGTCACAGCCCAGGCCTCCCGGTGCCGCCCGGCGCCGCCACCGCCGCCGCCATTTCCTCCCGCTCGCCGTCGCCTCGTCCCCGCTGTCAGGTTACTCCATTCACCTGGGCCTGAAGCAGCCTGCGCCGCGCTGCGCCGCGCCTCCGCCGCGACCCCTCCCGCCGGCGCTTGCGGAGACTGCGCAGCGCCCTGCTCGCCCGCAGCCCGCGCACGGCCTGCGGCAACTGCGCACAGCGGCTTGGAGAATCCGACCGGCGTCCGCACCGCCCCCTCCGCGCCCCCACGCTCCACTCGCCCCGCGCCGGCATGAGAGCGAGCCTGTGATTGGACAGAGTGCGGCGGTGAAAGGTTAATCCCGGCCCCCCAGCCACTCAGGAGCCGGGAGACAGTGGACGCGAGCGGCGGAGGCCCAGGCGGTGTTTGCGGCCCAGAGCCGGGAAGGTACCCGGACGTTCCACTGCCGGCCGCTCGGCACCTTCGCCACCATCCCGGGCCCGCGCTGCGGGGTCCGCTGCGGGGTTGCGGACGCTCGCTTGAGTCGGCAGAATCTGCTGGCTCTCGGAATTCGTCCGCCTGCATTGTTGCCCCTTCTGGCACCCACGGCCCCCTAAACGAGGCCCTTCCCCATGGTCGTAATTGTTGTGCGCAGGGCTCGGATTTCCTTTCGCCGCCCCCGCACCTTTTTTAAAGGACCGATCCCCTCGCCTGCTTTTCCCCTGCGTTTGTGGTCCAGGGCCCTCCGCATGTGGGGAGACAACTAATCCCACCCCCCCCAGCCCCACCCCGGAACAGGGATAACCAGAAAATGAGATGGGGGCAGCGGCCCCATTTATGTAAATTGTTCGTTTGCATAGGTCAGAACAGTGTATTTTATCTTGCAGCTGTGAATTAAAATATAGAGATCCAGTAAGTGAGTGGCTAAAAGAAAATGCTATTAATTTATCCCCAAATGTAGGCCTGTCTTCGGATGACTCACCTGATAGATTGCTTTACTCCAGGTGAGGTATGGTAACAGCAACCATGCTTCTGCTAAGAGTTAGCCCTTAGCACATACTACGCGCTAGACATGTCTAGAGCGGCGCTGGTTCATACAGCAGCCACCAGTTCCGTGTGGTTATTGAGCACTTCAAATATGGCTAGTCCTAGTCGAGATACGATAGCTGGAAATCAGATGTATGTGTTCTTTACCACAAAAGAATGTAAACCATCTCACTAATATTTATCATATTGATTACGTTTTGAAGTGATAGTATTTTTGACATATTAGGTTACATATGGGTTTCATTTTTTTTTTTTCAGTGTAAATACTAGAAAGTTTTTAATGTCTTTTGTGGCTCGTATATATTGCTACTGGACAGGCTGTTCTAAGCTTTGATTGATATGTGGACCCTGTGAGTAGATGCTGTGATTGCCCCCCATTTTAACAGATGAAGACAATTCATAACCTCCAGCAAGTAAGCTGCTAATAAGTGAACAACTGAAATTTGAACCCAGGCGGTCTGGCTTCAGGGCTGGTATATTCAGTCACTAGAACGCCCACATTTTGTTCATATATTTACTGTGAATTGGCAAGACGTTTCACATAAACAGAATGTTCATGGGCAAAATTAGGAAGTAGTCAGAATGTACTTGGCGGACCTCCATAAAAATAACTTTTCTTAAGTATATACAGCACTTATATTGCACTGTAGGCAGAAGACCTCCCCAGTAATATAAATAAAGCCTTTTTGGAGATAATCCTTTATGAGAAGGATGGCCTCTTAGGGTGGGAATAGGCACTGGGGTTCACTCCAGTGGAAGTTTGTGGGCAGGTAAAATTTCCATCCCCTCCTACAGTCGTCTCAATCTGTCAAGACTAGCTGAGCTTCTCCATCAACAGGTTTGTCTGATTTTCAACCATTTTTTGAATTTTTAAAAAGAGAAGTACATATGTATGGTTCATTAATTAGAAAGCATAAAAAGGTATACAGTAAAAAGAATTCTCCCCACACCTGTCCCCATGCTCCAAACAGGTAACCACTGTTTCTTGCTCCTTCTCCTAGAGAATTTTTTTTTGCAGTACAAGCCAAGACATTCCTCATTTACAAAAGTGGTAGTGTGCCATACACATTTACTATACCTTGCTTTTTTTTCTAACTGTATATCAAGAATATATGTCTATAGCAATTTATACAGAACTCCTCGCTACTTTTTTCAGTCCCCATAACATTTAATGGCAGGGATATGCCCATAGTTTATTTAACCAGTTCTCTACTGAAAGATGTTTTGACTTCCAGTCTTTTGCAATTAAACATTGATCCTCTTGGACCTGATTCACTATATGGTGTGAGGTATGAATCCAGTTTTTTTTTTTCCAGATGGCTACATAGTTTGCCATTCATTGGCCATTTGTTGAAGAGTTCACTTCTAGATTCTGTGTTTTCTTCCAGTGGTCTATCTATTCATGCTCCAGTTGCTGGTTTGTTTAAATCTGTAGACGTAAAACCTTGTAAGGGATAGTGTTTCACACTTCGTTTGGATCACAAGAAATCTTAGAGCTAATATTTCAGCACATGTTAAGCAACAGTACAGTACCACGTGGTATGCGTTTTCTGTGGGCTAATTTTTTATTTTCCCTTTTCCCTGATTATTTCCACAATTTGTTTTATTTTTTGTAGAACAAGCCAGGATATAAATATACCTTCGTTTAAGACTCTATTTGCATGTAACAGAAACCAACCTGAAGTAGCTTAACCAGAAGGGAAGAATTTATCATAAGGATGTAGGAGCTTCTCACAAAAGCTGCGAGCAGGCATACAGCTGCACCTTAGCAAAAGGCTAGAACCAGGAGTTGGAAAGCTTCCAGGAACCCAGAAGGTACTCTCAGTGTCCTTCTTCTGTGATTATTTTCTGTGTGCCTGTCTCATCTGTGCATCCCTCTCTAGTGACTGGTTCTCTCTACTCTTCTATCTACACAGGAGAATATAGGCACCCCCATATTCAGCTAGGAAGTCAGCTCAGTGTGGGCGTCAGAGCCCAAACAAGCGGGGGAGTCGGTCCAGCAAAGTCAGGTGACTTACCATGTACAGGGAGACTTCACAAAGAAAAACTACGTTAAGAATAAGGCGAGGGCTTCCCTGGTGGCGCAGTGGTTGAGAGTCCGCCTGCCGATGCAGGGGACACGGGTTCGCGCCCCGGTCCGGGAAGGTCCCACATGCCGCGGAGTGGCTGGGCCCGTGAGCCATGGCCGCTGAGCCTGCGCGTCCGGAGCAACGGGAGAGGCCACAACAGTGAGAGGCCCACATACTGAAAAAACAAAAACAAAACAAAACAAAAAAGAATAAGGCGAGCCAGATTTCTCACTGTTGAAGAAGGGGGTTAAAACGCAGAAAGGGGAACAGCAAGAAGGCTTGAGTGATTGGATCAGAATTGGAAGTATTGATGTGAATTCAAAGTTTTCAATATATATAGATATAAAAATAAATATACATGTGAAAGCATCATATATAAATAAGCCTGGAACACCTTATTGTGCTAGAAAGTATGAAAATGCTCAAGGAATGATGGAGAATTTCAAAAGGACAAAGCAGTCAGCTTGAAGGGGCTCCCAATGGCCAAATATGGGACAATTTTAGCATCAAAATTAATTATGATAGTAAGAGATTCTATCCCATGGAGTAAAATAGAAGCCGTGAGTCCACACTGATGTTTTTTAAATGAATAATATAATAGGGGGAAAAGATAACTCTTGCTTAAAGTAGATCGCAACTAATAAATTTAGCAGGAATAATGGAATTAGAAAATCACCATTTGACAATCATCAGACAAGAAGTATCGGTGTTTGCTAAAGTTAGTGGGTAAAAGTTGAACAAAGAATGAGATCTTTACATAGGTTCAAAGCATCTCCCCATAAAATTCTTATTTAAAAAATGAGAACTTTACAAAAGAGAATCTAGCAGATACCACCTTACTCAAGTATTCAAAGTTAACTGACATACAAGGAGTCTCAGACACACACACCCCTAGTGCCATGTGGTGTAGCTACAACAGGGGGCTTACTGAGGGAAACTTACATGCAGACAAGTGGCAGGATGCACACAATCCCCTGAACTTTCCTTATGACACAGCATAGTCCAGGCATAGCTGTCGTGTGTGTACCATGGTCAAGTTTCCAGGCCACAGTTCCAGCAGGACGAGGCCTGCCTTAGCCAGCAGCCAGATGGACAGACAGAGCCAGAGCCCAAGACAGAAAGCGTGCCCCACGCCCACACTGCATTAATATTTATATGTTAGCCTAACTGGGGTTAGGGAATTCCTAGTTTCTCTAGCAAGGAATACATCAAGGGAAACCCCGTGTCCAGTGCAATAAGCATACCAAGGGCAAAGGTCTGCTCAGAGGGTCCTAGGAACAGCTTTGCCTACCCAGCCCAATGTCTTGTCTCCCCACAGCCCTGCTCAGTGCAGCTCAGCCAGCTCTCACCTCTGCTATGAAAAGAGGGAAGGAAACGAGTCTCCAGAGACATGCAGATTTGTCTCTGAGCATTAATGTCACAAGGGTTGGGACAAATCGACACCTGGTGCTATAGCATCACTTCTGCAGTATTTCTGCCAAAAATGCATATCTTGAATCTTAATAGGAAACATCAAACCCAAATTGAGAGAGAGTTTACAAAATGACTGGCCTATAATCTTCAAAAATTTTAGATTATGAAGGTCAAAAAAGGACTAAAAACAGTTTCAGAATGAAGGAAACTGAAGATACATGACAAGTACAAAGTGTAACCCTGGTTTGGCACTTTTTGCACTAAAAGATATTATTGGCATCACCGGTGAAAGGTGAATGGAGTCTCTGGTGAAGGGCATATGAGAGTTCTTTGTTCTTATGTATTAGTCAGGGTTCCCCAGAGAAACAGAACCAATAGGATATAGGATAATAGATGGATGGATGGATGGATAGATCCATTGATCGATTGACAGACAGATAGACAGACATAAGAGGAGATTTATTGTAGGAACTGGCTCCATAATGCAGTTATGGAGATGGAAAACTCCCACAATCTGCTGTCTGAAGCTGGAGAATCAACAAAGCTAGGGGTATAATTCAACCTGAGTCCAAAGGCCTGAGAACCAGGGGGCTGTTTTTGTAAGTCCCAGAGTCCAAAGGCCCAAGAACTAGGAGCTCCAGTGTCTAGGGCAGGAGAAGGTAGGCGTCCCAGCTCAAGAAAAGAGAGGGAATTTGCCTTTCCTTTGCCTTTTTGTTCCTTCCGGGCCCTCAACAGATTGGATAATGTCTACGCACATTGGTAAGGGTGAGGGGTCTCTTTACTCAGTCTACTGAATCAAGTGCTAATCTCTTCCAGAAACACCCTCACAGACACACCCAGAAACATTGTTTTATCAGCTCTCCAGGCATCCCTTAGGCCAGTCTAGTTGACACATAAAATTAAACATCACAAATTTTTTGCATCTTTTATGTTTGGAATTATTTTCAAATAAAAAGTGAAAATTAAAAGCAAGGAAAACTGTAGAAAGTTCTAAATAATTTGCAAAAGACCTTCTAGACCTAATACATGAGTTCACCAAGATCACTGGATACAAGGTTAATATGCAAAAATCACTTGTATTTCTATATAGCATCAGTAAAGAATTGGAAATTGAAATTTTAAAATATCACAGTGATCAAACACATGAAGTATTTGGGGATCAATCTAACAAAACATGCACAAGTTTTACATTGAAAAATACAAAACATTGATGAGAGAAAATAATGAAGGCCTAAATAATTAGAGATACCATGTTCATGGACTCAGTATTATGAAAATGTCAGTTCTACCCAAATTGATCTATAGATTCCAATCAAAATCCCATCAGGCTTTTTTCGGGTAGAAGTTTACAAGTAGACAAGTTGGAAGATGCAACTACCAGATTTCAAGACTTACTATGAAGCTGCGGTAATCAAGATAGTATGGTACTATCAATGGAAAATAACAGAACATCTCACACACACACACACACACACACACACACACACACACACACACACACAAAAGACCCATAGTCAATTGATTTTTCCCAAAGATGGATAGGCAACTCAATGGAGAAAGGATAGTCCTTTCAACAAATAGTGCGGGGACAATTAGACATTTAAAGACAAAGAAGAAGGAGAGGGAAGAGTAGAGGGATTGGAGAGGGTAAAGAGGAGGAGGAGGAACTCAAATGGATCATTGGCTTAAACGTAAAACCTAAAAGGGTAAGACTTCTAGAACAAACCATGGGAGAAAATCTTTGTAACCTTGGGTTAGACAAAGGTTTCTTTGATACGAAAAAACTGTAAACCAGAAAAGTTTTTCAATTGATAAATCCGACTTCTCAAAAGTTTAAACTTCTGCTCTTTGGAAGATGCTGCTAAGGAAATGAAAGGCAAGCACAGACTGGGAAAGATAATTCTGAAGTATGTACCTGATAAATTATTTGTATACAGAATATATAAAGAATTCTTACAACTCAATAATAAAAAAGACAACCCAACTAAAATAAATGGGCAAACTATTTGAACAGAAGCATTATCTGTGAAAATATACAAACAGCAAAAACATAAAAAGTTCCTCAACATCATTAGTCATTAGAAAAATGTAAGTTAAAACTACATCGCGGGGCTTCCCTGGCGGCGCAGTGGTTGAGAGTCCGCCTGCCGATGCAGGGGACACGGGTTCGTGCCCCGGTCCGGGAGGGTCCCACGTGCCGCGGAGCGGCTGGGCCCGTGAGCCATGGCCACTGAGCCTGCGCGTCCGGAGCCTGTGCTCCGCAACGGGAGAGGCCACAGCAGTGAGAGGCCCGCGTACCCAAAAAAAAAAAAAAAAAAAAATTACATCGCGTACCTACTAGAATGGCTAAAATAACTAACCTATGGCTAAAAGGACTGACTGGAATATAGAACAATTAGAACTCTCATACGTTGCTGATGCGAATGCAAATAACCCCTTTGGAAGACAGCTTGGCAATTTCTCATAAATTTAAATATATACCTTCCATATAACCTAGCAATCTCACTCCTAGATGTTTACCTTAAAGAAATAAAAACAAATGTCCACGTAAAGACCTGTATGTGAATGTGATTGCACCCTTATTCACAGTAGCTGAAAACTGGCAACAACCCAAATGTCTATCAGTTGGCAAATAGAGAAACAGATTGTGGTTCAGCCGGAGAATGAAAGACTATACAACAGTAAAAAAAGGGACGAGCTATTGATATAGGCAATGACACTTGAATCACAAAAGTATTATGCCAAGTGAAAGAAGCCAGACACAAAAGGTTACATCCTGTAGAATTCCATTTATATGACATTCTGAAAAAGGCAAAACTATAGGGAAAGAAATCACATCTGTGGTTGCTGGGGGCAAAAGGTGAGAAGGAGAGGTTTGACTACAAAAGGGCTCCAGGGAACTGAAGTACTAGTAGCCAGGTAAAGGATAGGAAGCAGTCCAGGTAGAAGGAACAGGATGCCCAAACCCCCAAAACAAGGAGTTATGGCTCATTCAAGGAATTGAAAAGTCCAGTATTGACCCAAACAGAGAGCAAGAGATGAGAGATAGGAAAATGGCACCAGAACACAAAGGGACGTGTGTATCATGTTGAAGATTTACTGTTTCATAGAAAAGTTCTTAAGCCAAAGGTGATGTGATCAGATGTACATTTGAAAAAGTTAACTTCATTCAGCCAGTGTAGAAAATGCAGAAGAGCAAAACTGAAGTGTTTGTTTGCAATAGTGTGAAAGATGTGGTGGCTTTGATGAGGTTAGGCTTAATGGGAGAGAGATGTAGCTGAATTAGACATATTTGGGAGGTAAAAATGAAAGTGTTTTACTCTCCTTTTTTATAGTTGTGGTTTCAAGGCCACCAAGGCTCTATTTTCTAGAAAGTTGAAGGTGCAATTAGAACGCTGCCAGGCAGTAGAGCTTTTCCACCTGACCAAAAAGCCTTGCTAACTGTGATTAAGATTGGCAGTCTTTGTCACAGGATTAAAATTTTGTTGTGATTTTGCTCTGTTTTTAACAAAATACTTAAAACAGTTAAACATGAAACTTAATCTACTCAAATAGCATCTTCAGTTAGAATAAAATGTGGGAAAAAAAATATACCAGTTGGGGCACATTCAGTGTCTTTTTCCTTGCCCCAGGTCATAATTATATCATGCCTCTCTTTAGACTTAAGTGAAATTAACTCAGTATTTCTTGGCATCTCCTTTTTCAAGTTGACTTTTACTTCCATGATGTCTTTTGCCTTCACATCAGTACTGAATCCCTGAGGCTTGTTTAATTTAGAACTAAAGAACCTTGACCTCCAGAGTATGCAATCTTTTACCAGGAAGTTATCTAAAACTACTTTCTGCTTTTCCCAGTACCTTGAATAGCTCTCCTACAGAGTTTCAGTATCTTTTCACTCCTACAGGGGAAAATAAAACAACAGAAAAATTACAGCCATGTGGTACTCACATCAGTGTCACAGCATTTGATTGACTTTTCCCACCAACTGGAATAAAACAATTTTCCTCTACCTTAGCATCAGCTCTTTTTCATTTGGAAAACATGTAATCTTAATTTATATTGCATTTTACATAGTAAACAAGATTCACGCGGTGTTAGTACTTCTGATAAATGATTTTCTAAAGGAGCTAAGAATTACAAAATCAAGTTTGCCCAGATTTTTTTTAATGTGGTTAAACCAAACTACAGACTTTAAAATTGATTTTAAATAACTTTCTCATTCTTTCTCTCTTCACTACCCCTCACCAACCTATTTTCTTAGACAAATTAAATTTATTATGGTTTTTCCTCTTAGTTCTCACCCTCACAGATCTTCTTCCACGCAATTCTCTTACATCTTCCCCGTGTGACATGAGCCAAGCAAATCAGAATAAAAATACTACCAGGGTAGTTCCCTGCTGTGATCTGAATGTTTGTGTCCCCCAAAATGTATATGTTGAAATCCCAAGTTGATGGGTTTTAGGAGGTGGGCCTATACAGGTAATTAGGTCATGAGGGTGGAGCCCTCACGAATGAGATGAGTGTCCTTATAAAAGGAGCCACAGAGAGCTTGCTTTCACCTTCTACCATGTGAGGACACAGCAAGAAATCAGCAGTCTACAACCTAGAAGAGGGCTTTCACCAGAACCTGGCCATGCTAACACCATGATTTTGGATTTCCAGCCTCCAGAACTGTGAGGAATAAATTTCTCGTCATTCATACGAGCCTGTGGTATTTTGTTATAGTAGTCCAAACAGACTAAGACTCTCCTATGTACATCCAGTATCTGGGAGGATTTTGACATACTGTATTAGCTTGCTAGGGCTGCCATAACAAAATACTACAAACTGGGAGGCTTAAACAACAGAAACTTATTTCCCAAAGTTTTGGAGGCTGGAAGTCCAAGATCAAGATGTTAGGAGGTCTCGTTTCTTCTGAGGCCTCTCTCCTTGGCTTGAAGGTGGTCACCTTCTCCCTTTGTCTTCACATGGTCTTTCCTCCGTGTACCGCACCCTTGGTGTCTCTTTTTGTATGTCTAACTTCCTCTTCTTGTGATGACATCACTCATTGAATTAGGGCCCACCATTATTTACCCATTTTACCTTAGTCGCCTCCTTAAAGGCCCTATCTTCAATACAGTCACATTCTGAAGTACTGAGGGTTAGGGCTTCAACATACGAATTCTGTGGGGACACAGTCCAGCCCATAACACTATACAATGCTTCTGCCATCAATAAGGTCTCAGGATGCACATAACTGACCCCCGGAATGCCATCCCGACCTGAACACTGGTGGCAGCCACCTCCTTTGCTTGTTCGGTGTCCTATTATAACCTTCTCTCTTACTTAATAATTCAGAGGAGAAAGAGAGGCTATTAGGTGTGAATTCCCTGAAATCTCTAGCACCTAAAAACTCATTTCTTTTCAGATCTAGGGGTACCTCTCTCTATGTCATATACCACATTGCTTCTAGGCCAGTTTTTTTCTGGCACAGAGATCTGATTAGCTCGTCCCACTGCTCAAACTCTTCAATTGCACCCCATCCAAACTTTTGAGCATGGCACTCAAGCCCCCTATGACCCAGCTTCGATCTGGGTTTCTGGCCTCCCATCCTGCTCCCTGGTCTCCTTGTTGCCTAGGTTCCAGCAACACTGACCTCTTCGTGCTGCTGGGAAAACACTCTCCTTTCCAAAGGCAGGGTGTTTGGGTCCCTGTGTTTTGGCTTATTAACGGAGTTATTCTCTAGGTACTTGCTGGAAAACCTTCTCCCCTTGTCTCTGTCTGCAGAGCTCCTTGTTCTTCAAAACTTTGCTTGATTATGACCTCATCACGTCACTTCCCTGACTCCTTTCCCCCAAAGTGAGTTCATGCTTCCTCCTTGGTCCCCCAGCCCACTTCCCCGCTAAGCCGAGCTCCTCAAGGACACAGATAGTGGTGCTTGTGTCTTACTCATCCCTGTATCTCCAAAGTCCACACACAGGAAAAGTAAAAAGAAAGAAAGAGAGTGGGGGAGCGGGGAGGGAGAGAGAGAGAAGAGAATTCAAGTCTTTGCATGAGTGGCACTCACCACTCCCTTGGCGCTGTGTCTCCCCACATGAGCTGGCAGCCCCTTGGGAGCAGGAAATGTGCCACATTCCTCTTTGTACCTCATGCACGTTGCATCATTCCAGGCACAAAGCAACAGCTCAGTAAAATCCTGCTGAACGAATGAACCCTGAAGGTAAAGGCATCTGTCCTTTCGAAGTGACCGTCACTGAACCGGCTTTTGAACAGATACCAAAGAATATAGACTAGGCTGGAAGCAGAAACAAACGCATTTCCACAGGCTTCATCTGTGGCTGCCTCTCGTGGAGCCCCAGGTTTCAGCTGCAGGCTTCTTTCCTGAAGTAGACCCACTTTGAAGAGCTCTACGGCGTGCTCTGTGGAACCATGAGTTTTTAAGGTGGTGAAACTATCCACGTCTTGTCTTTCCTGTGAGGTTTGGCGACTGGGCAGTGGAAATGTTTCTCCAATTTCCCACCCACGGTCTCTCAGCAAAAATCCAGTAGCGTCTCAAGAATGTGCATCTTGACTCAAATTGACATTTCCTTGAGGCCTCCCCCCAAAATGAGCTGCGCCCCCTTTGACTGCGCCAGGCCAAGGCGAGCTATTTCCTCAGCAGTCTAGCTAGGAGTTTTGCTTTGGGAATGGCGTTGCAGCTCAGATGTGCTGCAGAGCGTCTTCTGGCGGGAGCCATTGCTGTCTGCTTTAAAGCCACAGAAACCTGAACTGGTGCTGCCAGAAAGGCTGCAGCCAGTGATCTGTTGCAGACACGCTGTTTTCTTAGTTGATTGTCCATTACAGCTTGTCTGTATCAATCAATTTGGGGAGGTGGCAACTAATAAAAACCAAAACTTGCTACCTTAATTGACAAAGGGATTTTGTTGGAAGGATGCTGTTAAATCCCACAATATATCCCTGTTGTATCCGAAGGATTGCTGAATAATCTGGGGGGAGGGCAGGAAGCAGGAGAGGTATGAGAACCTTGGCCGCAGAAGTTCGCACACCATCTCTCTGGCATTCTGCCATGTGTGTGACTTAACGCCCACAAGTCCCAGCTCAAAATTCCACAAACCTGGGAGAAAGAATCTGATTGGCCCAGCTTAAGTAAGTCATGTGTCCACTCTTAGACCAAGTGAAAGAACCAAGGCTGTTGAGTCTCCCACTATAGGTGGGTGTCTTAGTTTCCTATCGCTGCTGTAACAGGTTACTGCAAATTCAGTGGCTTCAAACAGCAGAAATGTATTCTTTTACAAGTCTGGAGGTCAGAAGTCTGAAATCAATTTCATTGGACTAAAGCCAATGTCTTGGCAGGGCTGGTTCCTTCTGGAACCTCTGAGGGGAGAATCCATCTCCTTGCCTTTTTCCACTTCTAGTGGCCACCTGCATTCTTTGGTTCATGGCCCCTTCATTTATCTTCAAAGTGCATCATTCTGCCCCCAACATTACATAGCCTTCTCCTCTTCTGTAGTCAAATCTCTTTCTGCCTCCCTCTTGTAAGGACACTTATAATTACCTTTAGCATTGACCCAGATAATCCAGGATAATCTTTCCATCTCAGGATCCTTAACTTAAACTCATCGGCAAAGTGCCTTTTGCCACCTAAGGTAACATTCATAGGTTCCAGGGATTCAGACTTGAACATCTTTGGAGGTCATTATTCAGTCTACCACAGTGAGATAGGTTTTCAGAGAATGACAGGTGGACAAACCATCCCAAAGATACCCACTCCTGTGGTATCAACTGATGAAATCGAGTGATGGCTATGCCCCAAGCACTATGCTGAATACCTTACATGCATTCATTTATTTGACTTTCACTGCTGCTTTAAGAGTGGCTGTTACTGTTATCCCAACTTTGCAAATAAATTGGCTCATAGACAGGGACACAGATTATCAATAGAAGATTTGTTAATTAAGGACATAGTCAGACACCAGGTAGTAGTGGACTTGGGATTTAAACCCAAGACTGACTTCGAGGGCTGAGTCACTAGACTTTTTATCCCTAGGCTATGCTCTCCCAAAGCCAATCCATAATGTTTCCAGGTTCATTGACATATGGGAGACACTGGGAGATTTGTAAGGACCAATTCTGAAGTGGACAAAGTTGTCTTCAACACTCTTTATGGCATTTTTTCCTCTCCAGCAAACTTTTCCCAATACTCCACGCTGCTCCTTGGTAAATTCAATCCTTCCTCCAGATTTCCCTTCCCCAAATAAAACACATGCTCCTGACTCATCCCACTTCGTTAAGGTGACTATTTAATTATTGTCAAAACCTGGGCAATAGTGAAATAGGACACTATTAGAAATAACATCAGGACAATACAAGCTGGGTGCATAGTTAACACACACTTGTGTGTTCTGTGATTTGTCTCCTCAGGGCCCCATTTGCAGGCAGCTCATTGAAAGCAAGAAGGAAATAGGACACTGCAAAGTTTTAACGGGATAACGATGGGTTATTATCCCTCTCAGGGGTATGTATTAGTATTCTGAAAGAGATTTCTGGAATCACAATGATTTTCACTCCAAAAGGGAAAATCACAAATGATAGTATTTCCGGTATTGAGAGAGCCTGTGGGCTAGGTATGTGTTTGGGGTGGAGGAATGATGACACAGGGGAACAGCAGAAGGAAAGAATATTTTAGGTGGAGGTATTTCTATACATCTCATAAAAAACCACAACAGTAGAAACTCCTCTGCATTCCCTAAGGCTAGTCTTAGTCTTAGATCTTCCCACCTTTGCTGTTGGCTATCTGATGCCTTTAATGGCAAGTCATCATGGGTCTCAGCAGTGGACCAACGAGAAAAGGCAGAGTAGGAACTGGATGGGGGTCGGGGTTTGTGAGAGTAGGGCACCTGTAAACTAGAGTCAGCGAGGTTCCCAGGATGCAAAAGATGTTGACAGGTCTGGGCTTGGTCCAAGAGGACTTAAATCTGTTGCATGGGGCCCAGTAGCAGATAAGATTCTCAGACAGCATCAAGACTTCACATAATTTTCTAGTTTGTGATTAGATTCCAACTGGTAAGTGAGGATACTTGGATAATAGTGTGGGGCTCCAAGGAATGAGTTAGAAAAGGCTGAGCAAAGTATCCAAGTTCTAGCCTAGTTGGCAGGATCCAGGGCTGTTTTTTGTTTGTTTGTTTGTTTTTTGCGGTACACGGGCCCCTCTCACTGTTGTGGCCTCTCGCGTTGCGGAGCACAGGCTCCGGACGCACAGGCTCAGCGGCCATGGCTCACGGGCCCAGCCACTCTGCGGCATGTGGGATCTTCCCAGACCGGGGCACGAACCCACATCCCCTGCATCGGCAGGCGGACTCTCAACCACTGCGCCACCAGGAAAGCCCCCAGGGCTGTTTTTGAACCTTTGCTTAAAGAACCAGGAGACAAACCAAGAACTTGGGCAGAAGCCCAGAACCATAGATTGGGGCCAAACAAGGCTGGAATATGGAGCAAATTTTCAAATTGGTGATCAAACAAGGACTATCGACGAGCCATCCAGCTTAAAGCATTACCAGTTACAGCAAAGCAGGCAGGCCCCCCAGCTCCCAGCTCTCCCAGTGCCCAGGCTGGCAGTTGTAGGGGAGGAAAAATAATTTTCTTTCTACCTTCTGAGTTCTTGGCTGAGACTCCTGTACTAAAAGGCAGATTAACAAGAGAAAGCAAATAGTTTGTTAAAACATGCAGCACACATCACGTGGGAGAAACCTAAACCAAAAGTAACTCAAAGTGGTGATTTAGAATTCCAAAGATATGGCAGCTTCAATAAAAAATAATAAATTTGGGCTTCCCTGGTGGCACAGTGGTTGAGAGTCCGCCTGCCGATGCAGGGGACACGGGTTCGTGCCCCGGTCCGGGAAGATCCCACATGCAGCGGAGCGGCTGGGCCCGTGAGCCATGGCCGCTGAGCCTGCACGTCCGGAGCCTGTGCTCTGCAACGGGAGAGGCCACAGCAGCGAGAGGCCTGCGTACCGCAAAAAAAAAAAAAATAATAATAATAATAAATTTGTAGAGAAATGACAGGACAAAGGAAAGCAGTTTCAGGCTCCCAAGGAAGGCAAACTTGGAAGGTGGGAGGGTAAATACACGGGAGGAAATGAATAGACTGATATTCATTTGCAGATTCCTCTGGTGCTACCTCTGCACTGATAAGAATGTCTTCTTTCCTCCTCATCCAGGGAGGGTACCTCTCACATAGGAGTTTTATCTCCTGCTTTTAGGAAGAAAAAAGGAGGATCAGAGTGTCCTTATACTTGCTGTTTCTTGAATGCTTGTAATTCAAAATAATCCATATGCCAAAGTGGCATATTTTGGGGAGACACGTTCTGGTTTCCTTCACAGTGTAAGTAGCTTCCCCAGAGCGTGGCTTATGCAGGACACAGTGGTCAGCAGTACCTAGCACCTAGCACCCAGCACCTTCCACTGGTGGTTTCATAGTGCCTCCATGAGGCACCTCTCCAAGAACAGCTTTCCCAAGCACCTAAAAGATGGATTTCCAGCAAGTTCTGCCAGTGTGACACCACAGCAGCTACTCTGACATCTAGTAAGCCTGCCTGCCCTCTGACAATTTCCAGGTATCAGCTCTCACCCCTTTTTATACCTGCAATTCCTCAATCCTTTAGCGTTCTCTTCTTAATAGTCAATCCCTCGTGACACCAATCCCTGTTATAGTTAATAATTCTTTATATTAAAATTTCCCTTTCAGGGACTTCCCTGGTCCACCTGCCAATGCAGGGGACACAGGTTCGATCCCTGGTCCGGGAAGATCCCACATGTTGTAGAGCAACTGAACCTGTGCGCCACAACTACTGAGCCCGTGCTCTAGAGCCCGCAAGCCACAACTACTGAGCCTGTGCTCTAGAGCCCGCGTGCCACAAGTACTAAAGTCTGCACGCCTAGAGTCCATGCTCTGCAACAAGAGAAGTCACCGCAATGAGAAGGCAGCACACCACAATGAAGAGTAGCCCCCATTCGCCACAGCTAGAGAAAGCCCGTGCTCAGCAATGAAAACCCAACGCAGCCCAAAATAAATAAACAGATAAATAAATTTACAAAACTAAAAAAAAAAAATTTTTTTTTAATTTCTCTTTCAAATTCCTCTGTGGTTTCTGTCTCCTCACTGAACCCTCATTAATACAGAGAGTTTGATCACAGAGCCCGGGCATGTACTGAAATGGGGCTTGTGGAGCACTCTGTTAATGCCACCCAGTCTCCATTCTCTTATTCTATTAGTGAGGGTCCTTAAACTAGGTTCACAGACCCCAAAAAGACTTTGAGTAGAATTCAGGGTGTCCGTGTACCAGGCTGAGAAAAAAATCACATCTTTGTTTTGACTACCCTTTAACTGAAATTTAGCATTTCCTTCAGTTATGAATGTAGGTGATGGTCACAGTAGGATTAATACCACCTGTGACTTTGTCACCAGAAGGAATCACAGATATTTTTATGTCACATTATGATTGCAGATACCTTGAAGCTTTGTTTATGCTCATCATGACTTTGAAGTTATAGTAGTGATTAAACCTGCTGCTAGGGCTTCCCTGGTGGCGCAGTGGTTGAGAGTCCGCCTGCCGATGCAGGGGACACGGGTTCGTGCCCTGGTCCGGGAAGATCCCACATGCCGCGGAGCGGCTGGGCCCGTGAGCCATGGCCGCTGAGCCTGCGCGTCCGGAGCCTGTGCTCCGCAATGGGAGAGGCCACAGCAGTGAGAGGCCCGCGTACCGCAAAAAAAAAAAAAACCTGCTGCCATATTTGTTATCAATGCAATAATAAGAAGCACAGTTGCAACTATTTTCACATTATTTTTAATGCAACTATTTTAAATGTTTTTTAATTAAAAATTTTGTTTGAGAATTCTGTGAAGCAGTTTCATCAGACTGACAAAGGGGTCCATGGCATAAGAAAGGCTAACAACCCCTGCTCTAGAATGATAGAAGTTTTAGGGAGGCATATGGATAGCCAACTAAATGCTTCATTTCCCAGCATCCCTGGTAGCTAGTTGTGGCCACGTGACCAAGTTTTGGTTAACGAGATGTGGACAGAAATAATGTGTGCAACTTCTGGGTCAAACCTTTAGGTATGACCTCCTCTCTTCTCCCTTTTTTGGGACTAGAATAGGGTGGGCATACAGTGGTAGGGAACCAGATCTGTTGTTTTAGACAAGATGATAGAAGCTGCATGTTGAAGATGACAGAGCTTCAAGATGGAAAGAATTTGTAATCCCAGTATCTTGGAGCCACCGTTGAGTCTGAACTTCGGTGATAAACATAATCTTGTACCTTGTTTTGATCACTGGCATTTGGGGTTTTATTCTGGTAGAGGTATCAATAACCCAATACAAAAATTCTGTGAAGTCTGCAGAAAAATCTGAACAATATTAGAAACTGAATCTAAATTATTTGGGCAAAAACCTGCCCTCTTTGATGAATCTTGCTAGCTGAGAAAACTGCTCTGGAGATGGGGGATGTAGGTGGCTTTACTTCAGCTGCTCCTGGGTGGGCAGCTGACTGGCCCTTGTTCACTGTGGGTTCCAGTGTGTCTGGCAAGGATTCATTCCACTCATCCCTCGGCTGAATCATCTGACCAATTTCAAGTATGACACACATTATATTTAATCCAAAAGAAGGGATTTTTTTCAAGGATTTAATTTTTTTATTGTTCCGTCCATCCATCCAACTACCCGCCCATCCATCCATCCATCCATCCATCCATTTATTTATTCATTCATTCTTCAACAAAAGTCTTTGGAGCGCTGGCCATATTCTAATATTCCCCTAAACACTGGGGACACAATGGCAAATAAATCCTAGTGTCTGACTTTGGGAAGCTCTCGGTCCAGTGTGAGGGCAGGAGACGAAGGTAAACTAGGTGTAGTATTACCCTAATCCTTTGCAGTTGCTTTATGGGGCAACATTGAATAGACTAAGTTACCAAGGCTCTGATTCAAGGTTTAATGATCTTGTATGCAATAAAACAGGTTTTCTAGAGATCTCTGTGATTCTAGTGATTGTATTTTGCTTAATATAAAGAAAGCCAATTATATAACTTTCCTACAAAGTATCTATGAAAATGAGTATCTGAAAAAATCAACAAAAGATGACGTAGTTTTTGAGATAAGAAAAATAATAATAGCGGTAATAATAGTAGATTACATGGATAGAACACTTTTTATGTGCCATTTACTGTGCCAACAGGTGGATCATAATCAGATGTCTGATCACTCCTTCTCTGAACATCCTGTCCTGTTTAAGATGTCACCCAAGTCCAGTTAGTGGCCTAGTGCCATCCATTGCAGAGGCGAATTTGAACGCCTTCTGAGATTCTGTTTTGTCCTCTTTGTACTGTCACTGCCCTGGTTCTGATCCTCTATTTCTCTTCTGAACTCGTTATAATAGCTTCCCAACCAGTCTCTCTGATCTCTAGTCTTAACCCGCTACAATCTACCTCCGCTTTGCTTCCAGATGACTGTTCTCGTCTCTGCCCTGCTGCGAAGTTCTCAGTGCTTCCCAGTGTTTGCAAACTTAGCACCCTGGAGTTCAAGGTCCTGCAGAAGCTGGTCCCTGCTTATGTATCTTCTTGCCCCACCATCCTACTAAACTTCAGCCAAGCAGCCTACCGTTTCTTAAACGCATGATGAAATTTCACACCTCTGTGCAGTACTTCATGCTGTTCCTGTTGCCTGAAATGCCCTTCCTCTCTTCCTGTGCCCTTACAAAGCCTCCTGAGGTCACCCCATTCTGAGACCTGATGCCTCTCTGCTCCAGCCCCTACTCCCTGCGGCAGAACAAAGTCTTCCTTCTCTCTCCTTTCAAGGCACATCGCGTATACTTTTATTCTAGCACTTATTACAGGGTATGGTCACCTGGCCCTGCGTGGAACCATCACTTCTGACCATGTCCTTTTGTTACCCTGAAATGCTGGTCAGCTGAGGGTAACTGAGAACACCATGGCCTCGCCTTCCCCTCACCCCTAGATTTCCATTTCCCTCTCACCTCTCCAACACTTTCCAAAAGTCCTTTCCCCTCTCGAGGGTCATTTAATTTCATCCCATCCCAATGACTGTGGCTTTAGGGAAAGCAAAGTAATTCCTTTTATATCTTCAAACCTCAGCCCTTCTTGGGCAACACAGGATCGGCAGATCACCAAATGTCAGCCTGGGCTAGAGGCTGCCTTAAAACTGTACAACTGTTCAGAGCTCCTGACGGCAGCATCCTCGTGTTAATTACATGTATATCTCTCAGAGCCTTGCAAAATGCTCAGAGCATGAAATCACTTACAAAACTCCTAAATGAAATTCATCATGAAAGCAAACTAAGATCCCTAAAGTACAAAACCCAGAGATATCCAATTCAAAGTATTTACAGTAGAGGGAGCTATATATTTCCACTGTGATCTACTCTGTACTTCATATATCATGTGAAATTATTAACATTTCGGCAGTTACTAATCAGTTCTTTTTGCTTAAATAAATTAAAAGCCATGGGACTCACTTACCCTGTTTATCCTTGTTAGCTATAAATTGTTAGAAAATGTTATTGAAGAGGTTCCCTAAAAACTGTACTCTGATTAAAAGCATTTGGAACAAGTAATAGACATTATTAAAAGCCAGAGATAAACCCTAATGTAAACTATGGACTTTGGGTGATCATGATGTGTCATCAGTTGTAACAAAATGTACCTCTCTGGTGTAGGATGTTGATAACAGGAAAGGCTGAACGTAGCTGCAAGGAAGGCTGGGAAATTGTCTTTACTAAAAGGCGACGTGCTGAGCTAAATACCTACAACAGATAGTAAGGTACGGCTAGTAGTATGCCACAATAGGTTGTTTTAAAACTTTTTATTATGGAAATTTTCAAGCATATAAAAGATGTATAATGGGGCTTCCCTGGTGGCGCAGTGGTTGAGAGTCCGCCTGCCGATGCAGGGGACGCGGGTTCGTGCCCCGGTCCGGGAGGATCCCACATGCCGCGGAGCGGCTGGGCCCGTGAGCCATGGCCGCTGAGCCTGCGCGTCCGGAGCCTGTGCTCCGCAACGGGAGGGGCCACAACAGCGAGAGGCCCAGATACCGCAAAAAAAAAAAAAAAAAAAAAAAGATGTATAAGGAATTTCAAGGTACCCATCATAAATCTTCAACTGTTAGCCAGCCTTGCTTTATCATGCTCACTTCCCCACCCCCTACAGGTTTTTTTCTGGATTTAAAAAACAATTGTGATAAAATACAGTCCCGTGGTATCTACTGGGGATTGGTTCCAGAATCCCCATGGATACAAAACTTCACAGGTGCTCAAGTCCCTTGTATAAAATAGCATAGTTCAGTGGTCCTTTGTATCCGTGGATTCTGCATCTGTGGATACAACCAACCGCAGATGGAATTCAGTCTGCAGCTGGTTGAATCTGCAGATACAGAAGGCCAACTGTGTATGTACATAAAAGCTGGATTATCCTTAGCATGGCATCTTACCCATAAATACTTCACAATGCCTCTCTGGTAATGATTTTTCAAAACGTAATCATCTGCCATTTTTATACATTACAATGTTAATAATTTGTTAATATCATCTAATTTCCAGTCCATATTAAAGTTACCCCAGATACCCAAAATGAACAAACAAAAAAACCCGCCAGGCTTTTTATAGTTGTTCATTCAAATCAGTCCAGACAAAGTCCATACACTGCATTTTATTGTTACAAGTCTCCTTTATGCTGTAACATCTCCCCAACACCTGCTTTTTAAAATGTCATCAATTTATTAGAGACAAGGTCATTTTTCCTGAGTATAATATCCCACAATAAGCTGATAACTTCTGTTGAATTAGGTCCTCAGGAAACATTCTTTAGAATAAACCTCTAGAATTTTCTGGTCCAAGGGCGTGAACATCTGTGTGGCTGTTGCTCACGACACTTACAAGCAGAAGTGTTTCTTCAGTACCTACCTAACTGCCACTGGTTAGGTATTATTAACCTGTCACATTCCTCACAGCTTGGTGAACACCAGGGAGCCTTTGAAATTGTATGCTAATTTAGCAAGTGTAAAATAATAGCTTTGTTTACATTTTATAAATGTAACATGCTTAAAGTAGCACTTGTTACGTTTCTTTGGTTGCCCTTTCCACCCGTGCATTTATTTACAATTCATGCTCTCTCTTATGTGACTTGATTGTTCGGATCCTCTAATCCTCTAAATGCTGCACCCCTCTAACCCCTCTAGGTAATTCTGTAGTAACTCCCTGTTATAATCATGGCTGTTCCTCATCTTTTTTTTTTTTAATTAAATTTTTTTAAAAGTTAGTAAACTTTATTTTGTAGAGCAGTTCTTGGGTTAGGGAAAGGTTGAGAAAGTACAGAGGTTCCCATATACTCTACTCCCCCTTCCAGTTTCCCCTAGTATTGACATCTTGCATCCATTTGTTACAATTGATGAACCATAGTTTACACTAGGTTCACTCTTTGTGTTGTATAGTTCAATGGGTCTTGACAAATGTATAATGTCAGATATTCACCATTAGAGTATTGTACAGAATAGTTTCACTGCCCTAAAAATCCTGTGTTTCCCCTATTCACCCCTCCGACCCTTCCCTGTGAACCTTGGCAACTACTGTTCTTTTTACCGTCTCCATAGTTTTGCCTTTTTCAGAATGTCATGTAGTTGGAATCATACAGTATGTAGCCTTTTCATTCTGGCTTCTTCTTTCACTTTGCAATATGCATTTAAGAATCCTCCCTATATTTTCATGACTTTGTAGCTCATTTCTTCATAGCTCTTTTTTTTTTTTTTTTTTATTTTTTTTTTTTTTTATTTTTTTTTTTTTTTATTTTTTTTTTTTTTTATTTTTTTTTTTTTTTATTTTTTTTTTTTTTTATTTTTTTTTTTTTTTATTTTTTTTTTTTTTTATTTTTTTTTTTTTTTATTTTTTTTTTTTTTTATTTTTTTTTTTTTTTATTTTTTTTTTTTTTTATTTTTTTTTTTTTTTATTTTTTTTTTTTTTTATTTTTTTTTTTTTTTATTTTTTTTTTTTTTTATTTTTTTTTTTTTTTATTTTTTTTTTTTTTTATTTTTTTTTTTTTTTATTTTTTTTTTTTTTTATTTTTTTTTTTTTTTATTTTTTTTTTTTTTTATTTTTTTTTTTTTTTATTTTTTTTTTTTTTTATTTTTTTTTTTTTTTATTTTTTTTTTTTTTTATTTTTTTTTTTTTTTATTTTTTTTTTTTTTTATTTTTTTTTTTTTTTATTTTTTTTTTTTTTTATTTTTTTTTTTTTTTATTTTTTTTTTTTTTTATTTTTTTTTTTTTTTGGTTGTGCCCCATGGCTTGTGGGATCTTAGTTCCTCGACCAGGGATTGAACCCGGGCCCTCAGCAGTGAAATCATGCAGTCCTAACCACTGGACCACCAGGGAATTCCTGCTCATTTCTTTATATTGCTGAATAATATTTCATTGTCTGGATGTACCACAGTTTCTTCATCCATTCACCTCTTAAAGGATATCTTGGTTGCTTCCAACTTTTGGCAATTATGAATAAAGCTGCTACAAACATTCATGTACAGGTTTTTTTTGTGGACATAAGTTTTCAACTCACTTGGGTAAGTACCAAGGAGCATGATTTTTGGATCTTATGGTAAGACTATGTTTAATTTTGTAAGAAACTGCCACTGTGTCTTCCAAAGTGGCTGTACCATTTTGCATTCCCACCAGCAACAAATGAGAGTTCCTGTTGCTCCATAGCCTGGCCAGCACTTGGTGATGTCAGTGTTCTGGATCTCAGCCATTCTAATAGGTATGTAGTGGTATCTCATGTTGTTTTAATTCGCAGTTCCCTAATGACCTATGATGTTGAGCATCTTTTCATATGCTTATTTACTACCTGTGTATCTTCACTGGTGGGTGCCTATTCAGATCTTTTTCTCAGTTTCAATTGAGTTGTTTTCTTATTGAGTTTTAAGAGTTCTTTGTATATTTTGAATACAAGTCCTTTAACAGATATGTTTTTCAAATATTTTCTTCTAGTCTGTGGCCTGTCTTTTCATTCTCTTAATGCCATTTACAGTTAAACTTTTATTTTCAGATAATTGTAGGTTCACACAGAGTTGTAAGATGTAATACAGAGAGCTCCTCTCTACCCTCAACTCAGTTTTTCCCAGTGGTAACATCTTGCACAACTATGGGACAATATCACGACCAGGATACTAACATTGATACAGTCAAGATACAGAACATTTCCATCACTGCAAGGACCCCTCGTGTTACCCGTCCCCCATCTTTTGAATGGTCTTTCCACACCTAGAGAAATTCCTGCCTATGGAGTCCTGCTCCCAATATACAAACGAGAACTCTTAGGAGAATCGAAGCTAGCGTATGGCATGGACACACCCATGTAAAACTGATTTGGAAGTGGGCAAAGTGAGAAAACAGGCTCTTGTATTGCTGCTGGTGTGGTGGTGATGGGGGCATCTGGCTTTGGGGGAGGCAACCATGGTGGGGGCCTGCAAGGTTGAGCTCTTCATGTTGAATGGGCAGCGGGGGGTAGGGGCTGGTGCCTTTCCTGAGGGCTCAGTGGGGCAGGACCCCTGCAGAGATTTTCTCAACAAATTGGGTATTGTTCTCCAAGCTTTAGCCTCAAACCTGGTTCTCTACCCCTCCCAACAATTCTATGAACAAGCCCATATCCTTTTATTTACTTAATTTTGGAGGAATTTATGGCTAATTATATAAGTGGAATAAACAAACAACACACTTCCCAGCCCCTCCCCAGCATTATTCCTACTCCACCCCTATCATCTTAATTTACTTCTTTCTGCTTAATCATCCAGAATAAATTTCTTTTGCTTGGAACTAAGACTTCTCACTGATCAATTTCCTTAAGACTCAGGTTCCACTGGACTCCAAGAGAGGAGTGAACTTTCAAGCACTTGTGTTTACAGGAGTTTTGCTACAAAAATATCTGTGGAAACCAAAATAAAGCAGATGGCCATCTGAGACTGCGTAGCAGATTGTTTATATCAGTGAGTTAACCCATGAGACAGGCAGCAAAGGAACATAGCCAGGATACAAAAGATGCTGAATTTCAAAGAATAATCTTCCGCGTGAAAATCTCTCAGCCCCAGCCCGTCCTCTGAGGCAATCATCAAGATGTATGTTCAGCTACAGTGGAAAGCTAGATTTTAGCGACAGAGACATCAGGGTTAAAATTTAGATATTGTCAATTGCCTGTGTGCCACCTTGGACGAGGCACTTGACATTTCTCAGTCTCCATTTATTTCTTCATCTATAAAATGGGGAGGATAATAATCTACCTTCAGGGTTATTATTGTGAAGGTTGAAGGAGAACATGAACATGAAGTGCCTGACGACCTTTCTGGATTATAATAGATACTTAATTAGTGGTCATTATCATCAGTTGTTCCATTGGGAAAATAATGAGCTAAATCCATTTCCCAAGATGGACAAGAGGAGGCTGGAGCAGACAGGATCAGCTGCCTCCCCAGGATTTGTTCTTCCTCTCTTTATTGACAGATTTTTCTTTCTCACCGGGCAGCAAAAGTCCTAGCTACAGAACTACATTTCCCAACCTCCCTTGCAGCCCAGGGCTGGCCATATTTCACAGTGTCGGCTAATGGGTTTTACATGAGAGTCTGTGGGGTCTGTTTTATTTTCTGCTTGTAGTTTCCTTTTACTTTCTTGGCACAGAGATGTGAGGCTGGGGCTGCAGAGGCCATCTTGTGACCAGAAGAGACCATGACGGGGAAGCCACATGTTATGATGGCAGAATAGAAGACGGAAGAAACCTGAGCCCTTGATGACGTCATGGAGCCACTGCACCTCAGGACCAACTGCTTCAATGTCCTGTGTGAGAAATTAACCCTGTGTGGTGAAAGCATCATAGCCAGATTTCCATTAACATGCAGCTTAATTTAGTCCCTAAATGATGTGGAGACCACATCTACCATAGACCCAGGGATGAATTAGGTTTTTTTCTTTTAATTAATTACTTTATTTATTTTTGGCTGCATTGGGTCTTCGTTGCTGTGCGCGGGCTTTCTCTAGTTGCGGCGAGCGGGGGCTACTCCTTGTTGTGGTGTGCGGGCTTCTCATTGCGGTGGCTTCTCTTGTTGCAGGGCAGGGGCTCTAGGCACGCGGGCTTCAGTAGTTGTGGCACGTGGGCTCAGTAGTTGTGGCTCGCGGGTTCTAGAGCACAGGCTCAGTAGTTGAGGCGCACGGGCTTAGTTCCTCCGCGGCATGTGGGATCTTCCCAGACCAGGGCTGGAACCCGTGTCCCCTGCACTGGCAGGCGGATTCTCAACCACTGCGCCACCAGGGAAGTCCATGGATTAGTTCTTAATAATGACTTTGAAACATGAGTTATAGAATGTGCTAGAGAAGGGGAGGGCAGCCTAGACTTTTATCCCACTTATCACACAGTTGGTAAAAGTGAAAGCTTACTACTTTTTGACAGATTTAGGAAAACTAAACATTTTCCCATAGCATCTATGTAATGGGGTGTCCATCTCTGGTTACAGGTCTCATTGGTCCCTGGAGTGCAACACCAGCTACTATTTCACATGATGTACACAGGAGGACATTTCAGGATTTGACCCCCTCCCCAGTTTGTGTCCAGGCCTCCCTGAGTGTTTAAAAGGTGGGGAGAAGTCTGGTTTGGTTCAGTCCTGTCTGGTGCCTTGATGATCCTGGAGGATGCAGGCTTACTGAAGCCAGGCATTCACCTGTGTCTGCAGGGTGACAGTTGGACAAAATCTCCTACATCTCTGGTAGCCACAGGCCCTAGACAGTGCCTTGCCCCGGCAGGATGTAATTCTTCTAGTGGCGGGCCGGCCTACTTGCCAGAGCTGTGTTCAGTGAGGGAGGCTCATGGCTGGACCGGTCCAGGCTGGTTGGGACAAAACTCCTATGACTCCTTCATCAGCCACTTCCCAGGGCACTTGGGCAGCCCTGATGGGATGGGCTTGTGTGGTGTCGGCTACCTCAAGTGGGTGCTGCGGTGGGGCTGCCCCTTGTCCCTCTTCTTCATCAAATCAAATGACCTTTCTCAGTCCAGCTATACCATCAGTCAAATAAGAAATACCACAGGCCTTTATGAAACTTAGGGGGATACCATCAAAACAAAATTAGACCCCATGTCTTCAAGTGCCTTGTACTCTTTGCAAGCAAACTGAAAATTATTAGAAAATAAACCAGTCAGCTGTGACCTAGAAGTTTAGATAAGTAGTGACTATTCATGAAAAACTATGTGCTTGCATTGAGACAAAAACAAAGATGATAATTTCCCTTTAGAAGATAGGAGGTACAGGTGGTTTCAGGCAGTGCTACTCACGGGCATTGTCTCTGACTTCCTGCAGGTACCTGGGCCTCTACAAGGTAAATTCATCTTCCAGGGATGCAACAGGATAATTTTTTGTCTATTGAATTTAATAATAAAAAATTAGGCCTTGTATTCTTTATGTCATTTTTTAATATCATTTTTGGGGTATTTAATTTGTATTGTATTTTACAAAAGTTGGTCTATGATAGACTGGAAATAAATACATTTTAAAAATGTCCTTTACCACATAGCTTGGGAAGGCCTAGATTTTGATTTTAGGGAACTCTGTGCTCAGATGGGCAGGGCAGTCCACGGTGCTCACCAGGCTCCATCTTTGGGTACACATTCTTGCAAGGGGTGTCGTCTGGGACCCTCCAGGGTCTCCAGGGACTGAGCTAATGTTGGTATTTCTTAGCGAGTAGTTTCACATAAAATGGCACCTATGTGATTTGAAAGCTAACTGTACCCACCCCCGCCCCCAAACAGACAATCAACTTACAAGATGAAAGATGACACTCAGCCTTTAGTTTCCTTTTGTGGTCACTACAGACCGGCCAATATAACCCAGCAGGGCTGACTTAACACAAGGACTCTCAAACTGTCGGCAGTGGTGGAGCTCTCTAGGTGAATTAATCCTGCCCCTTCATGCCAAATCTCAGTAGCTGGGACATCGCTGCCTAGGGCCAGAGAGAACTGTAGGGTAGAAATGCTGCTGTCTAGCTAGAACACTGAAGCTGTCAGGACATTTCGAGGGTTATGGCAGTGGCACAAAAGAGTCTGCCAATGATGAATATTGGGTAGGAAGGGGTTGAGTTATAAGACAAAAATAATTGGAACTTTAGGACTCTGTTGCTTAAGGGAGAAAGAAAGAAGGATGCTCTTCTAATATCATGAACATTTGTCTTTGGGTTATTTCTTGGGTACTTTCACAGACAGTATCTCATTTCAGGCCTTGCCTTGGGGCTGTTATTGCTATTTCACATTTGAAGGAACTGAGGCCTGGGAACGCTGAGACTTACCTGGGGTCCCTAGGAGAGCTGACCCTGATACAGGGTGGCCAGGGAAGCTCCCCTGTCCAGTTTTCCGCCCCATGGCAGGATGTGGGCCTCAGACCGGAAGTGGCAGCTGCTCTGTCCCTCGGGGCCTCTGTGAGCCCCATCGTGGAGCAGCCGTGGACCCCGTACCTCAGTTCACGTTCTCTCGGGGGCCATTTCTTGGGAGGTACAGAAGGCAGGCTGACGTGACGGGGAAAGTCTGGTGGCCCCATGTTCTTATTCTCACTCAGCTGGGCAGCATGGGAATGAAATCATTTTTACCACCCTCATTTGTCCTGCCCCCCTTTTCCCCCACCTTCATTTTTTTCCTGCCCCTTCTCATGGGCAGGATGTGGCCACCACCCCACGGGATGTTTTGAAAGATTTATGATCGTGCAATGAATTTCTAGTCCAGCATCTGGGAAAGCGCTCCAGAAATGGTAGCAGTGCCCATTTGGCAATGCTAATCATGATTTTTTAGTGATACCATCTATCCAGTTGTGTGAGTTTTCTCCATGTTTTCCAACGCAATTAAATGTTCATGATTATTTAAAAAAAAAAAAAAGGAAGGAAGGAAGACAACGGTAGCTGCCCTCCATAGGCATCACTTTCCTCTCTGGCTCCACAGAGAGCTCCTTCCAAGGATGGACTTGATCTCATTCCTCTCCTTTTTTTTTTTTTTTTTTTTTGGACTCTCACTGTTGTGGCCTCTCCCGTTGCGGAGCACAGGCTCCGGACACGCAGGCTCAGCGGCCATGGCTCACGGGCCCAGCCGCTCCGCGGCACGAGGGATCCTCCCGGACCGGGGCACGAACCCACGTCCCCTGCATTGGCAGGCGGACTCTCAACCACTGTGCCACAGGGGAAGCCCTCATTCCTGTCTTTACCACTGACACCTAGCCCCGTGGACCCAGAAGGCCTTCCGTACAAGACTGTGTAAGGAAGGAACTGCCCACATCTGGCCCAACCTGACAGGCAGGACTGAGCCCAGTGTCACCAAAGCTGCTAGCTGTCCTACAGCCCTCTTCCTGTTAGCAATTCACTGAGCAGAGTGTTTGGTCAAAGGACCCACTTCCTGCCTCTCTGGCAGCTGTGACCGGGAACTCAGCTCAGGCAATGGGATGAAAGCCAATGTGTGGTTCTTCTGGGAAGTCTTACAGGCGGGGTGGCCCACTTCTGCCTCTCCTTCCATTCCACAGCACAGGACACGGATGTGTGGTCTGGATGGATAGACGCCATCTTGGACCACGAGGACAAAGGTGGTGGTCTAGGGAGGATGCAGCTAGAACACTGGGGGCCGCGGGAAGGACGAGACGCTGTCCAGCCAACCTGGATCGATGGCCTCTCTCTCAGAGAGGCAAGAGTAAAACTTCCATTGGGTTTAAGCCACTGCTTTTGTGGGTTTTCTGTCAGAGGCAGCTGAAACTAATCCTATGTGTTAAGACAATTAATGGAAATTAAAACATCACCCCATCTTCATTTGAGCTTTCTGTACTATCGCCACCCTGTCCAAATTAAGACTCAATCCCCCAGGTTCAAACATGACTATGCACAGCTGGTTACAGGCTTCAGCGACCCAAGTGCGGGGTCCCTCTTCCTATGTTACCCTCCCGCCCCCTTTTTAATACGATCAGATAGTTCGATGTGTTTTCACCCTACACTTTCTCCATTCAAGCACGGACCAGCTTCTGCACATGTCAAGGGAGGTTTACGACGGGCCTTCTGGCATCTGTGTTCGAGAGATTAAAAGACAGCAGGGGGAGAGGAGGGAGGGCCCGCCTTGGGGTGGGGTGCAGAGCTGGGGGCAGTGAGAGAGCACCCAGTCTGGGGGCTCCTCGGGAATGGCCTCCTGGTACACCGGGGACCTGGGCTTCCAAAACCCATCAGGGATTCCCAAGCCTCAAATGTGACACAGCAGCCGAGCAGCTACGGGCCATCGGGGCTGGGCCATCCCGCGGTTGGCAGGCGATCAGTCACCCCCGGGGCATTCCCCACACTGTAGGACCGTGTACACTTGGGAAAGGAGACATCTACCAGTCATCTCAATTTAGCGTGGCAAGTTCAGACTCGAAACCTGTTCCTCCCATGTCTCCCCCGTCTCAGCCCAGGGCACCTCCACCCTTCCTGCTGCTCAAGCCAAACTTTGGAGCCTTTCTCGACCCTTTCTGTCACACCCCACACCCAATCCATTAGCAAATCCAGAGGGTCTGCTCTCGTAGTATCAATATATCCAGATCTAATCACTGCTCATCACCACCACGGTTCCGATCTTGGTCTGTACCATCGTCACCTCTCCCCTGCACTGTTGCAATGGCCTCCTAGCTGGCCTCCATGCCCTGCCTTTGTTCCCCAGTCTATTCTCATCATGGCAGCCAGGGTGAGCCTGCTACAATGTTAAGTCAACATGTGCTCAAAACCTGCCAGGGGCTCCAGCTCACTCAGGGTGAAGGCCAAAGTCCTTATAACATCCAACACAGCCCTACCTGACCTGCCCCAGTAAACTCACCTACTTCTCTCCCCTCTCACTCACTGTTCTTTAGCCACACCAGGCTCTTTGGCGTCCTCTACAAACACCGCCATGATCCCACCACAGTGCCTTTGCACCTGCTCCTCCCTTTGCTTAGACAGCTCTTCTCCAGTTATTCGAGTGACTTGTCCTGGCATCTCCTTCAAGTCTTCAGTCAAATGTCTCCCTCTCAAAGAGGCCTCTCTTGATTATTAACACTATATCACCTCCCCGTCCACCCCCAAACTGGCGATCCTGTCCTGATCATTCTTACAGCACTTATTGATAGGTATCTGACATACTGTGTATGTTACCTATTTTGTTTACGTCTCTCTCCGCCACTAGAATGTAAGCTCTCCGAGTACAAGGACTTTGGTTTCGTTTATTACTCTATTCTCAGCAACCAGAACAGTGCCAGATGCCTCGTAGGTACACGACAAATACCTGTTGCACCACTTCTGGTTTGCTTTCCCTCCTTCTTTGCCTCACTCTTGCTGTCCTGGGATTGTACCCGCGCCCCCATCCCCCCGGCACTGATGCATAAGCACATAAGGTTTGACTCAGGCTCTGTTTTCTGGAAGACCCAGGCTACTATAGTAACTTGTTACAAATCACACAGTCGGTAAGAGACAGACCCAGGATTCAAACCCAAGCAGGCAGCGTTAACTCCACAGCCATAGAGCCTCCATCACTACCATTATTGTTCCTTCTTGGAGGTTCACCTGCAAAGGCTCAAAACAAGTTAATAGTTAAAAAGGGTAGATTCCCTACAGTCCCTACAATTCTACAGCCAATTGGTGTCACTTTTACCTGGCAATAGTACTCTTTGTTGGGACAAAGGAAAGATAGAGTCATTTCTGGTTGGCAAAGGCGTGAACATACATGGAAATAAGAATTATCAATGAGCTGGTCAATTCATGAAATTTATACTCAAAATTTTTCTTAAGGTTACATGTAATTTTACAAGACCATTCATCATAGCACCAAGCCTAATAGTCGTCCTTAATAGAAAACAGTCAAATAACAAATACTCCAGTTAATGTCCCACAGGTATAAATTATGCAAATAGTCATTTATATCTTCATTTACAATAGTCAATAAATAAGAGTGCATGTTCATACAATTTTTTTTACAAAGATACCTTTTTTTACAAAGCTACAGCTATGTATGTGCTAAATGACAAAATAATTCTTGTACTACAAAATAACATTTTGCTTTTTTTCAATAGTTCTCTTAGAGCTCTCAGTAAAAATATTCAGACTCAATTAAGTCCTGCCATGACATTACAAGAAACTGTAGCATTATATCTGTTAAACGTATTACAGACCTTGAAAAAATAAATACCTACCATCATCCAATACAGTACGCTTTGAACAAACTCCTGCTTCCAGGTTTAATAATTGGTCCTGACCATGTACGGTAGGGAACAACCATCTTTCCTCTTTTACTCTTTGTCTTTGGCTGATGTTACCAACACCAACGCAAGTGATGCAGGTAGCTAACTCAGGGTGCAATTTCAAGGAGACAGGGTCTCTGCTTCATGGCACCCCTTCCCCCAGTCCCACTCCCACCCCAGGGACATTCTGTACAAACATACCAGTCTTTGGCTTCAGGGATCCAGTGCTAGAATGCAAGCAGCCTCTGATTCGAGTGGAATTTCTGTGCCTATCTATTTCGAGTCTACCAGGGGACGGGGAAAAAGATGGGAAGGATAGGAAGGTCCAGTCGTTTACATCTATATATGCCTGCAGCTGAACTTGTGAATTTCAAAGTATCCAAGAAAATTGCCCCGGATGCCGACTTAATTTAAGGAGATCAGTTTGGTTCTGGGAGTCCTAGGAAGCAGCTCTCCCACGTTCTACTCCAAACTTTCACCCCACACTTTCAACAGACTACCTTTTATTTTACCAAACCCTTTCCAAAGGGACCTTTCTCAGATACTAAAGCCGGGAGCCATGCTCTAAGCTTTGGAATTCACTTACAAATGCAGAGGTGCATTTATTCTAAGCAAACAGGCCACTTACTGAGATTAAAATAAAAACAAACCTAATTTGCTAACCTTTGGATTTTTGTTTGTTTGTTTTGCGGTACGCGGCCTCCCGTTGCGGAGCACAGGCTCTGGATGCGCAGGCTCAGCGGCCATGGCTCACGGGCCCAGCCGCTCCGCGGCATATGGGATCTTCCCGGACAGGGGCACGAACCCGTGTCCCCTGCATCGGCAGGTGGACTCTCAACCACTGCGCCACCAGGGAAGCCCTAACCTTTGGATTCTTAAACCTTGGAAAGACTTTTAAAAAGAGGTCTCCCACCTTTCCACCCAGAGAGGTAAATGAATTATTCAAGGTGTCACAGCAGGTGGGCCGGAGCTAGGACCTGGGGTCCTGATGACCAGGCCAGTGCTATCCTACTTTGGAATAATGTCAACTCTCTAGGTTAGACACTTTCAGTTTCTTTTTTTAAAAAAAAAATTGGGGGCCATACTGTGCAGCATGTGGGATCTTAGATCCCCGACCAGGGATCGAACCCGCACCACCTGCATTGGAAGGGGGAGTCTTAACCACTGGACAGTCAGGGAAGTCCCCAGAGTTTCCTTTTAAAAAGTGTCTCAATCCTTGCGTGACATTTAGGAATACAGGCATGTTGTGTCTGTCCTCATAGGAAAGTCTTACAGAGAAGAGGCTATTACTGACTTCTGGTGGGTCTAAACGAAGTCTGAACTTTTGCAAATGGAAAAGAGACCTATTAGGAGACATTTTTCTATTCCTTTCTGCAACAATGCCAAAATCACAACTTTTCAATTCAAAACAAAGGAAAAGTAATGATTCCTATCTCACAGGCCAACCAGTTCTAACTTCCTCCAAGTAATCCATGGTCTCATCCCTATTTAACTCGTGCTCTGCCCAGCACAGTGAGATCTGCTTTCTGAAGGAGGAAGCCTCACTTCTACTCTGAAAAGCATGTGTGAGAAGAAGTGAAGTGACTAATGCCTGGGGGCATTAATTAAAGTCATTCAATCTTGGATGTTAAGACACTGAGGTTATGCAGCTAATGGGCCTTTAGAGGCAGTCATTTTGGTTGTCAATTTGCAACCTTAGGTTAAAACCTGAACTTGGGGTGTCCTCAGTCATTTACACATTTTTAAATTTATTTTTTAATTAAAGTATAGTTGATGTACAATATGAATCATTTTTACCAAATGAGGATGAAGGAGATATTTAAGCAGTGTTGATATGGGGCGGGGGTCAGAGTATGCAGAAACTTGGGAAGGGGAAGGACGCCAGGTGAGGGTTGCAATGCAACTGCTAAACCCGCCCGACTCTGAGATCTCCACCCACGCTTGCCAACTAGGCCAAATTCACCAACAATGAGAATCACATTAAGGCATGACTTATTTTCTAAGCAGCAAAGTCTAGGGTGGAAATCAACGTCTGGAAGGAAGGGTCCTATGATCATGGTTCTGCCACTTGCCAGCTCTATGACCTTGTCATCTTTCCTTCTTGTGTTTTAGCTTCCTCTCTGAAAGAACCACCTCCCGTGATTGTCGTTAAGGGTCCAGTGAGTCCGTGGGTACACGCTGGCTTCGGCTTCCTCTTGTAAAAGGCATGAGCTAGGTTTGAGAGAGCAGCTGGCAAGATGGAGGCGGATTGGAGAGAGGCTAGAAGAAGCCATGGTAAACTGAACGAACTGAAAGGAGGTCTACTCAAAGCTTGGCGAGGAGGGACATGCAGACAGGGAGGTACTGAGCGTTTTACGACACTGTAACAAGCTCACAAGGGAGCTATTGTTCACTCAGCAAATACGTACTGAGTGTCGATTCTGCACAGAAGATGCTCAGAGAGGTAATTTGCCCAGTCATCCAGATATCTGGAGACACAGAGGGGACTTGAACCTAGATCTGGCTGATTCCTGAACCTGCCCTCTTCCCCTATTCCATAAATCCTCCTGGAGAAGGGAGAAGGGAGTGATAAGAAAAGGGGGGGGAGTTTCAGTTAAAGAGATTCCTGCTAGATGAAAGCTGGCCTTGACATCTAAGTGTCAGGGATCTTGAAGTTAGCAGTGGGATCAGGGCGGTAGATTATTGAGTGGTGTGTGTATTTAAAACCACGTGGTCCAACAGCGTAAAATACTGGCTGTCTTCTTCCCATAAACGAGGACATTTTTCTGGCTTGTTGGTGCTACAGCCCAGGGCTGGGTTTTCATCAAGGTTCTCAGACGAATTATAAGCACCTAAGTCGGTCTTCCCGCCTCTGAGGGGTCCAGCAATTCCAGAAGGGTCAGAGGGGCCCCGGAACTCTGATGGCCTCTGCTGACCCTAGGGAAGTAGGGGCTCAGAGCCTCCAGGCCTTTGCCCCTTCCCAAGCTGGTCGCGCCCACGGGGGTGGAGGACTTTGACGGCTTGCAGGTCACTGTGGTGCTGTCACACGTCAGAGCAAGGAGGGCCAGGGCTCACCTGGAGCCTGAAGCCACGGGGTCTGCGTGATATGGGAATGGAAGATTCTGGGCGCAATGCATGCAGGGTCCACGCTTCACGGGTATTGGGCTCACTTCCCTGCGTGACTATTGCTCCTCAACAAGGTGCCTGACAAGAGGCAGAGCCGAGAAGATCTACGGGACTCAACGTCCAGCAAAGAACCCACGTCTCATTTCTTGGCTCCCTGACACTGGCTAACCGTTAAGGCAAACTCCGCAGCTATTTCCAGCAAATAAGCGAGTTATCACTCACGCCAGCTCTCAGGCTTCAGCTGCTCAGCCCAGGCCAAGGCCTTCATCCCGAGAGCAGCTGGACGGGCTGGAGGAAGAGCCTGCCGCTCAGTGGGGACTCCAGCCAGCAGCTGCAGCCCCAAGACGTTCAGTCTCTCCCCAAAGGCGGTTTCAGCAGAGATGATGCAATGTCAGGGCAAGAGAAATAACACATGCGGACCCGGAGGGTTTCGTGGGCTCTTGTTTCCTGGCCAGAATATCACTGGGAAGGTTTTGAGGAACCACGTTGATCTGAAACTCCCACATAGACCACCTCGGGGACTTGAGGACGTGAACAGAAATGGCTGGGAAGGTCTCCAAGCCAAAGGAAAGAGAGGTCGTGGCTCCAAACAGCAGTGGGTCTACTGGAGAGTTAAGAAAATCCGAGCTTGCATGAAAGAGTGTGTCACAGGAGTGCTCTCCAATGACACGACCGCGGAAAGAGAACAAATCTTAACAAAGAAGCCACCATGAATTCTGAGATTCAGAGATACCTTCTTTCCCTGTTTACTCGGGCTTGTGTTTGAGAGATCAGCTCTGTGATGTCCTGAGTCCTTGGTGACGAGGGAGGTGCATTTGAGTTGCAGCGGCTGGAGGCTGGAGTTCTGTAGAGAACTTGGCATCCGGACGTCCCTCCCGAGGGCACTAACCAGCAGTGTGACTAGTCATCTCTCCTTCCTGATCGTCAGTTTTCTCATTTCTTAAATGAGGCACTAGACCCTTATGTGATCCCTAAGGCTATGAAATGACCTATAATTTATGAAGATCGACTACACAGGCAGGCAAGCTCCAAATCTTCCGCCTTCTACGAGTTCAACCCTCACAAAGAGCAGGCTCGCACTGCGTGGGGACGGGAAGAGAGAGCTGAACCCCAGAAAGGGAGAAGCAGCCTGTGCCCAGGGTGGCTTCTAGGGGGCACGGAGTGGGGTGCTCCCTGGTTCCCAGTCCTGGTGGCAGCCCCACTCCCTACAGAGGCCGGGCTTGACCGGGAGGAATTGCTCACAAAGTTCCAAACAGCCATCCGACAGAGGGAGCAGCCAGTTTGCTTGCTGGCCGACACCAGTGCGGACTACCTGTTTCCCAGTGAAGGGACGGTGGCAAAGAAAACCTAGAAAGTGCGTGACTCCAAGAAGCGGGAGTCTGGTGGGGAACGGAACTCTAAGATAGTTTCGTCGGGGTAGGAGGTGGAAAGGAGGGAAGGAAGGAGAGTCCTATCTGTACCGGGGCATCCAGGGGAGCTCCAGGTGCCCTCTCGCCTCTCCTCACTTGGCCCAGTTATATGAAGGCACTCACAGACCATGCCTCAGCAGGACTCAGGGCACGTTCACAAGCGCGCCCACAGAGCAGCGAGCCACCTAACAAGCAGGGAGAGAGCAAACGTGGGACCTGCGATTCAAGAGGGTGTCTTCCCTGGTGAAACCCCAGGGAAATAAGAACCAAGGAATGGAAGGGATGGAATCATAAAGACAAAGGGATGAAGCGGAGATGACAGCAGGCGCGAGATGCCGACCCACGTATGGCAGGGGCAGAACTGAGGGAGACGGGAGCAGGGCCGAGGAATCCCAGCACCACGCACTGCCTGTGCAGAGGGGAGGCACCAGCACCCAGCAGCGCCAGCAGCCTACTCCTCGGGGGGGAAGCGGAGGGGCTCTAACCCAGGGACACCAGGCACAGCGAGGCGGGAGCGATTCAGTGAGTGTACACACTGACTGTGATGAGATGCCTACTCGGAGGCAGGATGCGGGCGCTCAGGTGTGTGCCGGCATCTCTGGGTACGGCCCTCCAGTCCGTGCACGGCACAAAGGTGCCTGGCTAAGGGGCAATTGCGAGTTAAAATCTAGCCCTTACTCTGCTCCTCAGGCTTTTCCCTGGAGAAAGAGGCAAAGATGGCTTCTGCCAGTGTGGCCAAGTGCCCACGGGTGGCTTCTGCTCAGAGAAGCACCTATATCTAAGTCATCCATCCACTCAGAGGGAATGCCGTTTTTGAAACTGCATGAGGGCCCTGCATAGGCTAGTAGCAGCTCTGCCTATGTCCCTTTATCTCAGGCAGGAGAGAAGTGGAAATATCTCTAAAGAAACACAGTGAGAAAAGACCTGCAAATATTGATATGTGTGGTCCTCCCATGAAGAGTCCAGGTGCCCACCTGGTGACCCTACAGAAAAATCCACCAGTTGACACACAGAACTTCCTATCCATTTTGTGATGTATCATTCTTACACACGAACCGATCCACAGGATCACTAGATATCCGAAGAAAACTTGTAATGTGAAAGACAGAGAGTGCGACTAAGAGAAAGGGAACTTAGAGGAAATAAAGGCAAAACAGAGAGCAGAAAAGAACTTCCCCCAAACCCCATTATCATGAACATCCACAGAGAAATAAGTTCTGCACCCATGAAACAAGAACAGGACACTATAAAACGTTCTGGAAATTAAAAATTAATAAAACATTCATCAGGTATATTGAGAAGATAAAGCTAAACAACTACCTTTGAAAGCAGATCAAAAATAAATAAATTAAGAGACGAGAAATAGAAAAGACAAAAAAACATTAGAGGTCTAGCCTGGGAGGTCCAACATTGGAACAACAGGTGGTACAGAAAGAAAGAAAGTGAACGATTACAAGAAAGGCCACCATCAAGGGCACAACACCATCAGGACAGTTCAGAACACTAAGAATGACGGGATCTTAAATGTTTCCTGGGAGGGTGGAGAAACCCAAGTCGCAGCTAAAGGCCTGGGAATCAGAATGGCATCAGGAATCTCAACAACCACGATGGGTGGTATTATTTCCCACCCACAATTCTATATCCAGCTACACCTGGGTAAGGGCAGAACAAGGATATTTTAAGTTATGCAAAATCTCAAAATATTTACAATAATATTTACTTCCCATGTTCTTTTCTAAGAAAGTTACTAAGGAATGCGCCACACCAAAATCATCATCAAGGAGGGAAAAGAAATCTGACGAGAAAGGACGTGTAGCTATAGTACACTACTTGGCTCACAGGTAAACAGTCCTCATATGCCCACAATGACTATAACTATACTGGAAAAACAAAGCACGGTATGGGTAAGAGCAAGATCCTTCTCTACCACGGTAGCAAGCCAGTAGATGTTTCTAGATTAATTTTAAAAGTAAAAGACGTATAAGCATGTTATGTAGAAATGCAAAGGTAAACATTAGAAGCAGCAGCTAAAAGAGGTGAAAGTGTTACTTCTAGAGAGCAACCCACAGGGGTTGCTAGTTTTCATTAAGTCTTACGGTATTCGTTTCTTTTTAAACTATGAACGTGTATTACTTGGATAAGAATTAAAAATTCTTAAATGGAAGCCATGGAGTGGTTTGTCCTTCAGGCTTCTCACCCACCTCCTATATCTGACTTCTTTCACACACGCCTGTAATCAAGTGAGATTTTTTTTTTTTTTAAATCAGTTTGCTGCCACCCTGAACCAAATGACTTTCAGGCATCTTGCCAGTAGATGGTTTTAAACAACAGCACACTTTGTAATGGGTGAGAGGAGAAACCCGCAGAGACTTCTCTGAACAAGGTCTAGACCCGTAAAGTGAAATGATTAACGTTCCGGTCAGCTCTTCCCTGGCTTTTCAAGCATCTAATTTAGGTGAGGGCTGTCTGGTGTCCAGGGTTATAAAGTATCGCACACATAATCTTTATTATCTGTACCTTTCAGCTTGCAGTGATGCCAGGGAGCTCGCTAATTAGCTCATCTTCCATGGGACACTAGGCCTTCGAGATGGAATTGCTCCAAACTCCCAACAGCTTTCAGCTGGGAAGGCTTAGATTCGTTCGTGGAGAGAAAGCAGCTTATAGCCAGAGTGGGTTAGAGGCCAGGCTTTGGCTGTCATCGACTCAAATGCGCTACGTCAATTCTTTTGGCCATGCTGGAATTCTGTAAACTTGAGACCCCCTGCTTGAAGTAAGCAAATCCCTGCCTTGCTGCGAGAGAAGCGTGATTCCTGGAGTAACAGCAAAGCTGGTGTGTCAGCTGACAAGCTGTTAGAGCTGTCGAGGGCATTCTAGAAGGAACAGGCAATGAGCCTGAAAGCGAACAAAACTTCCTCATGGGAAGAACACGAGAAAAAACAAAGGTGCGTGGTTGACCTAAAAATTTTGGTTTTGTTTAAATGAGGACATTCTTATCTATTCATTTTATTATTTTTTTTTTCAGGACATTCATGGGCCCAGTGGAATTTCCCTAAAAGAGGGGACAGCTCTGGATGGGGCATCAGGTGGCCTCCATTCCTGGTTGGCTGTGTGATCTTGGCCAATCAG
>NW_020172178.1:1813536-1827239 GCF_003031525.2 Neophocaena asiaeorientalis asiaeorientalis
TGTATTACTTGGATAAGAATTAAAAATTCTTAAATGGAAGCCATGGAGTGGTTTGTCCTTCAGGCTTCTCACCCACCTCCTATATCTGACTTCTTTCACACACGCCTGTAATCAAGTGAGATTTTTTTTTTTTTTAAATCAGTTTGCTGCCACCCTGAACCAAATGACTTTCAGGCATCTTGCCAGTAGATGGTTTTAAACAACAGCACACTTTGTAATGGGTGAGAGGAGAAACCCGCAGAGACTTCTCTGAACAAGGTCTAGACCCGTAAAGTGAAATGATTAACGTTCCGGTCAGCTCTTCCCTGGCTTTTCAAGCATCTAATTTAGGTGAGGGCTGTCTGGTGTCCAGGGTTATAAAGTATCGCACACATAATCTTTATTATCTGTACCTTTCAGCTTGCAGTGATGCCAGGGAGCTCGCTAATTAGCTCATCTTCCATGGGACACTAGGCCTTCGAGATGGAATTGCTCCAAACTCCCAACAGCTTTCAGCTGGGAAGGCTTAGATTCGTTCGTGGAGAGAAAGCAGCTTATAGCCAGAGTGGGTTAGAGGCCAGGCTTTGGCTGTCATCGACTCAAATGCGCTACGTCAATTCTTTTGGCCATGCTAGAATTCTGTAAACTTGAGACCCCCTGCTTGAAGTAAGCAAATCCCTGCCTTGCTGAGAGAGAAGCGTGATTCCTGGAGTAACAGCAAAGCTGGTGTGTCAGCTGACAAGCTGTTAGAGCTGTCGAGGGCATTCTAGAAGGAACAGGCAATGAGCCTGAAAGCGAACAAAACTTCCTCATGGGAAGAACACGAGAAAAAACAAAGGTGCGTGGTTGACCTAAAAATTTTGGTTTTGTTTAAATGAGGACATTCTTATCTATTCATTTTATTATTTTTTTTTTCAGGACATTCATGGGCCCAGTGGAATTTCCCTAAAAGAGGGGACAGCTCTGGATGGGGCATCAGGTGGCCTCCATTCCTGGTTGGCTGTGTGATCTTGGCCAACCAGCTCTGCCTCTCTGGGTTCAGCAGGGGAGATGCCGTCTAACTGCCCCTCCTGACCTAATAGGCTGTGGTTTTGTAAGTCTCACCATGTACACGCTTTCTGAGGGGGAGGACAACGGGATGAGGAAGTAATACACAGGGACGCATGGCCTGCATCTTGACAGGAAGCAGGAAGCGGAGGGAGCCCAGGGCAGAAGGAAGACGGAAGGGCAGGTGGATGCCTCTGTCCTCTCACCACCTGCCCGTTCTGGTTACTTCTCAGGGTGCTTTCCAGGAACCCTTTTCCTTTTCAAGAAACCCATCATAACTGACCACGAAAGATGCCCGTGCTGAGACTCACGCTGTGAGGCAGGTGTGCACAAAAGCTCTCTCGGAGCAGGAACGTGCTGGACCACTTCCTGCTCTAACATCAGTCAGAGCTCATTCTCAGCCAGGCCACTTCTGCATTCCTCCTCGGGGCTTTCGGGGGCTTTTTGACAGTGCCCTGCGGGGCCTTGGGTACCAGCACAGATGCCTCAGGAGGCACGGGTGGAAGCTGGGAGCTGCCCGGGCAAAGCGAGAGGGATCCCAGGCCTTGCCCTGTGTCAGTCAAAGCTCTGCTTTTCATGTATCAACTAGACTGGCCCCTGAGAATCCACTTGAAAGGAGGATTCCATAGGTGGGAAAGGTTTGAAAATCACAGCTTTACCTCAGTTCAATCAATGCGAAAGCAAAATTAAAATGCATGCCCCCCACAAAAAAGAAAACGAGGGTGAACAAGTGTGCACTGCAGCTCACGAGCTAGCCTTCACTTTCCTCGAACTCTGCCATTCATGGACGCCCTTTGCTGGACCCGGCAGCTCTGTGCTGCTCTGATATCCCCCCAAAGAAAACAACCAATCACCAGACCACAACAGGTGCGCAGACCCCCAGCACCTTCACTCAGACTCCCCTCTCAGAGGAAAGCAGGGCAGCTTTCTTCCCAGCGGGGGTCTCCCTGAGGCATCCATCCTATTTCTCATCGGGAGACGAGAAACTCAGGTCCATCTGGGACCTTAAAAACCAGCGCGTGGGGCGAGCTAAGACCCAGTTATGAGTATTAGTAACAAAGCTTAATACCTGACAGCAAGGCACACAAACAAACCCACCCAAGGATCTGGCCACACACCTGAGTGTTGAGTCCATAGCCAAAGAGAAAAGCGTGCTTAGGACTTACAGGAGAGAAAGGAAACATGAAAAAGAAAAGTGGAGAGAGGGAGGCTAAGTTTCCTCGGAGGTCCTCCACCATCTGCAGAAGTGCCCCATCCAGAACAGGCAATAAAAGGAAGTAAGGAGACTGCCCACCCCTGGCCAGGATCCTGTCTTTTTATTATGCAGACGCACGCATCAGAGTCCGTTGAGGTCCAGCTGGGGGAAGACCAGCAGGCAATAAACCAGGAGCCAGAGGAAGAGGATAAAGTACATCACGTCTGGCTGCTGGACGAACTGCATCAGCGAGTCGCTCTGTGGGCTGTGGATCTCTTGCGGCCTGGCTTCGCCTGAGTTGTTGGCCTTCCTGCAGGAGGGGAGACACACCAAGGCAGTCACAAGTGGGTCCCCAGCCCAGTGGAGCCCCCTCCCTCCCTGTACTCCGGCCTCACTGCCCAACTGGAGAGCTGAGGGCTTCCCAGTGAGGTGCAGACCCTGGCGGAGGGCTGGGTCCCAGGATGCTTTGAGCTTTTAACCGCACTCAGTTCATCTTCACAGCGCCAAGAGGGAGGAGCTGTTAGCCCCATTCTGCAGACGGGCGTGGAGAGGGGGTGGGAGGGGGGCTTGCTCGAGGCCATACAATGACTTTGTGATACAGCTGGGACCTGGACCAGGTCTACACCCTTCCAGGATGCTTTCCCTTACACCGCAGTGCCCTTAACACAGAGTTAGAAGCTGATGGCTCTTCGTTCTTCCCTAGGAATAGAGGAGACTTCCTAAGGAATCGGAAGAAAGAATCGGAGGTTCCCTGATGACAGATCATTTAAAAACAGCCATCAGCAACAAAAAGACACGCCTCTGTACCACCAAGGTTTTGTTTTTGTTTTTGGAATCTAACCTTGCAAATAATTACCAGGTTACCAGATTTTGGTCAGATGTATCTTTCTTCTCTTATTTTAACAGAAGGTAGTGCTAAAGTGACATTTTAGTTTTGCCTGGTGGAGAAAGCCCAGAAGGGGACTGTTGTGGTGGTGACAGGAAAGGGTCAGAAGCCATAATCTGATTGCAGTTGGGCTTGGGGGCCTCTACAGAGGCATCTGTAGAACCTAGAGCGTAAGCTTCTCAGGGTCATTTGGGGCTTCTCAGGGTCATCAGGGTGATGGAGGTCATGAGAAGCGAAAACTTCCTCCTCCTCCCTAGAGCATCTCCTGATACAATGAAAGGCCATGCCAAGAGGGGGTTAAACCTTTGCCCTGGTCTGGAAACTGAGCGATTCCCACGCAGATAACAGACAACGGACAGAATTTCTTTCTCCTTAAAACTGTTTTTAGAGAAATTTTAAACTGCATATTTTTATTGCAAGGGTAATAAATGCTCAAAAGCATGGAAAACACGACTGCACTTCTCACCCTTGCGGGTTCAATTTTCAAAGACTCTATCTCATAAAAGCTAAAAGTACTATTTTCCTATCAGGATGTCAAACCTGGTGGAAAACGTGAATTAATATTTCCATTTTACGGCAGGGGAGGGAAACAAATCTTGCCTCTCTTTTTAGTAGCCAGACAGGTGGACTTGTAAAGATTACACTCCTGGGTGTTGGGCAATTTTCAGACAAGGTCTTTCCATTCCAATAATCTAAGTCCTCCCAAGCCAATTCAAATCCGTGGCAAATATTTTTTTAAAAATCAGTTAAATTAAGCGATTCAATAACTTTAACAGAGATAGGGGCATCTCAGAGTTGTCAGAGTTTTAGATTTCTCTGCCTGTCTATGTTCTAAACGGGCGGTGTTAGAGCAATTCGACACTCTTAGTCTAGGTCACTTAGTTCTCCAACAGCAAGAAATACTTTCATAGACATCCTGGCATGTTTGCATTCCCTCTTCATGTCTGTTCTGATGTCATAAAACTGTAAAATCAGCTCAGTGAGCTTCTGAGTATTGTACCTGCAGTGGCGACACGGAATGAACACAGTTGTCAGGGGCTACAGCGTTTAGAACACACAGTATCCCGTCCCTACCTCTTCTGCCTGGCTCTGCCTCGGAGGGCCAGCGTATACCACTGTGTCATCTAAATACAGCCACAGGCTCATGACCCAGACCTGTCTTTAAACCGAGTCATTTTCTGAACCATGCCCTGCCCATCAACATGAATTCATATCTACCTTCCCCTCCCACTCATATTCAATTTCCATTCATTTTTTTCCGGAACGGGTATTTTCTTGCACGAGCCCAGACTATTAATACTGTTACCCAACACAGCCCTGTTGGAGAATAGCCACCCCCAGAAGGTAGGCTGCAAAATTAAAGAAAAAATATCCTTTTAAGCCCCACCAAGCTTGGACTGCCGCCACCTACCTGGTTAACATTCGGTTTCTTCTGTCATCCTGATCTGCTGTGTTCCTCAACTGAACGTAGCTAAAATGATCCTACAGTGAAATTCATAAACAAAACCCCGCAACCCCATTAGTAAAGATGAAATCTCTGAAACAGAAAATGAAATGATTTTAAACATACAAAGTCGAGCATGCCATGCTTTTCTCAATCTTGCGAACATCTAGTTCCAAAGTAAAATGACTATACAGTATTCTACGTCATTCCCACGGGCCCACGGAAGGCTCCCGTCCCCCATAACAACCTGAATCAGGGCAAGCTGTGGATCCCAGGGCTTTGGGTCCCAACACATCCACAGCTAAGTGGTTGCGAAGACAAAGCGAACCCTCTGCTTATGTGGCACCTGTCTTTGAACGTGATCTTTCTGGACGTGTGTGCAGGGGTGGGGTCTTGGATGCGTTTGTTATGACAAAGATGCCTTTGGGCTTTAAAATCATCACTTTATTTAATCCCCTATTGCCCAAACTGGACATCTGATTGGACTATGCTTACTGACAAGGTTTCAATTTGCTTGTCTTCTATCCCAAAGCAGTGCGTGACACCACCCGGCAGCGCCCTGCTCCACCTTGACTCCGAGGCCCAGCTAGGGCGCCCCTTCCAATCCTGCCTCTCTATTTCAAAGCTCTGGGCTGGGGAGGAGGAAGGATGGAAAGGAATTGATTAGCAGGGGCCGGATGAAAGAAGAAGAAATTCACACACTAACCGGTTCCAAAGACCTATTAGCATGTCGTTGAACGTAAATGCTGGAGTCACTGTGACTTGTCCTGCAAAATAAAGACACGTTTTGAATTGGTGCCACCAAGAACTTCTTGCTGCCCCCATCCTGAGGCTGCCACATGTGGATTCAGGCAAGCTCTGATTTCTGACCTAGTGACGGAAATGACACATGGTATCCAGTAGACCCACTCGGGGTGGAGTGTGTTTATAAACAGCAGGATGATGTGAAAGGGACACACTGAGCCCTCGTCAACAAGAAAAAAAAAAAGAAAACAGTGAGAAAGAATTTCAAATAGAAAGCAGACCACATATTCTTAAAAATCATAGGATTTGGGGGCAGGAAAGGGTCTCTTTTTCTAAGTATCCTGAAGTCTTGGGACTCACCAGACGTCCTCTGCAAGCTAAAGTCAGACCTGGGCTGAGACCTGGGACCTGGACTCCCTTTTCAGTGCTTCCTGCCGTGCGCAATGCTGCTGACTGCCTAGCTCTTGGGTGGACCACCTCTTTTCCTTTCATACACGAGAAGGCTAATTTTCTGACTATATCTTTGAGGCTGATGTGTTTCTCTGATCTTCCAATAAAGCTGGCTCACTCAGGGCTAAGGCAAAAAGATACCCAACCAGAGGCCTGGGCTGTCATCCTGGCTCCTGGTTGATTAACTGGCAACCTTGGTCAAATATTTACATCTCTGATCAGTTTTCCTTATCTGTGAAATGGATCATCATTCCCACCCTACCTACTTCATGGAGCTGGTGGGGATACTAGCCTACTGCAGGTCAAAGTGGCCCTGTCCTATTGCTCCACAGGAGAAAGAGGTGTTGCACGTGAATGGGCCTGATACAGAGACAGTCATGTTAGTTTCCTCAAGTTTCCACCCTTACTGCCTTGGACCCAAACTCCTGGGTGAAGCGGTCATATTAAAGTCCAGCTTCCATGCGACAGTGATAAATGGTCCCCTCCACGCATATCCAGTGCCTCCCTTCTGATCCTGTAAGATGCTTATAAACGGCTAAGTTTGGTCTCTACCTAGACTGACCAGAGGTTATCAGGGGCCAGAGACGGCCGGCAGAGTCTCCAAGGCTATTAGTTTTCATACCCCACCCCTACCTACGGTTCAGCCACCTCTCTGCTCCCTGCCAGTTTCCACCCGAAGCTACGTGGAGCGAGGAGAGAAGGCAAAGTTCAGGTCCTTCTGGTTTTGCCGATTACGGGCAGGTCTGATATTGGTTGGGGGCGGGATGGCGGGGGGAGGTCAGTGGGGGAGCCCAGGTGTGAAGAATGAGGACTTTGCCTGAATCTGTTTCCCTTGCTGTCCAGCCCCACCCCTGCGTCCCCCATCCAATCAGAAACCAGAAATGGGATGAGTTCAGAGAGTAGCTTCCCAGCTCAGGATCTGGGGTGAGAAGTTGTTAATAAAATACCTGGAAAGGACTTTGTGGTCACAGGTGTCTTCTTCCAGGTCATCTGAGGAGCGAACAGTTCCGGGTGCTATGAATATTGAACTTTCTACGTGGTCCACATGTTTTCTTTTTTCCTTTTTTTTACTACTGATCGGTTCTTCCATTACCTTTTCTTCTAATGGGTTTGCTAAGTTTTCCGAGTTTGGAAACTCCTGGGACTGAAGGATATGACAACCAAACACAAATCAGAATTTTACGCTGAGATGTTGAGTGCGTGACACCACCCGGCAGCGCCCTGCTCCACCCTGACTCCGAGGCCCAGCTAGGGCGCCCCTTCCAATCCTGCCTCTTCCATGGGTTCCTTCCAGCACAGCCCACCATGGAGGAGAAGCCCACCCGAACTGCTGCTCCCCGGGCAGAGTTCCAAATGCTCCAGACTGATGGATCGAAAACAGCATGGGTTTTACAGTCAGTAAGACCTGGTTTCACATCCTGGCTAAGTCAGCTATCTGACCTTGAGCAACTGACTATCTCTCTGATCCTTGGTCTCCTTGTCTGTCAAATGGGTATAATGATTATCAGCCTCTTCCCACTATACCACAGTGCTTCCTATAAAGGATGTCCCTCACAGTGGACAATGGTTGGACCCTTCACACAACCATCATCCACTTAAACAGAGGAACAAATCCTAGAGGCCAGGTGGGTCAAGAGGTGTGAAGGTGGCTCCTGTGTTTGGAGAGATGACTCTTCACCGTGCTTTTGGCCGAAGGTGTATGGTAGTGCCACCTTTGTAGCATTTATATGATAAGGCATCTTTGACCTCCACCCGCCCCCGCCCCCAGGCACTCTGAAACCCACCAGCGATGCTCCCACGTGAAATCGAGAAGCGTGAGAATTGCTGGCAGCACCTCTCAAGAATTCTCACAGGGGCTGGAAAAACCTGCTCAACAGGTGTCCCAATAAGAGGATCAGAGTGGCCGGCCAGTGCAGCCCAGGAGAACAAAGCTCCCTGCAGAAATTAAAACCGCTCTCAGCAATCTGAAAGGCCAGCTGCTCCTCCATTATCAATGAGCAAATGCTACCTTTTCTGAAAGGTGAAGTGAGGAGAGGACTTACTTTCTTAAAGACTGGAAGTAGAACTTGCCATTTTCTAGTCCATTTAGAAGATAGCTTTCTCTTTTCTTTTTAAGGAAGGGCCAGGTATCGGAGAAATTCTCCACCCCCTGTCATCCTCTCTGCCAGGAGGCAAGTCATCCTGGGCTGCACCCCTTCCCCTCCCCCGCCCCTGCTCACTCACAGGGATCAACGCTAGGGCTATGCTCGGGAGCCAATGGCAAGGTGTGCTTGGGAGCAGTGGGCAGTCGGATGCCTAATCTGTGTGCCCACAGGCCACACTCCATCACTGGGGGAGGGGAGCTTAGGCGCTCATTGGCCATTCTAAGTCACACAGAGGGGCAGAAAGGCTACTCAGGCTCTCCCCAATCCCAGTCCCTTTTCTTTTGTTCTAAAAGAGCTTTTTGGCCTGTAATAATCCAGAGAATCACCCCAGTTGCTGTTGTCATCCCCCAACCTGGGGACCCCGAGACCCGATGTCACTGAGGGGCATTTCTCAACCCGCCGGATCTTCTGGTCTCCCACAGGACAAGCCTGCTCTGGCAGACAGCAGACAGAGGGCTCGGGGCAGGGGACAGGACTAGGTTCCTTGCCCCTGGGCAGAAGGGGGAGGTGGCAGGCAGGTCTCTCGCACCTATGGAGCCACCCAACCCTCTTCTCCAGCCGAAGACGGACAGAGAATGGGTGCTCGGCGCCAAAGGATAGGTCCGGCCACACGTGGCTTCTGGACTCTTAGTGCCAGAGAACTCTGAGGCCCCCCCAGTGCTTGGGCAGCTACTCCCCACTGCCTGGAGCAGGCAGACCCGTAAATGATGCTACCACTTCTGGCCCATCTCAATCCTAAATGCCTTTTAAGTCTACTCAGATTCCCCTTCTCCTGCAGCCTCCCCAGGGCAAGGCTTTCTCACTCGTCCGAGCACCTTTGGGCCTCCGCTGGGTCCTGTCCTGACTTTCCAGCCCCTCAGGGTTTAATTTACCTGCCCTCACCTGATACCCCAAACTGTCATGCAATGCACCTTGTTTCCTGTCAGGCTGGCCTCTGGAGCCCAGAGATTAATACACAAATGCTCACCCTCTCCCAGGAGAGAAAATCACAACCCACGAAAGCAGCGGCAGTCCACCAGAGAACCATCGAGAATGTTATCACTATAAATGGAAGAGTGGCTGCTCTGCCTGGAGAGGGGCTGGGCAGGCTCCCGGGAGGGGATGCTGTTGGCATTGGGCTTTGAAGAGGAGTAAGTGCTCGCCAAGCCAAGTGTGGGGAAGGGCGTCCAGATGGGGGGACCAGCTCCAGCAAAGCCCAGAGGCAGGCTGGGAGGCAGAGAGGAGGTGGGCTTGTCCGGAGGGGAGGGCGGGGAGGGGGACCCAGAGGGACATGCAGTCAGGGCTCCCCACACCCTCTCACTGATCACTCTGGGGGGGGGGCCCTCTGAAGCTGCTGGGCCAGATGACGTGCAGACACGAGGTGGCAGAGGAGCACGTACCCAGCTGCCCCGGCTCAGAAGTGCGCGTCCGCCTTGCCCTGTTCACACAACCCACTTCTAACCACAGGAGCCAAACAATAGTGCTCAACAAGCAAAAGCCCTTTAAAAGTCAAGGCTGGAGTCCAGTGTGAGGTCTGGCCTGGTTTTCTCAGGCTGCCGCGGGGTTGGGGGTAAAGTTCGCTAAGTGCGTGCTAGGTAGAGCTGCGATCACTACTTAAAAGGATTTCTGCTACTTCTGTGCTGGACCCTCAAGCACCTCAAGCATGGCCTCACCTGATCTCCTTGGCAGCCTGTGGGCAGGGCCCAGACTAGGGGGAGGCCAGCGAGACACCCAGGGTGCAAAACTGACGACAAGTGTTCCTCTCGGGTGCTAACCCTGACCCTTGCCTGAGCCTGAGTGAGTGTCTCCTTAAATTCTGGACCTGGGATGCCTGTGAGGGAAGCTGCCTTTCTCCGTTTTATGGAGGAAGAAGCCGAGCTTAGGAGAAGCAGAGAATTCCCCACTCAGCGTTCCCGCACCCGCAGTCAAGTACCTGGTGGCCCTGCACGGGGACACTCTCTGCGTCCTCACTTGGCTGGTGGTCCTCCTGCGGGGACGGGGGACTGGGTTCCGAGGCTGGTCTGGCATCCTCCGCGATGCTGGCCTGGGGGTGGCCCTTGCCCCGCCCGGCGAAGCTGCAGCTGCTCTGGGAGGCCTCGGCCTCCCCGGCCCCCGCGTCCGGCAGATACCCCTCTGGCTCTTCGAGGTCCGCTTCTTCGTTTTTCAAATCCTCCACGCCTTCTGCATAAGCCTCCAAAACCGCAGCCAGGGGAACCTCGTAATGCGGGTAGTAGAAAAGGTCATGGGGGATGATGGAGATCCTGGAGGGCGGTGGAGACAGCTCGAAATCCAGGCCCTCTTCGCTGGGGCTGCGGAGGGTCTCCAAGCTGCTGCTGCTGTTGGCTGGATTGGAAGGCAGTTCTCCCCCAAGGCCCCGTGGGCCCTCGGCTTCCCCTTCCTCCTCACCCCGACGGCGCCGGGGGGACTTGTGCTTGGCCTTTTCATACACTTCTGGCTTTTTATCCACCGGTGCCTCCAAAGAAGAGCCTTGGTCTTCTGGTCCAGAGTCCCTGTGAGGTTCCTGCTGGTTGGGCTTCACGGGGGGCTCATCCAAATCTGTCTCCCTGTGGGCAGATTTACCTCCCCTTTTACGCAACTTCTCAGCACGATCCTCGGACGCCTCCTCCTCGGCAGGTTTTTTCTCATGAGGCGAAGGAACCTCGTGGAAAGGCTGGCTGGTGGAGGGAAAATCTACGAGGTCGCTGTTAAATTTCGAGGCTTTTAATGGTATGCCTTCGAAAGAGTCTTCCTTATCCATAGCTTCTACAGTCAGCGGCTTAACCTCGATCTCCGTGGAATCGGCTACAATGGTATCCTCTCCCAGGGATGACGGGGAACGGCCCTCTTCCCCTGGGCCAGCTGCCCTCTCCGACGCCCCATTCCAGGAGGGAGAGGTCCGGAAAGTCGGAGGATGACTGACCTTACCATCCACTGAAGACACATCGCTGGGGGCCTCACTGGAGGCTGCTTCCGGGATCTCCAGGGCCTGCTGTTTCGGTGTTTCCTCAGCAACCTCAGCTGCCAAGACCTGTCCGTCCTGCTTGAACAACTCCTTGGTCTCTCTTGGGCTTCCTTCGAAGTGAAGGTCTGGACTGTAGAAAGGGTCCCTACTGCAGGAGGCCTCCTTGTAGGTGTCAGCCTCAAAGTGCACAGTTTTCTTGATTGGCAGAGAGGTGGACCTCTGGCTGTCCTTTCTGGATGATAAGATGGAAGATTCTGGAGCCAGCTCGCCGGTGCTGTTGATCTTCCCTGGGACCCCTTGGAGAACCTGGTCAATGATCTGGTGTGCGAACTCAGAGCAGCTGTCTGCCAGCTCCCGGCTGGTAACGCAGGGCTCCTTCACGCCCGCAGGCTTGTCACAGACGAAGACTTTGGAGGGTGGCGGGTGGCTTGTTTCGTGGTTGACGGTGTAGGCACGCTCCCCGTTCTCAGTCAGAAAGAAGACGGTGCTCTCTTGCTCAGAAGGGGTTTCTCTGATGCGAACGAAGGTGGTTTCAATAGGGGCTTCTTTGTCGGAATCCGCAAAATCCTCCTGCCAAGAAATACAGGGCAACGCGAAATCAGCAGAGCGTCTAAGTGTCACGCGGCGTCCCCTCTCAAAACACAAACACCGAAGTGGACAAAGCACTTCAGAAGGAACGGAAGTGTTCTGATGCAGATGTAGACTGGCAAATGACTACTGTTCCGGCTGAAACGTGAGGACACCAAAGTTTAAAAGAATGTGTGTGTTTTTTTTTAAAGCTATGGCTGCAACGGCATATCAATGAACTGAACTCTGGAGAAGGATGAGCCCTTCCTAAGTGAGCAGAGATTGTCCGTGAGTTCATACCTGTGGGCCACTGCCCGGTCTGGGTATGGACAGGAGAGCGAACTCATCCGAGACGAGGAAAGATCAGCTAAATATCTATTGATTGTGTGGGCTGGCGTGAGAGATTGAATCTAGAAGGGGCCCAAACACAAAACTAGTGCTCTTCATATACTAATTCTCCCACACAGGGACTTCTGCTAAGTAAGATGCCGCTGAATTATTCACAACAGCCAAGACATGGAAGCAACCTAAGTGTCCACCAACAGAGGAATGGATAAAGGAGATGTGGTGTGTACACACACGGGCACACACACACACACACACGCACGCACGCACGCACACAATGGAATATTACTCAGCCATAAAAAAGAATGCGATAACGCCACTGACAGCAACATGCATGGACATAGAGATTATCGTACTAAGTGAAGTAAGGCAGATAGACAAAGACAAATATCATATGATATCATTTATACATGGAATCTGAAATATGATACAAACGAACTTATTTACGAAACAGAAACAGACCCACAGACATAGGAAACGAACTTATGGTTACCAAAGAGGAAAGGCAAGGGAGGGATAAATCAGGAGTTTGAGGTAAATATATACACACTACTATATACAAAATAGATAACCAACAAGGACTTATTGTATAGCACAAGGAACTATATTCAGTATCTTGTAATAATCCATAATGGCAAAGAATGTGAAGAAGACTGTATGTATGTAACTGGATCTCTTTGCTGTACGCCAGAAACTAACATAACATTGTAAACCAACAAAAAGATGCAGCAGCTGAGAGCAGGGCTGAAAAGCAGAGAGCCATCTTGGTGGTACTGCAGAGCATGGCTCCCAATGCACTGGTAGGGAGGGTGGATTGACCTCATTATACGATTGCTTGAAACTGGAGGGCTGAAATTAAATAAAACTTCAACAGAGCCCTTATCAGCTCCTGAGAAGGTCAAAATGATCAGCTCCTCATTATACGTCCATGTTTGGGAAAGGGCTATATCCTCTGGGGGAAAAATGTCATCTACCTCAACTGTATTGCTCCTTTACACACCAGATTTGGCATAAAATAAAAAAAATTTAAGTCACAAATAAGCAAGAGAAGAGACCCATAATCAGGAGAAACAATAGTCATTAGAAGTAGACCCAAAGATAACTTGGGGTTAGAACTAGGAAATAAAGAGTCTAAAATAACTGCTTAACCTATACTACAAGAAATACAAAGGTTTTTCTTCAGGCTGAAGGAAAGGATCAGAGATGAAAGCCTGGTGCTGAAGGGGGGAATGAAAAGTACCTGAAATGGTAAATGTATGGCCAATATAAAAGACTATTTAAAAAGTTTTCTTAAAAGGTCTCCTGTGTAAAGCACAAATAATAACACAGCATTGAGGATTAAAACATATGCAGAAGAAAGTCAGTGGCAATGACAGCACAAAGGAATGGAGAAGAGGTGAGTGGAATGACATCGTTGCATATATAAAAACATATAAATATGCATTTTATTTAATGTTGTATTATAGTAATCCAAAGTAGACTGAGTTATGTTCAAGATGAATATCATAACCCCTAGGAAAACTACTAAAAAGATAAAACAAGGAGCTGCTGTTTCAAAGTCAACAGAGGAGATAAAATGGAAACCAAAAAAGTAACTGAATGATCAGAAAAAAAGTTAGAAAGGAGGACGAAGGAACGTAGAACAGATAGGACCAATAAAAACAACAATCAAGATGGTAGACTACGTGAAGAAAATGGTAAAAAAATACACTAATAAAATGCCACACTAATTCTTGTCAGAATGGATAAAAAACAAGACCCATGGGCTTCCCTGGTGGCGCGGTGGTTGAGAGTCCGCCTGCCGATGCAGGGGACATGGGTTCGTGCCCCGGTCCGGGAAGATCCCACATGCCGCAGAGCGGCTGGGCCCGTGAGCCATGGCCACTGAGACTGTGCGTCTGGAGCTTGTGCTCCGCAACGGGAGAGGCCACAACAGTGAGAGGCTCGCGTATGGCAAAAAA
>NW_020172178.1:1828650-1846423 GCF_003031525.2 Neophocaena asiaeorientalis asiaeorientalis
TGCTATAATTTTTTTCAACTGGGAAAAAAAAGTGAGGCCAGGAGAGATTTGACACAGAGGAGGCAGTGCGACCACAGAGGCAATGACTGCAGACACAAGTGGTGCAGACACAAGTCAAGCAACGCCAGCAGCCACCAGATGCCGAAAGGGACAACAAACCAATTTTCCCCTAGAGCCTTTGGAGGGAGTGTGGCCCTACCCACAACCCCTTGATTTCAGACGTCTGGCCTATAGGACTGTGAAAGAATAAATTTCTGTTATTTTAACCCCCTCCAAATCCCCACTGGATTGTACACTTTAAAAGGGTCAATTTTATGATGCATGAATTATATCGCAATAAAGCTTTTGTTTGGGCGTGTGAAAAAAAAAAAAAAAAAAAAAAAAAAAACAAGACCCAACTCCATACTATTTGCAAGAGACGTGCTTTAAACATAAGCATACTCTGAAAGGAGAAAGATGGAAAAAGATGTATCACGCAAACACGAAGCATAAGGAAGTTGGTATGGCTATATTCCTGCCAGACCAAGGACACTCCATGACAAAATAAAATAAAAATAAAATATGATGTCGTCAGGAAGAGACAACAGTCCTAAATGTGTATACACGTGTGGCAGAGCTTCCACATACATAATGCAAAAGCTGACAGAAGTAAGAAGCGCAACAAATCCACAATCATAAGTCAGAGATTTTTAACTTTTCTCCCTCACACTCACTGATAGGAAAAGCAAAAAAAAAAAGTCAGTATGTCCATAGGATATTAGAACAGCATATTAACCAACTCAACCTAATTGATATTTAAAGACTGTCAACACTTTCACTGCACAAGACACATTCTTTGCAAGTGCATATGGTATGTTTACCCAAATAAACCATATGTCGGGCCATAAAGCCAGGCACAGTGTCTGGTACGCAGTCAGGGCTTAATGAATGTTTACTGAAATGTACTAAACTCAGCTGAATTGTTAAGCTTACAAAAAACAGCGGTTTAATGGGAGTCTAGATTAGCTGGGATGGCTCATCTGTATTCCCCTGGGGATGTAAATGGACTGTTCTGTGGTGATGCCCTGTGTTCCATGCGTCAGGATGACCTACTCCAGGTATCATATCTTGTTCAACCTCTCTTGCCCCAGCCCTAGTCTCTGACCCCAGCACTGGGGAGATCCAAGTGTCAGATCTGCTGAATCCCGGCCGTGACCTTGACTCACATAAATATCATAAATTTTAGTTAATTTTAAACTCTGCCTACAGCTTTAGAGCTCAGGGCTAATAAAAGCCCTGGTGCCTAGTATTTCAGAATTTAGTAATGGCCTATGAAGATTAAATTGCAAAATAACATCACCACCACTTTCTGGGCATCAGCTGCTGTGCCACGCACAGGAGTAAGCGCTTTCTGTATCTATTTATTCTTCACGTAACTCTGAAATGTGGGTCATCTTTCCATTTTACAGATGGCATCTCATACGGACATGTATCAGAGAGGTTAAGAAAGCGGCTCAAGGTCACACAGCTTCAAATGGAAGAACTGAAATTCCAGCCCTGGAATGCCTGCTTCTAAAGTACCCTGGAAAGTGATCTGTGGGCCAGAAACAGACGGGAAACACACACATAGGTAGGGACTGGAATGAGAGCCACATCCTGGGGAAGACCCAGTCTGGCTCTTCTGAGCTATGCACAATGGGGTCTCAGTTTCAGCATACGTTGTAAGGAATCTAAAAGCCTGAACTTTGCAACCACAGAGAACTGGGATCAAACCCCAGCTCTACACTTGGTAGCTGGGCAACCCTGGAGAGCTCTTTAAGCTAAGCCTCTTAGAGTATCTGTTTTCTCTTCTACAAAGTGAAAATAATGATACCAAGTCAAGTGGAATCGCAGAGGTGGCAGTCAGCCCAGAGACACAAGGGATGGTTACCTGACAAGCCTCCAGCTAAAAGAGCGGCCCATTCTCCCTGCAAGTATTAGCTCTTTATGCTTTTTTCTTTTTTGTCTAGTACGTCTAACTACCTGAAATGATGACATGTTTGTGGACCTGTCAACTGTTTCCTCTACTAGAACAAAGCTACAAAAGGTCAGGGACCTCATCCATCTTGCTTATTGCTAAGTTCCCCCGAGCCAGCAGTAGGTGTTCAGCAGATTTCCAATACATTCAATAAAGGACTGCTGTTATCCTTGTGATCATGGTTATTATCATCTTGGGCTTATGCACGGGTTGGCTGGAGGTTCAACAGAGCCATGACAACTTCTAAAAGGTCTGATTCTGCTCCAAACACTCTGCCACCAAGTATACTCAGATTCTGAAAATAAAAAGGCATGCTTTTGAATGGTCATTGTCTATGAGAATCTTTCACATTCTGATAAAATCCGGTAGACTGCTAAAAGGTTCCATCTGGCACCTAGAAAATGAAGTAGCTCATTCGTATTACAAGTGGGCATCTCTTCTAACCTTAATAAAGTTTGGGATGGGAAGAGGTTTGTAAGAGGTGTGCCTAGCTTCCCACTCTGATTTTAAATGTCATACACGTTATCTATGATTTTGAAATGAGTAAGCGGCAAAGCACTTGAGATCGAGTTTTGATCCTTACAGCTGTCACACAGAACACAGCCCGAACCCCGAGCTCCGTGGGATGGCCGGCTGATGGAAATGTATGGTTTCTGAATTATAGGTAAGGAAAACAGACATACGGCTTCCAACTCCGGGAAATGTTCTAGAAACTGAGCCACGTAAGTCACGATGGACTGCTCGTCCGGTGTGTCAACCATGATGTCTGTTAAGAGAGACACAGGAGTTAGAAGGACACGCAAAACACGGTTTTTATTTTATTTATTTAAGACATTTTTAATTAAAACATTGTTTTCCAGCTGTATTGAGGTATAATTGACAAATGAAAACTGTATATATTTAAGGTGTACAGCATGATTTGACATACATATACACTGTGAAATAATTCCCAAAAGCAAGTTAATTCACACATCCGTCACCTCACAGAGCTACCTTTTTTGTTTTTTGGGTTTTTTTGGTGTGCTGAGAAACCTTAAGATCTGCTCTCTTAGCAAATTTCTAGTACACAACACGGTACTATTAGCTATAGTCACCATACTGTATGTTAGACTCCCCAGAACTTATTCATTTATAACTGAAAGTTTGTACGTTTCCCTACTTTCCCACCCCACCCCCAACCCCCAGCCCCCGGTAACCACCCTTATACTCTCTGGTTCTATGAGTTTGGCTTTTTCAGATTCCACGTATAAGTGAGATCATGTAGTATTTGTCTTTCTGTGCCTGGCTTACTTCACTCAGTATAATGTCCTCCAGGTTCATTCGTGCTGTGGTAAATGGCAGGAGTTCTTTCTTTTTCGTGGCTGAATAATATTCCATCGTACATACACACAGCATTTTCTTTATCTCTTCATCCACTGATGGATGCGTCGGTTGTTACCATGCTTTGCCTATTGTGAATAATGCTGCAGTGAACACTGGTGTGCAAATATTTCTCCAAGATTGCAATGTCATTTCCTTTGTTTGTGTTTTGTTTGTTTGGGGGGTTTGGGGGGGGCTTTTGTTTTTGGGGGGTCTTTGTTCATGCAGTGTGCCTTGTGGGATCTTAGTTCCCTGACCAGGGATCAAACTTAGGCCCACAGCAGTGAAAGCACTGAGTCTTAACCACTAGACTGCCAGGGAATTCCTGAGGTGGTTGGTTTATTTTTGTTGTTCTTTTAAATTTCATTTCCTTTGGATATATATTCAGTAGAGGGTTTGCTGGATCACATGATTTTCTATTTTTAATTTTTTGAGGAACCTCCATACAGTTTTCCATAAGAGCTGCACCAATTTACATTCCCACCAACAAGAACACGTGGTTTTTACATGGGATCTTGGGATGCTTGATGGCGAAGGATCCCACAGACCAGGGAGGTTTTTTCTCTTTATTGTACACTTCAGGAAATCTAGGCCCAGAGGAGAAGGCGAATGATTTGAGTGAAGCCTCACAAGTGGCTGATGAGCAGAGAAGGTGGAATGAAGACTCCAGCTCTCCTTGCACCCAAGATTCTGCTGCTCCCTACTGTCTTAGTCCCTCCCTGCCAGCAGCCAGCTCACTGCCTGCCCCATCAGCTAGTCTGTTGAGCTGGGACCCTCACTCACTGCCAGAGGGAGTCCTAAGTTAGCCTAATCCACATGGAAGGCGATTTGACAGAGATAACCAAGTGCCCTAAAAAGGTGTGTACTTTCTAGCTGTGTCATTCATTCCACTGTTGGGACCTGGCCCTGGAGGAAATAATCTGAGATGCACACTGAGCTTTAACCAATAAGATGTTCATTGCAGCGTTATATATAAACATGACTATTCTGAAACAACCTCGATGTCCACCAGTAGTAAAGAGCTAAGTAAATTTTGGTGCACCCACTAAATGGACCATTATGCAGCCAATAAAAATATGTAATGAGGACCTCCTATCAGCATACTTATGTCACAGTTATAACATTAGGTTTAAAAAAAGTAGGATACAAAACCATACATACACTGAATGATCCCAATTAGGTAAAAAAATTGTAATTAGATGTAAGGAAAAATACTGGGAAAATGATCTCAGTGGCAGCAATACAGGAGATATAAAAATGACTTCATTAGATATTTCTGTATTCTCCAGATTGGACAGCAGGTGTTACATACGTAAAATATATATATATATATATATATAAAACGAAGAAAGAGAAAGAGAGAGAACCACATCTACCTTCTGGCTCCAGGAGCCTGGGGATGTGAAGGGCGTCGTGAGCGATGCTGAAAGCCTTCTCTAGATTTTCCCGCATGGAGTCTTCTAGCGCCTGCTTCATGTCGACCAGGCTGGGGTCGATGGCCTTGATCACTGCCAGGAAAGCCAGCCCGCTTCTCCAGCTGCCTGCAAAGTCCTGCACCGCCACGCCATACCTGAGGAAAAGGAGCAGCCTCAGTGCAGGTCAGTAAGCAGACTCGGGGATGCCTCGCTGGCCTCCGAGCGGGGCTGGGAGCTGCTGACCTGGGGAGGCCAAGATGCCCCAGGCCCTGAGGATTGGGATAGCTGCACTGAACCATAGGTATTTCCACTTTCAGACAAACAGGATACGAAGGTATACATCACATGAGGAGACATAATAGAACCTTGTGTTTCCCAATTCCCAGATATATACATATTTATACACATATATATATATAAAGGAGTCATTTTATACACTGTTCCTTTTACCAGTGATGTTCAAAATGCAGCAAACATAGATATGTTGTGTAAAAAAATGGAGCCAGAAAGACACTAGTTCACATTCCGGCTGCCCCACTGTGCTTCCAGTGCTGTGGCCTTGAGTCACATACCTTCTAAGCCTCAAACTCATTTATAAAACAGGGCAGCTGTCATGGGCAAGTTTTAGGTTGAATCCCCCCAAATGGCCATGTCACGTGGACAATCTAATGTGCAGTGCAGATGGCACATGAAAGCCACACTAAGGGACAGCTAACGTCATGATTAATATAAATAAAATCAGAACATTAGAAGTGACAAAGATAGATAATCCTGCCAGGCACTAATTTCCTTCGGACTCCATCCCTTGAGACCATATCCGGCCCCGTCAGTCTCTCAACTGTGATCCCTGAACTCTCTTTAAAAAAAAATCCTGGGGCTTCCCTGGTGGCACAGTGGTTGAGAGTCCACCTGCCGATGCAGGAGACATGGGTTCGTGCCCCGGTCCTGGAAGATCCCACGAATCATTTGAGATTCATAAGAAGTTGCGACAGCAGTACAAAGGGCCCCTGTAGACCCTTCACCCAGCTTCTTTCAAGGGCAGCAGCCTACGTTACCGGCGTGTGTTACCAGAACTGGGACACCGACGTGGGTACAGGGCTGTTACAACCACAGACCGAATTAGGATTTCATTGGCTTCAGTGTCACGGGGACGGTGTAAGTGCCATGACATTTTGTCACAAGCACTCATTCCTGTGACCAGTGCCACAATGGCGATACAGACTGTTCTACTCCCTGCAAAGGCCCTTCCTCTCTTGTTATAGCCACCCTAACTCCTGGCAATGAGCTCACTTGATTTATTTTAAAATAAATTTTAAAGTAGATAAAATAAATTTATTTTAAAATACCATTTACTGGTTGCTCACATTAATCAACTCTATCACGCTTAACCCCTTAATCAAAACCCCGAAGACCCAACTTCTCTCTCATCTTTTATTTCCATACACTGGGGAGCCAGGATCCACTGCTGAGCACTTACTAAGTGCTGGTACTCTGCAAGGTGCTTTCACGGGGTTTATTTCATTTAACCCCAACTCTCCCATAAGGGGGTGAATGGTAAGCCACCATCTTACAGATGCAGCTTAGAAAGGTAAGAGATTCACCAGGCTCTCCCCAGTCTGGAAGGGGTTAAACAGAAGGCCAGGAACTTGGTTCCAGTTCACCTGTCTCAGTTTTGGAAGGGCCAGACCTGACTCTGATAGGTTGCAGCCTTTATTGTTACTCGTTTTTAAGTAGGTACAGACTCTGAAAGATACCCAGAAGCTTCATAATAAATGTGTCCACGTTATTAGGATCCAAGGGCCATCCCCACATTGGGATTTAATGTGTTGAAGGCCCCTGGGATTTCTATTCAAATTCTATCATCAGCTTTCTGCAAACCAAACACGGGGTGAGTACAGTTTTGTGTGCAGAAACAGAAACTGACAGGATCCCTTTTCTGAGAGTCTACGTGAAGCGCTGGGCACATAACTGAGCAAACGGTGATGATGCCCTTTTTCTTAGCCCTCCTCCCCCTGCCTGGCAGAGCACGGGGTGCTGGGGCACAGGGCATGAGGCTTACTTCCTTGTTTTCCTCTGCACCCATGTCAACAGTGTCCTGATGGCCCTCCTCTGGTCTTTCACCGATATCACCGCACTCCTCTCTGCAGTGGGCGTGGGTGGGAAGGAGGAGTCTGAGTCTGTGCCCCCCGAGCCGGGTGACAGGCTGGAAGATGGAGAATTTCTGCTGAGGTTGCCGGTGAGTTCTTTAATCTGGAAGGAAAACGGCATTTCAGACCCCGGAGGCAGACCCAGCACGGTCCCTCGTGGACCCCGGCTGGAGGGACCAGCTTGTGCAGAACTGGTTCTCCAGATCGGGAGAAACCCCTTCCTGAGGGTCGTGTGTCAGGGGGTCAGGGGTCAGGGGTCAGTACTCATGACGGCCTGGCTGTTTCTTGTGGCTTGTGGTGCGTGCAGTGATGCTTTGCAGGGAAAAATCATCTCTTCCTGGAGTCTCTTTAGCTCTGGCCAGAGGCTGCAGATGAGGTCTTCCTGACCTGACTCCACCTACCCCTACCCCATCCTTTCATGGCCATCGCTCCCAGAGTGCACCATGCTGTTTGAAGCCCCACCGCCGATGCTCACCCGGGTCCTGCTGCCTGGATGTCCCTCCCTTCCAACACTGAACTCCTGGCTACTCAAAATGTGCTCTTACCGTGGGGTGCCTGTGAGAAATGCAGAACCCCAGGCCCCGCCCCAGACCTACGAAATCAGACTCTGCATTTCAATACCACCCCCATACCAGGCGATTGGTATAAAGTCTGAGAGACACTTGTCTTGTGAATTCCTCATCCTTTAAAACCCTGCTCTGGTGTCACTTTCCCCTCCCCCCTTCCCCCTCTGAGATAGTTGCCCCGGCTTGGAGCTTTTATAATACTCTGCTCATATGCTGATCACGGCTGCACCACAGAATTCTATAATACGGGACTGACCTGTCTGAGATACCAGAAAGTCATGAGAGCAAGACTTTGTATGCTCAGAGCCTGGCACACGGGAGAAGCTCACTAGACATTTACCGAATAAATGAATGACGATCCAGAGTGGAGTTAAGGACTTTTTACACATTTCAGGACGTTTCCAGTCTATCAGGGAGTTGAAGAACAAACGTCAGTAACTAAAGCCTCTATGACACTGTACAATTGACAGAGGGCTTTCCCACGTAGCATCTCTTGATGCCCACCACATATTTGGACCACTGCTACCATTTCACAGATGTGGAAACTGAGGCTCAGAGGGAGCCTTTGGTTTTGTAAGTTCAGGGCTATTGTCTCCAAGCCTTGTTTGAGCTCATTCTTCTCTGAAATGTAAGCATGAGCCTCTGTGCAGATCACTTTTACACTTGGGAGACCCATTAAGCGACGAGCCATTATCTTCTATTTCAAAAGAGGGGGATTTTAGAAGATAAAACATCAACTCACTCCATCCTACTCAGGGAAAAGAACTTGAGCACAATTTGAAATATCCCCTTCATACTCCAGCCACAGACCCTGTCCTTGCTCTATAAAATCTGCATTTCCAGATAGAGGCTGAGGGTGCTAAGGATGGAAAAACAAGGTCTTTCCTGTCACACACACCTCTTCCTAGAGCTATCTTTGTACAGGCTCTTTAACCGTCTCTGATGAACACAAGTCATTTTAGGAAAGTAACTCTACCAAGTTCAATTTTTGGTTGGAAGTATTCCCCAGCTGTTGTGACACTTTAGAATAAAATTACTTTTCCAAGTGCATATGTAACTCTTCAAGTACCAAGAGGAGAACAGAGCTCGCATCACTTTTAGAATCACAGGAATTCAAAGCAACCAGGTTCTTCTAGTTCTTTCCCAGGAAACAGAAAAGTCGAAATCTGTTAGAAACGAAATCTCACTGTCTCCCTCCATCCAGCTCCACTCTTGTGTTGCTGGAGATCATTACCGTGTGTTACAGGAGAGAAATGACTTTACCTGGAAGAAGAGGATGATGTTCCAGATCAGCCCAAGAACCAAAGAGGGGTTGCCATCTGCTATTTCTGCCGCATCGATGCTGACCAGTTTCACCTGGAGAGAAGCAATTCATAAGCTTAACAAGAGTGTCCAAACAGGATGCAACATGTTATTTTCTGATGCTGTCGTGGTGGGCCCGTTTCTCTTTCTCACCTGTGCTGTTCGGTGCTGCCCCAGGCCACCTCTCGGGGACGCCAACACGCAAAAGCGTACGTAAGTGTGTCTAATAAACAGGTGCATAGTACTTCGCGTGCGCAGACGCTATTCTAAGCTCCTCACAAGTATTCATCCTCACGGCTCATCCTCACAACAACCCCACGTCACAGATTCTTCTATTATCTCTATATTTCCGGTCAAGAAATTCCAGAGCAGTCAGTGTAACGTGCCCAGGACACACAGCTAGTAAGAAAGTCATCCTTTTCCAAGAACAGATGGTAAATGCCCAAGGGCGGTCTGCATACTACACTAACACCACCGAACCTCCAGATTTAACACATCTTTGGACAAACGCAGAGCACTGACATCAGCGATCAAGGAACACGGACGGCTAAGACAATTATCCATTACTAATTAGAAATAGTGCGTGGGGATGAGGCTGCTACCCAGCGTTTCTGCATCTTTCTGCAACATCCCGCAACAAAATACCCTACTGACGGGTTCAGATGGGCGTATCTGAGAAACCCTTAAGAGATGACGTTATTTATTTAACTATGTTCTGAGCACAGGATGACTGCCCTTGGTGAATGCCTGAGGCACTGGTTTTCAAAGTGTGGTCCCTGGACCAGCAGCACGTTGTCACCTGGGAACTCCTTAGAAACACAAATTCTCCCGCTGACCGACTGAATCAGAAACCCTGGGAGGGGCCACAATCTGCGTTTTAAATATTCTATTTGATCTGATTCGATCAAGCCTAGTGACTCCATCGTTCTTTTTTTTTTTTTTTTTGCGGTACGCGGGCCTCTCACTCTTGTGGCCTCTCCCGTTGCAGAGCACAGGCTCCGGATGCACAGGCTCAGCGGCCATGGCTCACGGGCCCAGCCGCTCCGTGGCATGTGGGATCTTCCTGGACCGGGCACGAACCCATGTCTCCTGCATTGGCAGGCGGACTCTCAACCACTGCGCCACCGGGGAAGCCCGACAATTTGCATTTTAACCAGCGCTCCAAGTGATTCTGCTACACGCTTGGGTTTCAGGACGACCGCCCTAAGTCATCATTTTACTCTGCAAACAAAACCTGAGTACATAGATCAGGGGTCTGCAAACTTCTGTAAAGAGCCAGAGAGCAAATATTGAAGACTGCAGGCCACAACCGTCTGTGTCACATTTTCCGCCTCTTCATTCTTTACCACCCTTTGCAAATGTAAACTCCATTCTTCAGCGGGAGGAGAGGAGAAATCAAGTAAATCAAGGTCAACTTTTTCTTTTCTTTCTTTGGCTGCGTTAGGTCTTCGTGGCTGCACGCAGGCTTTCTCTAGTTGCAGCGAGCAGGGCTACCCTTCGTTGCCGTACACGGGCTTCTCACTGTGGGGGCTTCTCTTGTTGCGGAGCATGGGCTTTAGGCACACGGGCTTCAGCAGTTGCGAAGCAAGGGCTCAGTAGTTGTGGCTCGCGGGCTCTAGAGCAGAGGCTCAGTAGTCATGGCGGACGGGCTTAGTTGCTCCGTGGCATGTGGGATCTTCCTGGACCAGGGCTCGAACCCATGTCCCCTGCATTGGCAGGAGGATTCTTAACCACTGCACTACCAGGGAAGTCCCAAGGTAAACTTTCAAATCCAAATTTGATTCATAAAATTCTGCTTGGGAGACTCGGGAAAGAAAACACAAAGAGAGTGTCTCACACAAATACTTCTTTCTCTCTTTCCTTTGGGGCTTTAAAAAAAGATGGGTCTCTGATCCTACCGGTTCATCAGGGGTTTCTGACCACACCCATCAGTAGGGCCTGGGCTTTCCTAATCACAGGCGAGAACCCTGAGCCCCTGGCTCAGGTGTGTTTTGCAGGTTGATGCCCAGAGAATAATCCAGGGAGCACAAGCTCATCACTGGCGGGTTAGAGGCTGAAGGAAGTTGTCAATATTGTGAACAACAAAGCCAATCGAATTCAGGCCCAATAGTCCGTCCATATTCATCATGGCCACACGTCCCATGGGATGAAGCACCTGCGGTCTGTGGCTGATAGCGTACCCTGGACCTCTGCTCTGGCAGCTCCCTCCGTTTTTGTGGCTCACTGATCACATCCCAGCGCGGGGGAGTCACATCAAAGCACTTAGTCAATCCTGGCCTTCACTATCCCCTGGAGGAAGCCCAGCATGGCCTCTGAGCTGAGGTTCATGGAAAGTGTCCCAAAGTGAGAAATCACAGAGCTGCCTTGTAGGGATGTGGGGAATAGGAGGGTGCATCCTCTTGGGACAGGGAGGGAAGCGGGGGCAGGGAGCAGCTGTCACCTTTGGAGAATAAAGCGCTCTCCTGGCCACAGGGACTGGGGAGCCTGGCTGAGGGAAGGCGGGGATTATGGATGTTCCCGAAGACCTTGCCTCCGGTGCCCAGCCACTGCTTGGTTCTCCCTGGCAAACAGACGATGTAGCAGCCGGACATCAGTCAGAAGCTTCAGGGACAATGTCCTCCTCCCCCTCTTCCCGCCAACTTGGTTGTTTTCGCCACACTGACAATAAATGGACCAACTGGCTTCTGGGAATATTCCTTCTCCCCCTCTGGCTGGCACATCCATCGTGGGGCAGTGATAATGGTCATCACGGTAATGCCCTCCCCGGGGAGAGCTGACTTCTGCCCAGTGGTTCTCATGGGTTAATCATACTATACCCATTGCACAGATGAGCGAGTTGAGGCTCAGAGAGGTTGAATGACCTGCCGGAGGTCACACAGCTGGTCCTGTGGGGCAGCGGGTCTCTGACACAGGAGTGAACACCATGCTCATAGTTTCAGGGGACAGAGGGAGGGACAGAGGCTGGCCACACTAACAGCACCTGAATCCTGGGGCAAATGGGACCTGACTGCTGCCCCTCCAGCACCCGCTTGGCACTGATCACCCAGTTCTGGGCACTTTTTTGGCTCAGGAGAGCCACTGTGGCCCGGCCTCCCTCGAGCTGGGACAGTGGGACAGGAAGGGGCCAACAAGGGCCCAGATTCTGGCAATGGGAAAGAGACTGCAACCAAAATGCCTGTTTCCACTTGCCTCACCCACCGGTGCTCTCCTCCCCATGGGGCCATTCACCTGCCGGCCACGGGAGCCAACGGGGCAAAGAGCTGACATAACACAACCACATTGGGCATATTTCCAGATTTTTAAATAGAAAATAAAGGAGAAGGGAGCTTTACCGTTCTTTCTTTTGTACCATAAGGCAGCTACTGCAGTTGGGGAAACATTTAGGGACAGATTACAGAAGGCCAGGCCTGCCACCCCTGAGCATGGGCTAGTCCTACCTGCAACGCCCCCCAGCAGGCTCCCAGGCTGTTTGTTTTTTCGCTTCTGCAGGATCACTGCTCCTCCCTGGGCCCCCGCAGTGATGCGCAGCCTGCCGTCCGCGTGAGGCCTCCTCTGCGAGGCTCTAAGCTCCTTGAAGCGGACATGTGCTCCTAATGCAGCTTTATGTCCCCAAGGCTGAGCACAGCCCTGGGCCCACAGAAGACACTTTGTAAACGCAGGGGGCGAGTTCTGCCTACAGTACAGACCCATCAACACGTGGCAGCTGGCAGAGCAGGAAATTACTTAGGGGTTCACAAGCTGGAAGGAAGAACAGTGAGTATCCCGGGCAGTGGTCCCAAGGCCCCACGTTATCATAAAAACAACGCTCTTCGGAATTCAGGGATGGACACTGCCCGGGAGGGCCACGCCTAACACTCCCTTCCAGGAGCAGACAGTGGAGCTATGGAGCTGGGGACAGGTAGCAAGAGCCACAGCTAACGAACGCAGCCCTCACCCTGTGCCCTGTGCCCGCACTTGGCTAAACCCCACCTGGACGGGCACATTCCATCCTCAACAACTCTCTGAAATAGGTTTGGCTCTCATCACCTCTGTGTAACAGATGTGGAAATGGAGGCTCAAGGCGTCTACATCATTTTCCAGGAGTGGAGGCCGTGGCAGCGGTGCCCTGAACGTGCCGTCAGCACCGAGGCGGATGGCGAAACGGACTCTGCAGAGAGGCCAGCGTTTTCACGAAACGGGACGTGCTTTTCTAAAAGCAGCTTTATTGAGAGATACAATTCCCGTCCCATCCAATTCACCCATTTAAAATATACAATTCCATGGTTTTTTGGCATCACCATAATTTTAGAGCATTTTCATCACCTCAAAAAGAAATCCTATACCCTTTAACTGTCACTTGTCTAATCCCCCAACCTCTCTCAACCCTGAGCAACCACCCATCTCTTTTCTGACTCGAGAGATTTCCCTGCTGGACGTTTCACAGGAATCGGTTCATAGAAGTGGTCCTTTTTGTCTGGCACCTTTCGTAACGGTTTCAAGGCGCATCCACACTGCAGCTTGTATCAGCACTTCATTCTTTTTCACGGAATAACATTCCACTGCATGGACAGACCACATTTTGTTCCTCCCTTTGTCCGTGGATAGGCATCCGGGTTGCTCCCGCCTTTTGGCTGTTATGAATGATGCTGCCATGAGCAGTGCGGTGCTTTTTGGCCGTCACCACCTGAACTCCCTCCTAGGTCTGGGGCTTTCCCCACAGTACGGGAGGCAGAGTACACCTCCCTCTTCAAAAGCCAAAGGTGCTTTTCCCTGCCCTTGGCAGCCAGGACATGGGTGGGGATCCAGGCTTATCAGCCCAGGCCTTAGAATCTGAATGAGTGACACCGAGAGTTCCTTCCAGGGGCTGTGCTGGAGGCAGGGGGACAGTGCAGTAAAAACCCCTCAGCTTGCCTGACACATCGGCACGTACAGTAGACCATCATCACGAAGTGCGATTTGTTTGGGGTTCCTGATGGTAAACAACAGGATCTGATCTGGGCTGATTTAAGCGCAGAAAAGGAATGTGTTGAAAGGATGCCAAGGGGTCACAGAATGACCTGGAAGACTGGGGAATCAGGGCTGGGATGAAACCCAGGGCTGCTAAGTAGCCGGCACCACTGCACAGCCCCTCCCCCTCCCAATGCAGGGACCCACGTGGTCATTAATTGGTGAAACTTAATGAAAGGGGAACTTTGGAAATTTCATCCCTCTAGGGCCATTCCTTCCCAGTTTTGAAGGACAGGAAGCAGAGTTCAAAACACAGAAAAGGCTAATTTAAGTCGAGAAAGTTATATCAAAGGGGACAGAATTATGTAATTTTCCCCTGGCTCATTTGGCCCCCTTTTCCTCCTTGCTTCTCCCATATTCTGAGTTCTAAGAAAAAGATTTTACACGCTGCCATGCTCTTATCCCCCCAAATGAAAAAGAAAATGTCAACTAAATTCTGAACATCTGAGAGCCTGATGGAGATGGAGGGGCGGGCAGGGAGTCAGGGACTGTATCTCCGGCTGATGGATTAGCTGTGGGAGTTCTGTTACATTTCAACTTAGTTTCATTCGACCATCTCAGCAGGGTCCCCTTTGCCCGCATCTCTTGTGACCAGCATTAAACTTCAAATTATGTCCTTTTGGTCACAGGGAAGTCTGTGTTAACAAGATGTGTTTCAGATACTTACGTTGCTATCTTCCAAAAACTTAAGGGCTTTCGCTATGTTGTTCAACCGAAAAATACGATGGGATGAGGACTTGTATTCGTGCAGCTGTAACACAAACCAGAACAAAACAAGCAGTTAAGCCAAGACAGGCACTCAGTCCCCAGCGGTGCCGTCGGATGTGCTTGTCTTTTTCTTTACCTTTTTCACACTAGTCTCAAGAGAAGGTTGGGGCTCATAGCAGAGCCCACAGGGACCACATCCAAACCCAGGCACGGGGCCCCAGGATACACAACCGTACCCTCAGGGGCCCCCGACGGTCACCTTATTTATGGTTCCTGGGACCAAACTCACTCGAGTTGGTGAAGGAGGGGAATCCAGGGGTTAAACAAGGGACAGATTTGTCAAATGTTTCTCTCTGACCCAGCTCCTGGCTTTTGATACTCCTCCCTCCTCCAGAGACTGTCGGTGACATGTTCTCACTGCACTGATGCTTTTCGTCAGGGCAGAAAGCGTCAGCCGGGAGTGTCACCCACAGCTTCTAAATCATCCGGTAAGCCCTCCCTGGCGGCCGCAGATGTTTCTGTTTTCTGGCCAAGAGCTTTGTGGACATTTATCCCAGGTCAGAGAGAGAGACAGACAGACAGACAGAGACAGAAACACAGAGAGACAGAGAACAGAGAAAGAGACAGACACAGAGAGACACAGAGAGACTGAGAGAGACAGGAGAGAGAGAGAGAGAGGAGAGAGAGAGAGAAAGGAGAGAAAGGGGGGGGGAGAGAGAGAGAGAGAGAAAGGTGTTTGCAGAAGCAAAAACTCTGACAATGCTCGTCGTACCCACTAGGAGCATCAGCAAAGGAAACTCATCCTGAAACGGAAGTCTGTCCCCACTCCTCCAGGTGGGTGCTTTACACTATAAGGCAAGCCAGTGGGTACCACTTCCACACGGTGTGAACTTCCAGGCAAGCTAATGGGTGAGGTCTTGGATGTTCTTGGCTGGGCTCCAGGATCAAAGACTCCCAACAGAGGCCCCGCAAGGACACGGTAGCTCCTAACCAGTGCCCTGGCAGCGAAGTGGGAGCCTGGGCTGCTGGGAACACAGAACGAGGGGCTAGAACGTGCTTTTTCAGGAAGCCTATTAGAGACCATGCCGGCCGCCCATTGCGAGATGTGCAGAGAAACCAAATACAGCAAGTCCCCTGCACACGAACCTTCAAGTTGTGAACTTTCAAAGATGCGAATGTGCGTTCGCATGTCCAATCACGTAAGTTAGTTCACGTGTCTGGCGTACGTGGCCACGTGCGTGCATCCTCTACAAGTGGTTGTGTTTTGTGTACTTCACTGTACAGTACTGTATAGAGGACAGTATCTTTATTTCAAGCCCAGGATGTCCGGAAGCAAGCCCAAAAGCAGTGGTATATAGCCAATTGTGTTAGATGGGTGCCGAGGCTAACTCTGTGGGACTTATGAACAAATCGGACTTACACACACGCTCTCGGAATGGAACTCGTTCATATGTAGGGGACTTACTGGACTCCTTTTACTGCAGTGGCTTTGCCCTCCATTAGAATTCACAGCATCACTTTGCACCGCCCCCTTGCGGCGGGGTGGGGAAGATATTGGGAAAGCAAAGGCAAGGAAGGGGTGTGATAAGACTCCAGCCACATTAGAGCTGAGAACAGAAGTAGGGGCTCTTGAGTTTAAAGCTACAGTTAAGAACAAATCCAGATGGGCTTCCCTGGTGGCGCAGTGGTTAAGAATATGCCTGCCAACGCAGGGTACACGGTTCAGGTCCTGGTCCGGGAAGATGCCACATGTCGCGGAGCAACTGAGCCCGTGCTCCGCAGCAAGAGAAGCCACCGCAACGAAAAGCCCGCGCACCATGCAGCAACGAGGATCCAATGCAGCCAAAAATAAAATAAATAAATTTATTTAAAAAAAAAAAAAAAAAGAACAAGTCCAGAGAGGTCCACACGGGCTGAGCTATACCCCATCGCGGCACTTTTGTATCAGCCACGCTGGGTCACTTGAGCCAAGTCAAACACTGGACTCTAGAGCCGGTTTCTCAAAATTGACACCACTGGTATTCTGACCAGATCACTGTGCCCCCTCAAGGAACCTCTGGCAGTGCCTGGGGACATTTTTGGTTGTCAGACCTGGGGGTACTACTGGCATCCAGTGGATAGAGACCCAAGGATGCTTGCTGTTACACATCCTGCAATGCCCAGGTCAGTGCCCCCATGACAAAGAACTACCCCAGCCAAGATGCCAACAGTGTGGAACTGGGGAGAGAGGACCGACCTATATACAGCAGATACAGGCAACATGGAGAGCTCTGGTGAAGACCCAAAGTGGAAGGAACCCCAAGATCAGCTGGTTCAATTCAATTTTGGTCATACTCACAAGAAGGTTCTAGAATTCTGTGTATCTAGTTGGTGGATTATAGATTTTGGCTGATAAGATGCGTTTCTTCCCCATCTTCCTGACTCTTAGCTCTCATTCTAGGTAATTTCATGGCTGGCCAGCTAAACTGTCATGATTCAGTCATGATCCTTAGCTTTGGATTCATAGAAAACATGGGGCATTTATTTATTTACTTGCTAAAGTATATTTGCTTAGTTACACATGACTGTATCAGTCTTAGTCACCGAGAAAGGAATGTCACCCTCCCAGGTCTCCCGACATAGGATTTATGGATGGCCAGGTATATATGTACATACACATAGATCTGTACAGAAAAGAACCCTTTGGCAATGCTTTCCTTTGCATTTTTACTTCTTCCTAACCCTTCTGGAGCATACGTACCAGATTTCGCCCAGACAGGACTTCTAACAAAGCCATTAGGATTTTGCCATCTTGTATATCAACGAATAAATCTTTAACTTCTAGAGGTGGGTTGCACTGTGGAAGAGGGCGAAAGAAAGTAGCCGATTAGTGATCTGTGTAAGTCACAAAACAATTTCAGAACTGCAGCTTTCACTGGAGAAAAAACTTCCGGACACCCAGATGTGCCTACAGGCAGCAGGGCCCATCCAAGGAGACAGCGATTCCCCTCTCCCTGGAGGTGGCCCGTGGGCAGTGGGTGCGCTGGGGAGCTGTGGAGGAGGCTCTGGGTGGAAAAAGTCAGAAGGCCCCTGCTTTCCTCTCTGACCTGGGGAGGTCTGAGGGACCTGTGTTGTGTCCACCAAGAGTTTGGCTGGGTGTGGCCTGGGGTCCGCGGGGCCGGCTGGAACTTGTTGGGCAGATGTCCCAGCACAGCGATTTCCAAACTGTGCTTCCCAGAACAGCTTCAGCAGAGCACTTCACAGAGCCCTATGGGGGCGGGGTGGGGGGGGGAGGGGGCGGTGCCAGAGGAGGCT
>NW_020172178.1:1846698-1857128 GCF_003031525.2 Neophocaena asiaeorientalis asiaeorientalis
CACTCCCTTCGATAGCTCTTACTGGCCTTTATTTAGGGTTCCAGGAAGACTTTGCTTAAAGAAAGGTTTCTGTTGACTAAACAAGCTTGATAAAAACTCCTTTAATGCAAGATGGTTAGGATTTATTGAATCTTGGGGGACAGGGTCCAGGAACCTGCATTTTTCATTAACCCCCCCAGCATAAATTCTATTTACTTTCTGGTATTGGGGCATTTGGAAGCATTAGAACACTTACTGCTCTTGGGGATGACGAAGGGGGGGTGTTCCCACAGGAGACCGGATTAATTGGGGGACAGGTATGGCGCCTGTCACCCATCAGAGAGCCAGGGAAATCTTGGAGCTGTGGCCCAGGCACCCTTTCCTCCGGGAAGGCCTCCTCCCCGTGAAAGCCTTGGAGGGCCCATGTTTTCTTTTTTTATTCGGGAGGTGGCATTTCCTTACCTCTTACACGAGCCCCCTGACTCCCAGTTAGTCAAAATACTGGGCAATTCCACCCACAGGTGCACAGAAAAGAGCTCTGCTTCAAGGGCAACAGCGACTTTGAACCCAAAGGCAAATTATTTTCTTTGCCAACTCCCCACTGCTCTGCAGGAACATTCCACACGGAGCATGACGGTATCAGGTTACCGAGACTCTTACGGAAATGTTATTCCTGTTAACGCGGGGCAGAAACGCAAGACCTGAACAAAACAGACCCTGATAGATGAACTCACAAAATTTCCCGTTAGCAGCCCCGACCGTGGCCAAACCTTGCTTTTGAGCTGAACCTGGAGAATAATTTCCATTGACAGTGTCTGTAAGAGCCTCAGCCCAGCAGCAGCGAGCGGGGCCTTGGCCGGCATCCATCTGCAAGATGGCAGGAGGAGAAATTGAACCCACTCCAGTGAAAACACTCCTCGGGGCCCCAGACGTTCCATGGGCTTCATGAGATTGGTATGGCCGAGTAAACAGCACCGCCAGGGGTTTCTTCGTGATCTAACTCCTTGGGTAAATTAAGGAATTTTTCCAGAAGCCAGAGACCCCGTAAATATTTCTGACAGCCTTCAAATTGCAGTTAAGCCCACTTCCCCAAGGAGTTCCTGGGTTTCCCTTACATGAAAAGTTGTTCTTGAAAGTCTCAAGGTTGGAAACACGGCTGTGAATTTTGCCCTGTTTATTACGAATCAGTTTCAGGTGCTATCTGATTTATCCGTAGAGTGGGTGCTACCCACCTGCCCCGAAAAAGGAAGCAGAAGCATGGCCACGGAGAAAATTCTGGATGCGATCAATGCTAACAGAGGTTCGTTTCAGGGTGGGGGTGGGGGTGAGTGACTGCGAGGGTATTTGCTCTATTACCCTCTGTACTTTTCTGTGTTTATTTTTAAAAGAAAGAAAGAAAGAAATACACTGAACTCCGTCTGCCAGGAGGAATTTCCAGCTACCCTGATACACATCAGGCATTAATTTAGGAATTCAGTGAACTCAGATTTGGGGAACGGTTTTCCTTTTTTTCCAAAAATAACACTTCACTGGGTGAGCAGTGCCGAAAATGCACCAAGAGTCAAAACAACCGGCAAGTGATTTATCGCGCTTCATCCACGGTAAAGAGAGACTTTGCCCTGAAGAGTTCAGGAGCCTCCTGGGTCGAGCGGAACCCGTTCTACAGGTGGGGAATAGAAGTGAGGGTGGTCAAGCGTCTGCTCGGGAAATATTATAGGCCTAAAGTTTAAGCTACGTGAATTAAAATTTTGGTCAAGAGCTCCACTTCCTAAAAAACCACATTTATTTTCTCTGCTTTCTAATCATTTCAGTGATTTCCTCTAAGAACCTTTCTTTGGGGTTAACTCTAAGGGCAGTTAATATTACTCTTGTGCCTTTTAAGAGGAGAGGAGAGAAGAAAATATAGGTATTAAACTCACTGAAGTAGGATATTTAAATACCACCAGCTTTGAAAGACACGAGACTACTGGCTGGGTCTATTTGGAGAACGAGATAGTGGAATTTAAGAAGATGTGAAGTGAGTAAAATGAATCCTGATAAACCAGCTTTCTTATAATAAGAAAAATAATCTCTCCTCCCCCAGCCCCGGGCAATTAGAATGTTCTCTGTGGGGGGTGGGGGGGGGCTAACCTAGTGGTGAGGAGGGTCTGGATTTCTCCTCCGAGCTGTTTATCCATTTCACATCCCGCCCCTTCTCTGCTGCTCATCCTTGTGTCTGGTTCAGCTGCTTTTGTTTTAGGGTTTGTGTGCCTGAGAAGCCGGCAGACAAAATGCGCTTCAATGTTGCCTGGCCAGAGTATATTAGCAAAAAAAGAAAAAGGGGAGAAGAGGGGTCACGAAGTGGAATATGCAGGAGAAGCCACAGGAAGAGCTTTCTCTTCTCGGTCGTGGGATTGCAGAGAAGCGATTCAATGTCTCCAGGCTTCTGTTTCCTCATTCGTAACAGGATGGGGTGCAGGGTAAGGAGGGCTGTCTTGAGGATTAAAGGAGATGTGTGCTCGATGCACCCAAACAAGCAGATAATATCTTTGACCAACAGCAGCATTACGTGATGAACCAGGGAATCTGGCTCGGTTAAAAAGTGCGAGGAGTTTTTGCTTGAATCAACGCAAATACCTACAAATGGGTCTTCACGAGAGCCTCCCTGACCACCCCAGACTAGAGGTCGAGATCCCCTCAGCCCCCTGTTTGGGTTGTTCAACAGTGAATGTTTCCTAACTTTTGCTCAGCGATTCCTATTTAAAGATGGACCCTCTCCTTCCCCAGCTAGACTGATAACCCCAGGAGGTCAGAACCCCATGTCTTACTTACCTTCATGTTCCCAGCACTGAGCCTGACGCTTGGCAATGAGAATGCACTCAACAGATGTTTAAATGAATGAATGAAAAACAACAACACAACAGAAACACTGAGCACCCTCACCCCCGCTCTGCTGAACTGTGCACTCCGTTATGGAGGAATCCATCACTTAACAGCAAGCCGTGTGCCCTGCTTACCTTCTCCAGATGGAGATTTATCCATCGAGTAAAAGTCCGCTTCTGCACATTCTCCCTCTCAACTGAAAACAAAGAAGTGCCATTAGCCGGGTGCAAAGAAATACATGCAAAATCCCACCCCCCTCTTCCCAAGGGGAGAGTCTACAGAATCTCTGTAGGATGGGGAGCCCCGGAGGTCCCATATAGGGATGGAGACCTTCCCAGAAGGAGGCTGGCAAGGGCCTGGGGAGCACCTAGAATCCATTTTCTCCAGCCCAGCCCTGAGCATCTTAAATAGATTAGACCCACGAATTCAGACACACAGAACAAAATCTTATGCACAAGCTAACGTGAGCATTTGGACACTTGACTCTCCAGCATAAGAAGCACTGGTGGGAAGATACAAATTTAAAGCACGAGGTGATGGTATCACACACCTGCCTGGCAGTAGTGTGGGTCAGAGGAGCTACGATGGAGGAAAGGAGGGGAGGTCAGTGATTAGGAATTGGGAGGGGGCTCGTGAATGCATGGTGTAAAGAATTTGACAGTCCTGGCTTGGACTCTTAACCTGGTCACCTCCCAGCTTTGGGTCCTTGGGCCAGTCGCCTATCCCCATATCTGATCTTCCCCATGAAGATACATGGGTGACAGCCTACTTCCAGGTTGCGGTAAGACTGACCTGCGATCCTGCAGGTCAGGCTCAGCAGGGTTCCTGGCACAATAGCTGCTCATTTTTTTTTTCTTTGTAGCAATTATTTTTAGAGCCAGGGAATACTTTGTGCGCCCCAGGAGGGGAGAGTTCTGCAGAGCCCCAGTGAGCAGGGAAGACGCCAACCAGACACAGACCCCTTCTCCCACAGGACATAACTTCCCAAACAGGTTTCTTAGGAGGAAAGGTCTTTCCTTTTCAAGAGTTATTGCCATCTATTTACCCAGCACTAATTGTGTCCTGGACACTTTGTCTCCAATAATCTCTAATCCTGACAATACCACCTGCGAAGCAGAAACTAGTATTTTATAGATGAACAAAATGGGGCTCAGAGAGGTACCCTGACTTGCCCCAGACATCAGTTGGAGAGAGACAGAGCTGAGCATCTGTCTGTCTGCCCCTCATCAGCCAGCTCCCTGGAAGTGGAAGGCTTGGGTTTGAATTCCATCTCTTCCAAAAATTACGACAAAGGCATCTGCAGTAGTAATGATAATGATTTAAAAAATATTTACCGAACACCCGCTATGTGGGCAGGTACACATCTAAGCACTTCACATGCATTCACTGATTTAATCCTTCCTACAACCCTCGCAGGGAGGGACCTTCAAGATGGGAAAACTGGGGCACTTGCCCAGCGACACGCAATTAGTAAGGGTATTGTTCCTATGTTACAGATGAGGAAACTGAGGATCAAAGAGCTAATAAGCCACAAAATTAGGACTTGGAACTAGAGTCTGTGCTTTCCCCATTCGCTCCTGGGCTCTGTGGCATCAGCTGGCTTGGCACCTGGGGACCCGGAGGGAGTTTCCGTGATAGGCGGTGGTGCCAGTGCCTGGGTCTGGGCGCCCCGGGGACCATAGTAGCAGCCCCTGCAGCTCAAGACGCTACACCTCTCAGGAAGCTTCCTGGAAATGTCGGAGCCACAGGACTCCTAAATTACTAAGTTCTGGATTTCAACTTATTGGAAGAACATATCACATATGTCTAAAACCATTTCATATTTCTTTAGCAATAAGAAAACGAGAGGCAATTTATCTCTTGGCCGAGAAAAAAGGCTATGGTTTTCTCTAGCGACTGTGGTTCTTTTCTTCCTCCCAGCCTCATTATTAGGTAGATAGTGGTGCCCATAAATCAAATTTTAATATTGTGCCTTTCAATCTTTTTAACTGAAGAGCCAGCAGACAGTAATTATACACATAACTGCTTCTCTCTCATTTTCCTCTTTTTCCGTCAGGGAAGGTCACTGGCTAGTAGGCATAAGGATGAAAGAGCTCATTCTAGTGAACTGTTTCTCGTGGGAGGCGGGAGGAGGGAGGAAGGAAAAGAAGCTGATGGAAGCGAGGCCAGGAAGGGGGGCATGTGCTGAGGGCCATGAGTTACAGAGTTCCAGGACTTCCCAGAAGATGGGAGACCTTTCTGCCTCTGCAGCTTTTTCCATAGTGTGGGTCTTCCCATAGTTTAGGTCTGTCCCGCTGTTGATGGACATGGGCTATTCCTGGTTTTTTACTGTATGGAGCAGTGCAGTAGCCAGCACCCTGGCACAGGCAACCTGGCATGTGAGTCTCTATGCACAAACGTGTGACTCTAGTTCTTACGCCTGACGACGACAAGCGGAACCGCTGGGTCTTAGCAGTGGGCACATTTGAAAATTTAATAGCAACTTCCAGACTGCCCTCCCAAAAGGCTGCCCCAGTTTGTATCTTCACCCCCAACCTGTCTTTAAACAAGTTTATGGGGATTGTAAAGTATTTACACACACATTCAAACACTCAGACTGGTTTTTCCATATGGCTTCAGAGAGAGCAAAGTCTGTCTCCTGAAACAAAAGTGCATTCAGTGAAAGCCTAAGAGAACCAGGCGTAGGCTGTTAGTTTAACTGTGCAGAAGGGTGCAAATGAGGAAGTGGGTGTAAATGAGGAAGTGGGTGTCTGTTAGTCTACATATGCCTCATCTATCTGCCCACTGAGCCACCTACCTGTCCATCCACTCACCCATCCACCCACCCATTAGTCCTTCCATCCATCCATCTATCCATCCATCCATCCACCCGTTAGTCCATCCACCCATCCACCCACTCATTATTCCATCCATCCATCCATCCATCCATTCATCCATTCAGCCGGCCTCCCAGCTGATACTTACTCAATGATTACTACTTGCTGGGAACTATGCCCAACCCTGTGGGCAAAATCAGAAATGAAGAATTAAGCATTCATGGAATCTTGCACTCCAAGAATTGACAGCCAGTAGGAGAGAGAAAACACGGATGCCGCAAGGCACAGAAACAAGGAGAAATGAAGAGAAAACACGGATGCCGCAAGGCACAGAGACAGGGAGAAATGGATTAGAAATTTCAAGAGCTGATGGGACGGGAGGAGGTGATTTCAGACTCCACGGGGGACTCCTCTGGGGGCCCTGAGATGATCCCCCCCCATAGAATTGGGACACGGAGGGATCCTGAAAGGCAAAGACAGCATTTTAGCCCTGGCCTGATCCACAGCCAACCTCTGGGTGGCTTCACTTCCATTCCAGCCAAGGCCAGTGGGTGAATCCGGGCACAAATCAGCTTCAAGAGCACAGTGGAGCCATAGGAGGGCAAGGTGATGACCGAAGACACCAGGGGACTGTGAGACTAGGTCACAAATAGCAGATGAGTCCCAAACAGAAATAGGGTACGCAGACCATATTTTCTGTCCCTGAAACTAGGACACGCCGCTCAATACACAGGAGAGAGAATGCGAGAATTTAGCCTGCCCCAGAAGGCCCACCTGGGAGCCACACACCATTAGACCATGAGCTGACCTTGGTGAAAGTCAGAACTTTCAAAATACCTTTGCCTCAGTCTCCCCTCTGCAGGATGGGGATAACCGTGCCTCCCTCATAGGAATGCTGTGAAGATCAAAAGGGATCCGCCAGAAAGGCATTCCCAACAGCTGTTCCGGAAGGGCCACCTTTCCCCCAGCCCCATGCCACATCGCATGCCCTTGGGGTATTTTATCTGGTGTCTCCACACAAAGGTTGGCTGCCCTTTCCCAGCCTTCTGCATTTCCAAATACCCACCCCCATCCCACAGGCCTTTTCTACTTCTGGCCCTGCCAAGACTCTATAAACTTTATATAGCCTCCATAAACCCAATGGCCCCTTTTGTCCACGGCACCTATCACGTTGTAAAGGTGTAGGAAACCATTTCTCAGGAAGGGTCTGGCCTTCGTGAGGAGTGTTTGTGGGGCCTGGTGTGGGTTTACTGGGCAACAACGGAGTAATAACAGCGCTGTAAAATCACCATCCCAGCTCTGCCTGGCCGGCCAGGGTGCTCGAGCACCAGGTCGGGTGGAGGCGGGGAGGGGCTGCCAGGCCCGGGATGCCAGGGACGCACAGAAGGGGCGGCCCAGCCTTCTGGCTCAACTCCACCCTCCCAAATTCCAAGGCATGACTTTGGCCCCGGCTTTGCCTAGAACAGGCAATTTGAAAACAGGAGGTGTGACATTCCTTCCTTCTCAGTATCAGGCTCAGGGGTTGGAAGCCACAGAAAAAGGGATACTAGCTCTGGGAGTTAAAATAGACTCATTTAGGGGCTTCCCTGGTGGTGCAGTGGTTGAGAGTCCGCCTGCCGATGCAGGAGACACGGGTTCGTACCCCGGTCCAGGAGGATCCCACATGCCGCAGAGCGGCTGGGCCCGTGAGCCATGGCCGCTGAGCCTGCGTGTCCAGAGCCTGTGCTCCGCAATGGGAGAGGCCACAGCAGTGAGAGGCCCACGTACCACAAAAAAAAAAAAAAAAAAAGACTCATTTACATTTGTGGCTGTCTTTCCGTAGGTCCACATTTCCCTCAAACCTACTTCCTATATATTTCCTCTATAATAGTCTGCTCTTCCCCGCCCATGGGAAAGCCTTATCTGTTGATGAAAATAATATGCTCATCATAAAAAATTAAAATATAGAAAAGCACAGAGAGGGAATTCCCTGGTGGTCCAGTGGTTAGGACTTGGCACTTTCACTGCTGTGACCCAGGTTTGATCACTGGCTGGGAAACTAAGATCCCACAAGCTGCACGGAGCAGGGAAAGAAAGAAAGGAAGAAAGAAAAGCGTAGAGAAATATATCTCAAATCTCGTGAAATCATTACACCCAGAGATCACCAGTATTGCCATTTTAATGACCATTCCCCTAGAACTACACACACACACGCGCGAACACACATACACAGGTTCAGAGTTAATGCACGTGGGTGCGCATGTATACAACTACAACGTCATCACCTAAAGACTCAGTATTCGTCAAAGCATTGCCCATGGATCTCTAATATCAAGAGCTTCTGGGCTTCTGGGGTGACAGTTAAAATGCTAATTCCTCGACCTCGGCCAAGACCTACTGGGTCACACTCTCTGGGGCTGGGGCCTGGGAATCTGAATTGAACCAGCTCGGGGGTTATGACAGTACACAGTTGAAGAACCTGGGTCTTCCTGGGAAGAGACAAGTGGCACGGTTCCTTGGTCATCTTCGGGCAGAGTAGAGATGGCAATGGGACGTCACCTGGTGGAGCAGAAAGGGCCGGCGTTCTGGAGCCAGGCCCACAGTGCCACCCCTCACCCTGAGATGGAGACATGGATAGGGCTCCCGGGTTGGCTACAGTATTGCTTATTGGCGCTGGCAACAAAAATTTCTTTCCTGCTTTGTCAAAAATGCTCTTCCTGATAATGCTTTAAGTCACTAGATTCACGCAGCTGCTCTGATACTCCCGAGAGATGAAGCAGAGCTCGCCTTGGAGGACCGCAGAGCAGAATCCCGCAGGCAAGGCTTATCCTTCGACGTCCGTCCAGCTGCGGCAGCTGGGACACCTGTTTCCAGCTGCAGGGGCACTGCCCGGGCGGGAGGGAGGCGGCTGGGGCGAGCTGTGGCCTCACCTCCAGGAGCTCAAAGCCCTCGCCCAGAGCCGGGCACAGCGCATGTGCTGAACAAACGCAGCTGTAGCTGTTATCACTAACCTCTGACAAGCTGAACTTTTCTGAAGTTGAGTTTCTTTTCTGTGTAATAGAGACAACGCCTTCCCCTACCAAATGAGATGATGATGCCTGTGTGTGTGTGTGTGTGTGTGTGTGTGTGTGTGTGTCGGACACACAGAGGACCTCAGTAAACAGACTTGTTTCTTCTCACAATTCATAGCATTCCAGGGACCCATACGTGGGCCCTACTGACAGCTTTCTGTAGGATGGGGCATGGCTACCCTGGTGACAGCTTGGTGGGCCCTCCCTGTCCCCTGTGGAATGGTCACCGAAGTCCCCTACTCAGCCCTCTCTATCCAGGAGGCAGGGTGGCAGGAGGCCCCGTACTTTTCAAGCTTTACTCCTGTTTTGTGTGAGGGCAGGACCCTGGCACGCGTAGGCTCCTGTGCCCCAGGCCTTGTTCGCCAGAAGCCCGGGTCTGTACAGAGGGCCATCTCGGCTCCAGCGGAAGCCACAGCCCCCGATGATGACAGTCTCAAGGGGTTCCTCCGATAGCATCCTGGTCTACAAACCTCTTGCCCCACCTTATACGAGCGACGTCCTGAGACACTCACATACACTTTCCCGTTCTGGGTCTGAGCTGACCTCCTCCACTAGCTGGGAAAGCCACTATCCTTCTTGCCAAATATCCTTCTTTTTCTCCATGGCTCAGACCCCCACTCATTCCAAGTGTCCCCCTTGGCTCACTTCAGCTGTGCCAGCTCTTTCCATCAACCGGGGATCTTTAACCCAGGATCAAGGGCACCCGCCACCCCACAGACAGCACACAAAGAAGCTAGCCCTCGGGGGTGCCCCTGCATGCCTGCCCCGGCCCAGCCCTTGGCACTGCTGGACCCCCAGGCGCCCGCGGCCGCCCCCCGAAGAGGCCGGGTCCCCCGCCTCGTGGTTTCACTCCTTTCCATCTTTCAACACCTCCCAGAACAACCTCATTACATGGCCCCATGCTGGTTCATTTGAGAAATAAAACTCAGAAACAAATTAAACAGCAATTTCTTTTTCAGCAGGAGGGGAGCCAGGCTTCAGGAATACCAGGCCAGCAGCCTTCGGTTCCGACTCCAGGGGCTACTTCCCACCATCGGCTCTGGCGGTATTAAAAGCCAAGGCCTCCGAGTGGTTTGCACCAGTGGTGATTTTGCATTTAATTTCCTTTGTTTTTTCCTCCCCCAATGTTTGCTCTGACCCAAGTCCCTTTTATTGAGACTTTGGTAATAAAATGCAAAACCCTCCTTGGGACCACAGGCCAACAAGCATGCAACTCCTACCAGTCGGTGTGCAGGGAAGTGGCAGGCAGAGCTGCCAGGGCCCTCTCCCCCTTTCTAGTTCCTCTGCTGCCTTCTCTCCTTTGTCCCTTGTGGGACTGGGGATGCGCCGATGGGCCTCAGGACCAAGAGTGAGTCCGGGCTCCAGCCGGTGCAAACCGGTGGTCTCCCCAGTATGCACCTGGGGAGACTGCAATAAAACTGCCAAGCTTATTCGAACTGGGGACTTAAATCCAATTCTCTCACAGGTCCCAGAGGCCTCCAATTAACATACCACGTCCTGCCCCGCCATGCCCCTGCTTCTTAGCTGCTCTCAAACACATACCCCAGGGCTCCAAAGAGCTAGTCCCAATTTCACACCAAATTAACTTTTAAGTTATATGTATATATATACAGGGCGGGTGCCTGTGACTAACATAAAAAAATAAACCCACTCTAGTTTTTTCTGTGAGTGATACTGTCTAACCTCAGTGCTCAACCTCGGTCCACCCTGATTTATGACAAAT
>NW_020172178.1:1857307-1932989 GCF_003031525.2 Neophocaena asiaeorientalis asiaeorientalis
TTAACATCCACCCAGATGGGCAGACCAGGTGACATGACCAAGTCAGGCAGACTGCCCGGATGCATCCACTTGAAACGGAGACGGAGAGTTAAGTGGTGTCGGACAGATCATTCACACACCCATCCAGGAAGCAAATGGGTTGACGCTTACATTCAACCATGGAAAATAAGAATGTGGACCCCGTCCTCATGGGCTTCCTTTGCCAGGTCCCACAAGGAAGGATGGAGAGAGGGAGGGGAGGAGGGAGAGAAGGAAGGAAGGGAAGCAAGATAGAAACATATTCTCTTCCCATACTATGGAGACCATGATTCCTGGGGGACTGAACTCTCCCTTGTGGACCACAGATTTTGATGATTTTCTTTTTTCTAATACCAGTATTTTCGGGAAAGTATCCTGGCTTCTGAATACTAACTTGAGTAACTTCTAAAACTGTGTTTTCCAAACCACATCCTGCAGAGGACTAGTTCTAAGAGGCCTTTCAAAAGAGGAACCCAATAAAGCTGGGAAATAGTGCATCCTCTGTTTCCTCTCATGGATATTTATGAGCAGTATTTTTAAGGCTCTGATAAGTCCTGCAATAAAGACGTGTTTCACTTGGTCTCAACCAAGCTCATCTGAAGCCAGACCCCTTTTCTGGGTAAAACTGATCACAACTTTCTTGTAGACTCCCGCTTTGGAAATACAGAGAGATGTTCATTCATGGGGGACGTCTCCACTGGGTCCTCACAGCCACTGAATTAGGCAGCCACACTTCCTGTGACGGAGACTCCCTTGTGTTTGCCAAACCCTGTTTCCTTTTTCTCATGGGCACATAGCCAAACTACATTTCCCAGCCTCCCTTGCAGGTGGTGGGGGCCTCATGGCTGCGTTCCAGCCAAGCATGCCACTTTCAGACGAGGCCAGGCCAATGCTTCATGCCTTGTGCCAAGGATGTAGAGGAGGACCGAGCCATAGCAGGGAAGGAGTCTGGACTCCCAAATCCCCCCAGTAGTGCCACCCCATGAGGAATACCACTGTGGGACTGTTGAGTGAGTGAGAAATACACCTTCACTGAGTTAAGCCAGAGTCCTTTGGGGATTGTTATTATAGCAGCTGGACAACCAGGCTTGTACCTGCCTTAAGTGAGAACCAGCCTCCCCTGTGCACGAGAGGAAGGGGAGAAGGGAAAAGTCAACATTTCTGCAGCCTCTTCCAGGCACAGGGAGAAATACTCCGCCACTGAATCCTCACGGCAACCTCAACAGGTGAGCGATGGTGCTTCTGGTGCAGATGGGGAAACTGAGTGTCAGAGAGGGGAAGTGACCTGTTCCGGTGCTTGGCTGCACAGCCGAGGGAAGAGTCTAGCCTGGTGAGCCAATACCCTCTCCACGGCACCTTGCTGGGCTGGTGGAACCCTTCAGAACAAACATCTTATTGAAGAACCTTCACAAAGAATCGGTTTCACACCCAGGTGAGCTCGGCAGAATACAGGCTGACCTGGTGTTTTGTCCCCGAACAGAGCTTAAACAGACCTAATAAGCGTTCGCTTGACTTCTTGGGTTCAGCTCTTTTTTAAAAAGGAGATTAAAACACTCAGCTGCATATACATGACCTTGATTTACATTTTTAATAAAGCCCCACACTCACCCTTCAAATACCAATGTTTTTATGTACATGCAAAGGCCAATCAGCTGCGAGATTCTCTAGAATTAGGGTGACCAACTGCCCTGGTTTGCCCTGGGTTGAGGGGGATCCCGGGACACAGGGCCTCCAGTGCTAAAACTGGGAAAGTCCCAGGCAAACTGGGATGAGTTGGCCATTCTAAGCAGTAGACACAGCACTGTGTCCTGGAGAGCAGGAAGGAGGGGACAGCTGCTGGGAGGGGCAGAAGGCCCTGGGAGCCACGTGGGAGACCAAGACAGCGTAACTCGAGGTGGTTAATATTTGCTTTAAATGCCAGGGACAGAACAAACCCTGAAAATTCCCATTTACAACCTTAAACTGCCAACGAAAAGTGACACGCACACACACACACACACACCCCCCTCAAGGTAATGTGGGTCACCTTCAACCTTCTTCAGGGACCTTTAGTTCCCAGGGTCACTGGAGGGATTTTGTCATTGCAAGGTCTCCCTTATGCCACAGCCATAATGGTTCAGACCTCAAGGACTGCACTCACACTGAGGTCAAGGGCAGACCATTGCCACTGGGTAGAACCCTGTAGAATGGCAAATTCCAGTTCGGTAATCCTACAAAACCCACTGAGACTAGACCCGTGATGCTCAACCCTCACAGTCACCTGGGGAATCTTTAAAAAAAATCAGAGGTGCCTGGGCTCCATTCCAGACTAATTGAATCCGAATCCCTGAGGATGGGGCCCAGGTATCTGCATTTTTAAAGCTCCCCAGGTGATCCTGACACTGAGCCAGGGCTGAGAACCACTGCTCTCAGCCAGGGGTTGGCAAATTTTTTTTGTCAAGGGCCAGATAGTAAATGTTTTAGACTTTGCAGGCCATGTGGTCTCTGGCAACTAGCCAACTCTGCAGTGGTGGTAGAAAGCAGCCAAGGTATACCCAAACGAGCATGGTGTGTTCCAATAAAACTTTATTTGTAAGAACAGGTGGTGGGCCGCAGCTTGCCAAGCCCTGCTCTAGACTTCACAAGCCCCATTGCTTGATTTAATCAGCCATTGTAGACTTTGCTGGTGGCCATACCCTTCACGGCCCAACTTTTAAAAGTCAGTTTGGGGCTTCAGGAGCAGGGGGTTGTTTGCATTCTGTTTACTGTTATAAGAAAAGCAAACAGCAGTGCTGGGGTGGATGGAGCAGGAGGTGTATGGGAAATAAGAGCAGCAGAAAAACTGAGTATTTGGTCCCTGCAAGTCAGAGAAATCCACTTGGATTTTCTCCTTCCATCACCAAAACTGTAAGAAAAATCACATTTGGGCAACCAGACTTGTAAGTGATTCTTGTCCTTATTTTCCTTCTTCAGTAGCCAGCCTTTTTCAAACCAAGTCCTATCACCTAGCCTCTCTCTCCTCATTCCCTGCTAAATACCCACTTTGTCTCAAGAATCCAAGGGAGCAAACATGGAGAAGGAAAACAACCCCACACAATCATTATTTTTTTTCCTTCTTCTTTTGTAAAGTTTAAATGGAAACAGGCTTAAAAAAAAAAAATCAAACGGGGCTACCCGTAGGCAAAATTTCTTAGCAGATTAAACCTTGTCCAAGGAGAGTAATCTCCCTCACCCATTTTCTTGGCACCGCAAGGAACCCAGAATTATTCTGCCCATCAGAGTACTCGGCAGTTCAGTGTTCTGGCTGGAGAGGCCACTAAATACGTAGGGTAGCTTCTCATCCAACACTGCCATCGAGGCAGTCGTCCAGGGTCTACTTGAATGCGTCCCAGGATGAGGCACTCAGTACCTCTCCAAAATCAGGCTTCCATGATCTCAAAGCTTGTCTTATGGAAAAGGAGAAAGTGCAGTGGGTACAAGTTAGGAGCTAGAGGATGACAGGTTTCAGTTTGATATCAGGAAGCTAGGCCATCAGAGCTGACCAACAGTGGGATGGAATACCAAACATTTCCAGCTCTTCAAATCTTAACGTTTTAGAGGAAAACTAAAAACACACAGATACTCTGAGATTCTGGCTAGAAAGCCCTGGTAAATGTTTTTTCAGGCTGTTGGAAAATCTGGTGAGCTGGAAGGAGGTTTTGCTACCTCTCCTGATAACTACTGTAATTCCTCCAACTAGATATGCTATGAAAACTAGTTCTTGTAACAGGTTGGTTAGGGGTGAATTTTTACTTGAAAATGAATCCATATATTTATGTAGGAGACGGAAACACACTAATTCACAAAAAGATGGGACATAACCGCATCACTAACATTCTTGAACAGGTTCTTATACAAAGGGACAGGGGTCACTGCAAATATTCCTCTTTGGAGGAATCTCATAACGAGTTCAGTTTCCTTTTTCACTTTGCCGTCAGGAAATTCTTCGTTAAACTTGAAGGCCAAGTTTAACCAATGAGCGGAACTGTGGCCCACATATCTGGATACTAACTTTCCCCTGGACCTCAATTTTTACAAAAATATTACAGTCATACCTTGTTATCTGCAGGGGACTGACTCCAGGACCCCCACAGATAACAAAATCCGTGGATGCTCAAGTCCCTTATATAAAACACTGCAGTATTTGCATATAATCTACACACATCCTCCCATATACTTTAAATCATCTCTAAATTACTTATGAGACCTAATACAATGTAAGTGCTACGTAAATAGTTGTCCCCGTGGCAAATTCAAGTTTTGCTTTTTGAAACTTTCTGGAAATGTTTTTTGGAATATTTGTTATCTGAATCCACGGACGCAGAATCCACAGATATTGAGGGCCAACTGAATTTGATACAGATTCTTTTGTTTATAAACTTTTAAGCTTTGTTTTATGGATCAGGTAAACTACCTTAAATGTTTTTGTTCAAGAAAGGAGAGTAGGGCTTCCCTGGTGGCGCAGTGGTTGAGAGTCCGCCTGCAGATGCAGGGGACGCGGGTTCGTGCCCCGGTCCGGGAAGATCCCACATGCCGCCTAGAGGCTAGGCCCGCTGAGCCTGCGCATCTGGAGCCTGTGCTCCGCAATGGGAGAGGCCACAACAGTGAGAGGCCCGCGTACCGAAAAAAAAAAAAGATCCTACATGCCGCGGAGCGGCTGGGCCCGTGAGCCATAGCCACTGATCCTGCACGTCCGGAGCCTGTGCTCCGCAACGGGAGAGGCCACAACAGTGAGAGCCCCGCATACCGCAAAAAAAAAAAAAAAAAAAAAAGAAAGAGTATAATAAATGAATGAACAGACATGTGAATGAGTAAATCCATAAGTAAACAGAGTGTCTTGTACATGGTTGTTACCCTCCACCCCACCCATGCCTGGTGTATAAGTAGAGATGCTTGTTGAATCAATCAATCAATGGAAAACTCACCTACCACGGCACTCATTGCATCTGGCCTCCAAAACCACCATGCTCATCCTGACACAGCCTGGATCACTCACTGCCCAGCTGCGACCCTGACCTCCAATCTCTCCATCTAACTTCACCAGTGTGGCTCTAGGAACACAAACTAGGTCTTCTCCCTTTTTGTACCTGCAGTTCCTGCTCACAGAATCGCTCAGGCTGTTCCAGTGAGCCAAGTCTCAGGTGGAATCTATAGGACTGAACCAAGAAAGCCCGGATGAAGATACCCAGGAATCAGTATGGGGACCAACTCTGTGGTGCGCCGGCCTGAGGGGCTTACAACCATCTGTCTCTGGTGGAACAGATCACCATGGCTCTATCAGTGAGAGCTGGATCTGGATTTCTCCCAGGTTCAGGTATCAAGAGAACAAGCCTGACTGCAAAAGGACCACCACCTGGCCCAGGCATCTCGGCACTTGGCTTAAATGAACAGCCAATTAAGATACTGCGTCTAGCTGCCCCTCGGGAAGAAAAGGGGCGCCGTGCCACTGTGCGGGAACTAATCTTCATGATTCCTAAGAGTTTTTGGTGTCTGCTTTTCGTTGCTAAAGCTGCCACATTTTTTGGGCTCACTGTGTGCCCTGCGCTGCACATGGCTCATCTCTTTCCTCTGATCCGTGACCCTATGGGACGGGTACTGTCATGATGGTGTGCACGCCCGAGTGCCCTGCAGGGCACCCCCTGGTACGGGGATGCCCCTCCCTGGTCGTTGATCCAGGTGGTAAAGGCAGTGGGACCCTGAAAGTCAACGACACGACCACTGGAGCCTGAGCTCCTTCTTGGGAATCAGACTGGGTCTGATTCCAGCGTCCATCTGACTGGTCCCTTGAATGGAGCAAGCGGCACAGGGGCCATTTGCTGCCACTCGGACTGGAGAGCAAACAGATCAATCAGGAAGAAAGAGAGACACAGCGATGAGAGACGGGGTGGGAAAGACGGAGAAGGAGAAAGTGTGTACAAAGGAGAGCTCTGTTCTGGCCTATTCTCGAGGCCCTGCTACACACGCCCTGGCCTTTGGATTCAGTGGGATCCCTGTACTTTTTTTCTTTTCCTGTACTTTTCTTAAAGCAAAGGCAGCTTTTAAGCTTAATCACGCTCTTGTGAGTTTCTGCTGGTTGCAGTTAAAAGCATAATTTCTTCAACAAGCAAACTGCAAATTCAAAGAGATGAAGGGACACCGAAAGATTAAGAAAGGCTCAAGGGACACCCTCGGATTGCAATGTACGGCCCTTATTTGGATCCAGATTCAAACACACTGTTATGAAGATAAAATAATTGTATTCTGGAAGTTCAAAAACATAACTGAAATAAATTCTTAGCAAATTATAAAATGCCAAAATCAGGGCAAGAAGAAATAGGGAATTTAAATACATCAATAAATGTTAAAAAAAAACAACAACAACAAACAGTCCTTAACTTGAACATTCCTGATTCCCATTTTACAGATGCACTAACCGAGGCAGGGATGAGTGTGGCCACCCAGAGCCGGGTTTCATACCCAGGCCTGGCCCCAGAGCCTGTGTCAAACCCAGCCTGCTGGGCACACTGCCTCCCGATCTCAACCCTGACCGGGACACCGGACGCCACCACCACTCCCAGACTTCGCAGTAAACCAGGGCGGAGCTCATTAGCAGGACTATTCTAAGTCCTTCCAATTTAGGTCACTACCACCTCCTGCCACGCCGTGTGCCACCTTGGCGGGTCCCTCTGCAGAGGGATGCCTACTTTCCGAGGCTGTGCTATTAGCGATTTCATACATTTTGTCAGTTCCCCCACACTAAACCACAACTTCTACCCAGGAAGAACCCTATCTTCAAAAGTCTAAAACCTATAAAAGGGCTTCCCGGTAGAAGCGGGCCTGAAAGTGCAGACAGCTAGGGAAGGAGACTGCAACTTTTATTACAAGCTTATCTTGTAATAAATTAATTTTTATTAATTTAATTTTATTATTAAATTTAATTTTAAATTTTATTAAATTTAATTTTATTATTATTATAAAATTAATTTTTATTATTTATTAAAATTTAATAAATTAAAAAATATTTAATTTTTTAAATGATGTGCATACATGTGATAGAAATTTTAAGCTTTACTTTAAAAAATGTGCTATGTACCCAACCCTGTGCCTAGTGCAATCTTTTTTCATCTTTTGACCTTAATACCACTGGGGGAAATGTTTCCAAATGCCAGAGCTGACGAAAGAATTTTCTGTTTGTAAAATTAGTAGATACCTAAAACACACACAAAAATCAGAAAATACAAGGGAAAAGAAAAAGTCACATGGATTCAATTATTCCAAGGCAAGCTTATTTCCTTCCATTCTTCCTCTACATGCTTTTTATTTTTGCTTGCTTGTTTGAACATAATTTCGACCATATTACACATGCCATGTGGTATTCGGTGGGGGTGGGCACTGCTGTTTGCCTGTTCCGTATCTTTTCTCACCTTTCCTGAATGGTAGTAGTAGTAGTTATCATTACTATTGTCATTATTATTATTACTGTCATCAATCTTGCCCCTTCTCCATCACTGTGTCTTGGCTGTGTTGGGAGAGGGGGCAAATAACTTGTCTTTTAGTTTATAGGTACAAGGAACCAGACAGACAACTTTCAAACCTGATAGGCAACTGGTAGAGCCCTTCATGGTCCTGGATTTTGAGGCCTGGCTCAGAGTGAAATTTTCTGACTTTTCCTTGGGAATGTTCTGATATGGAACATTCATATGAGTTCTGAGAAGGAAAAAGGTATGTATGGATGGTGGGTAGCTAATGGAGCGGCCTGTGGCAACCGCTGGTTGCCGCCCCGACATTCGTCCTTCCCTTCTTCTCAACTAACGGAATGCTGATTTTGAGCCAGCAATCTGCCTAGTTTAAAAATGATCACTTCCCAGCCTCCCTTGCAGTCCGGGGGAGTCATGTGACAAAGCTTGGCCAATGAAGTGGAAGAGGAAGTTAGGGGGTGGGGTTTCCAGGAGTGCCCTGTAAAGGGGAGCAGAAAAGGCTGAGGTTTACTTTGCCTTTAATCCTCTGGTTTCCAGTCATGAAACTATGAAGCTAGAAAACATAACAGCCACTTCTAGGAATGACTGAGCAGTGAAAAGCAGCAGCTGGCTCCATGATGGCTCTACTGGGCCCCAGAACTGGCCCCAAGCTGCTTATCTCCAGGCTTCAGATAAATAAATCCTATCTGAAGTCACTGTAAGTTGGGTTTTTGTTACTTGCAGCTCAACACGATCTTCAATGACACAATACACATCCTCTTGTATGACGTGATAAACCCAACGTAAACCCTTCAAAGCTTACTCAACCATATCCCTATTGTCGGATAGTTACGCTAGTCCCAGGTTTCGGGGTGCTGTTAATACTTCAGTAATACGCACAATTATGCATAAGCGCCCGTGGTCCTTACATTTCTATAGCAAAACTCTTTCACTTTCATTCGCTCACGAAGCCAGAGGAAAATGTTTCAAGATAGGATGGCTCAAGGGCCACGTTATAGGCACCAGGTTTTCCATGACGTCTTCTCTCTCCTTTATGTTTCCCCCTAACATCTACGTTCTGTTCAAAAAAATCATCCAACTTCAGTAAATGGTGGCTGCTGAATCCGAGTGAGAAATGAGAAACACTTCCAAGTTGTGAAGAGCTAGGGATGTGTCATCCAGGTTCTAAAACCCTGCAGATTAACCCTATGGGAGGTCACCTCGCGAAGCCAGGAAGCCTGTCTCTAACCGCAGGGTGCAAAGAACGAATGACTGCAATACATTAAGGCATAAGCAAAGGCTCAGGAATACTGTATATTGCTTGGGGCCTCTGAACACCATAGCAGGGGGCATGGGACAAAATCCTCAGAGATGATAGCCAGTGTCTGCGTGTGTCGGGGTGGGCTGGAGAAGCAGCAGGGAGGTTGGGAAGGTGTTCGAAAAGGTGGCAAAGACTATGAGATCTTGAAAGGTATTAGGAGAGGGCTGCTTCTTAACAATACAGGAAATCTGGACTAGCCTTTGCCCTTGGCTTCTGGGAGGTGACCTACGCCATCCAGCAGGAGTGTCCTTGTTTAGGGCAGGGGCTGACCATGCCAGAGAGACCACCTGGAAGCAAACATCACCCTCTCTAACCTCTGGATTTCCTGAGGCCCTTTTTATTTCCCATGTGGTATATGCATTTGGTGATTGCACACAGCCATCCCACGTGGGGGTGGGGGAGAGGAGTGGGAGAACACTAAAGGGCCAAAGGCAATGTCCATGTTCTTAGTTCTCAGGTGATGACGATAAAACCACCACCCGCCATCTTGTGTTCTGGAAAACCTTGGTGCCTCTGCCCCTTGATGTTTGTTTTGTGGATGGGGTCCAATCACTCTGGCTGTTAAAGTGAATCCTCTATTCTCACTGACCGACCCTATAAAATCAGAGATGTAGTAAAAGAGACTCATCTCCCGGTCAAGTGGTCTTTGCACTCTTCTAAACACATTTGTTCCCTATGTGTCCGACCCAGAATGTCTTCCATTTTATAAATAGAACTCATTTATTACAGAACAAGGACTTGACATCCTGGCATTAAAATCACAAAGATCCTCTTTAACCCTCAACTGTGAAAACTAGGACCCTATATTTATTGAGTTCTGGGCTCTGTGCTGGGCACTTGTGAGGTGGGTATTAATATCTCCATTTTACAGATGAGGAAACTGAGGCTCAGAGGTGAGGGAATTTTGTGTTCAGGATCAGACAGGAGGGAAAAAAAGGAATTCTAAATGTCTTGAGCAAATGTGCTCTTAATTCTAGGACGAGCGGTGTCACAGAGAGAATTGTTGGGTCTTTGTTGATGAGGGGTCCCCTCCTCCCTCCCTTCAATTGCTTCTTTCATAAGGAGCAGTTGGAACTCTTCCGGGCCTGGTGGTTTTCTGAGGCATTCCTTTACTTTTGCTTATTCTCAAAGCTGCAGGCCAGGTTCTAAACTCAGGTCCAAGGGCCGGGGCCAGACCTTGGAGTCTCCACGCAGAGGAGAGTTTTCTGCCCTCGGCCCCTGCAGAGGGGAAGGATTAGCAGGCAAAGCCCAACTTGATTGAAAAATAACTTCCCTCCCGGCTGCTTTATGGCTTTGTGTCTCTTCCTCCCAGCTCTGGCTGAGTCTGGCCCCAAGACCACTGCACTCAGGGTGGTCCTTCCTTCTCCAAGGAGTTGGAAATTACCAAAGGAGCACCGGACGGCTGCCGAGCAGGCCATTTGAAGTCGGGCGGCAACTTACTCATGTTTTTAAAAAGTTTAAAAATGAATGCAGCAACAGTAAAGGTCCGAGGCATTCTGATTCCACCACGTGCCAGCCCTGCACTGCTGGGCAAAGTGCCTCCCCTCACTGTCCCCATCTGTAAAGTGGGGGGACAGTCTAAAGCACCGTGGGGTTGGCATGAGGATGCAGTGAGAGCAGGTGTTTACAGAATGCTTAGAACGTGACACATGGCAGTAACGGCAGATGGGACAGCCCCAGCCCTGTGATAGGGTGAGCACGTTTACAGCCATCAGGCCAGTCAAAGCTGGTTCCTGCCAGCACTTCTGAGCAGCACAGAATCTGACTTTGGCCAAAGAGAGGACTAGCCTTTGCCCTTGGCTTCTGGGAGGTGACCTACGCCATCCAGCAGGAGTGTCCTTGTTTAGGGCAGGGGCTGACCACGCCAGAGAGACCAACAGTGTGACCTGGGATGGGGGCTGTGGGTCACATAGTACCAGTGGGCCTGGAGACTGAGTGCAACCATGTGGGCCACCAATCAATCAATCAATCGATGGATCGATCATGCCTACTTAACAAAGGCCCAGTAAAAACCCTGGGAACCGAAGCTCACACGAGCTTCCCTAGTGGGTGATGTCTGTGTGTACTGTCACACATCAGTGCCAGGAGGGTAACGTGAGTAGAACCGCTTTCAGTGAGCTCTGTGTCTTTCTAATGCATTATCAAACCTGAGGGTGGTTTGGGGAACCCCTCGAACTTTGCAGTTAGTGTCAGAAATGAGGGTGAATTCCAGACAACTTCCCCGACACCAACCCTCCTGAGTTTCATGTCCACTGGGACCCCCAACCACCCAAACTGGAAACAACTAAGTGGAGCGCGTTTCAGATGCAATCTCATGGGCACCTCAGTTTCCACATCTGTAAAATGGGACGCACAGCGCCTACCTTTCCAGGTTGTGAGTTGCCAGATCAGGAAGGACTTCATGGAGCTCCCTACATCATTTTAACCCAATTCGACTGACAAAAGAACACAATCTGATCAGGCTCGTGAGTGTTTAGTGGGAAGGAACTCTCTCCTGGTGTTGTCAGAGACAGTGAATCTTGCCTGAAGAAACTGCAACCAGCCAGTCGCTTTGTGATTCAACAGAGAATTGCCGGGCTTAACACTTAGAAAATGATTTCTTTATGAGCTCGTTGCTTCCTAGGAAAGGCCAGCCACCTAGAGTAACCCCCACCTGTCATGCCCCTGGGAGGGCATCTGCCCTGCGCGCTGGCTGGGTACCCAGTGAGGTCCCAACACCTCTCTTCCCAACCATCTCTTGTGTGTGTGTGTGTGTGTGTGTGTGTGTGTGTGTGTACGGCATGTGGGATCTTCCCGGACCGGGGCACGAACCCGTGTCCCCTGCATCGGCAGGCGGACTCTCAACCACTGCGCCACCAGGGAAGCCCCCAACCATCTCTTAAATGTTCATTCAAGACGCTGAAATGACCAGGTGGCTCCTGGCTAGACGTTCCTTCATTTATTCATTTAAAAATGAAACTGAGCAATGCACTGGACGCACAGTGTGTGTCTGTGTTGGCAGGAGAGAAAAACTGCTGAATACATGGGCCCGGTCAGCACCCTGCCAGGCACACAGGTACGGGGAAACTCAGTGCTCGGAGAAGGGCTCTTGTGGTGGATGGAGCCTCCGCTCAGGAACTTCCCGTGTGGGGTGGAGTTGGAGCAGGAACTTGAAGGTCCAAGGTCAGCAGAGAGGGAGGTTGGGGGGGAGGCATTCCCTGCAGAGGGACGGAGAAGGCTGGAGCGTGACCAATAACAAAGGGTAGGTTCTGAGACCTGTCAGCCCCCAGCTCCTTGGCAGGGAGAAGTGGGGCAAAAACGGGGGTGGGGGGGGACACTCGGTGAGAGAGCCTTGAATGCCACCCAATCGGTTCCTTTGGACCAAATATACAATGAGGCCATTATTCCTATGGATTCCTTGAATTAGAATGTGTGATCTTTCATCCCGGTTGCAGTGTTTGCGAATTAGATTTGAGAAGTAAACCAAGGCAGAGGCCAGAGTAAAACAGAGGATTTATACTTTGTTCATCCAGTGAAACAGCTGTCGAGGACCCGCTGCCAGCTGTGTCTAGACGAGGAGCTATTTGTTCCTGTTTTTATTCTCTCCTCCCTCTTTATCTTCCACAAGTAGTAGATTCCAAGTCATTCTCTTGGATGTGAAGGGTGCCAACTGTCTATCAATAAGGTGTCTGTCCATCCATTGACAAAGACCCAGCAGGAGCCATAAGGTGTCTGTCTATCCATTGACAAAGACCCAGCAGGAGCCACTGAAAATGTTTTGCTAATAGAGTAACTCTGTGCTTAAGTGTTTACAATATTACAACTGCACCTCATTAATCCAGATTAATCTCTTCCAATTAACCGGCATTACCTCATGGGTGGGTGGAGTAGAAGGGAGCTAACTAGAGTCAGGCAGTCAGCATCTCCCTGAATTTTCTCAGTGATGGTGTGTTCAAACTCTTTGGGAGACTGCCCACTTGCTCCCCTGCCCCTGCCACATGGTTATAAGGAGTGTGGAGCTACTGTGCTCTGACCCTGCCACGTCTCAGGACCCTGCCCCTCCCTGGTCACAGTCAGATTGACTTAAAGGCCACGGGAGCCCAGCGGAGCCAATGAGCTACTTCCCTGGGAGCTTTGGACTTGGGAGTCCAGAGGGCATCAGAGATGTCCCTCCCATGAGAAGCCATGATATTTGAACTTGGGGGCTCATGGAGACCACATTTCCCACTTGGTGGAGACAGCTGGTCTAGGGCATAAGAGAGACTTAGTCAAAATGCAGAGAGGAGCAAAACAATTGGTGATGTTTGAGTCCTGGATTCCTTGACTCCTGGGGCTCAGCCTCCCCCCGACCCTGCCAGTGGCTTCTTTGGTTCCTCTTTTTTGAGATCTAAAAGCAGATCCCTTCCCGTTTGTGCTTAGGTTAGTTCCAGTCAGGTTTCTGTCACTTGCTACCAGGAGTCCTAAGAAGCAGGTGTTATGATCACCACCTCACCAACGAAGAAACGAGGCTTGGGCGCTTGCTGGAGTTTCAGAACTAGAATTTGTTGGGTACGTGCAACAGAAGGAACAGGCTCCATGCCTGACCCTATGGGTCCTTCTGGTTGGAATGCAGGGCATCTCCGGAGTTAAGGACATAAAGGCATCAGCAGGGATGGAAAGGTTCTGCTCTGCTGCATCCTTTCTCATCAAGTCCCCTCAACCGCAGCAGTCCCCACAGAGCAAGGGAGACAGCCCCCTCCAAGAAGACTGCTGTTGGGTTCTGCTCTGGCCCTGCATGGCCTTTGCCGCTGGGAGATGTTGGTTTCTCTCTTAGCTCCACCAGCCGGCTGTGTGGTCAAGGGTAATTTGCTTAACGTCTCTGTGACGGGCTGAACTGTGTCCCCTCAGAAATTCGTATGTTGAATTCCTAGCCCCTCAGGATATCAGAGCTGACTGTATTTAGAGATGGGGTCTTTACAGAGATAATTAAGTTAAAATGAGGTCATTAGGGTGGGTCCTAATCCAATAGGACTGGTGTCCTCACACACACCCAGGGGAAGACCACGTGAAGACACAGGGAGAAGACGGCGGTCTACAACGCAAGGAGCGGGGCCTGGAACAGAGCCCTCCTTCACGGATCTCAGAAGGAACCAACGCTCACGGCACCTTGATCTTGGATTTCTGGCCCCCAGAAATGTAGGAAAATACATTTCTGGTCTTAAAGCACCAGCCTGTGGTACTGTTACACAGCACTAACAAACGGAGGCCTTGACATTCATTCTTCCCACCTGTGCAATTACCTAAAGCAACCCCTGTGGCCCCAGGGTGCAGGGCGTGCTCTGCTAAGAAGGGAAAAGCAGGCACTCATGGCCACCGCGTCATGGGCACGCCTGCAACGGTAGCTATGTTTTCTGTTCTAACAGTCACACTGCCCCACGAGCTGCAGAAGTTTCTCTGTCCTTTGCTAGTCCTTCAAGGAAGCCTGTTGTTTCCTTGACAACAGTGTTCCAACAGGAGGTGACACATTTCCATCTTTCCTGAACAGACTGCTCTAAGCTGAAGGGCTGGTGGGAAAAGCCAGCCGGGTCTCTACGTACTGGGACGAAGAAGCTTCCAGCTGTGGGCTCATCCCCAGAGAAGAGGGAATGAAGTGTGCGTGGTTCACTGGACGCCCCCAAAGAGCCCAGTGTGGAGGGATGGGGTGAGCTCAAGTCCGGCGGCGGGGCAGGTGCCCGCCCCGTGGGGTGTGCCTGATGTTAAGAGGCGCTGGGGCCTGTAATAAAGGCTCCAAGAGACGGAAAACACAGCGCTGGGAGGCAACGCCTCTGAGGAGACAGGGAGCGTAGGGGGCTGGCCCTGCAGCCTCAGGCAGCACCGCACTCGTGTATGCGTGTGCGCGCGTGTGGGTCTGGAACATGTGTATCTGTGTGTGGTGTGAGGGTGTGTGTGTGTACGGGCGTATGATGTGTGTAAGGGGTGTGTGGTGTACGTGTATGGGGTGTGGTATGTGTGCTGTGCATACAGGTGTGTGTGGGGTATGTGATGTGTATGGCTGTTTGTGTAGAGCGCGTGTATTTGTGTAGGATGTGTGTGTAGCATGTGGTGTGGGGGAGCTGGTGTGCGTGTGTATGGTGTGTGTGTGTGTATACATGTGTAAGTATACATATTTGTGTATGTGTACGGTGTGTATAGCACGTGTGGTGTGTTTGGAGGGGCTAGGCCGTGCGTGGGTATTTTTGTGTGTCTGCTGTGTGTAGTACATGTGGTGTGCATGTGTGAGTAGCGGCTGTGGGATGTTGGCTGTGTAAAGGGAGTGTAGGCTATGTGATGTATGTGGATGTTTGTATATAGTATGTGTACTTGTATGTGGTGTGTGTGTGTGGTGTGTGTGTCTGTGGTGTGTGTGTATCTGTGTGGTGTGTCTGTGTGTCTGTGGTGTGTCTGTGGTGTGTGTGTGTGTCTGTGTGGTGTCTGTGTGTCTGTGTGGTGTGTGTGTGTGTCTATGTGCTGTATGTCTGTGGTGTGTGTCTGTGGTGTGTCTGTGTGGTGTGTTTGTGTCTGTGGTGTGTGTGTCTGTGTGTTTGTGTGGTGTCTGTGTGTCTGTGTGGTGTGTGTCTGTGGTATGTCTGTGTGGTGTGTTTGTGTCTGTGGTGTGTGTGTCTGCGTGTTTGTGTGGTGTCTGTGTGTCTGTGTCGTGTGTGTGTGTGTCTATGTGCTGTATGTCTGTGGTGTGTGTCTGTGGTATGTCTGTGTGGTGTGTTTGTGTCTGTAGTGTGTGTGTCTGTGTGTTTGTGTGGTGTCTGTGTGGTGTCTGTGTGGTGTCTGTGTGGTGTATGTCTGTGGTGTGCGTCTGTGTCTGTGTGGTGTGTGTCTGTGTGTGGTGTGTGTGTCTGTGTCTGTGTATCTGTGTGGTGTGTGTCTGTGGTGTGTGGTGTCTGTGGTGTGTGTGTGTGGTGTGTGTATCTGTGTGTATCTGTGTGGTGTGTGTCTGTGGTGTGTGGTGTCTGTGGTGTGTGTGTGTCTGTGTGGTGTGTTTGTGTCTGTGGTGTGTCTGTGTGTCTGTGGTGATTTGTGTGTCTGTGGTGTGTCTGTGTGTCTGTGTTGTGTTTGTGTCTGTGGTGTGTTTGTATCTGTGGTGTGTCTGTGTGTCTGTGGTGTGTCTGTGTTGTGTTTGTGTGTCTATGGTGTGTCTGTGTGTCTGTTGTGTTTGTGTCTGTGTGGTGTGTTTGTATCTGTGGTGTGTCTGTGTGTCTGTGGTGTGTGGTGTCTGTGGTGTGTGTGTGTCTGTGTGGTGTGTTTGTATCTGTGGTGTGTCTGTGTGTGGTGTGTCTGTGTTGTGTTTGTGTGTCTGTGGTGTGTCTGTGTGTCTGTGTTGTGTTTGTGTCTGTGGTGTGTTTGTATCTGTGGTGTGTCTGTGTGTCTGTGGTGTGTATGTACCTGTGTTGTGTTTGTGTGTCCGTGTGGTGTGTGTCTGTGAGTGTATGTGTCTGTATCTGTGTGGTGTGTGTATGTCTGTGTGGTGTAAGTCTGTGGTGTGTGTCTGTGGTGTGTGGTGTCTGTGGTGTATGTGTGTCTGTGTGGTGTGTTTGTATCTGTGGTGTGTCTGTGTGTGGTGTGTCTGTGTTGTGTTTGTGTGTCTGTGGTGTGTCTGTGTGTCTGTGTTGTGTTTGTGTCTGTGGTGTGTTTGTATCTGTGGTGTGTCTGTGTGTCTGTGGTGTGTCTGTGTTGTGTTTGTGTGTCTGTGGTGTGTCTGTGTTGTGTTTGTGTCTGTGTGGTGTGTTTGTATCTGTGGTGTGTTTGTACCTGTGGTGTGTCTTGTCTGTGGTGTGTCTGTGTCTGTGGTGTGTCTGTGTTGTTTTTGTGTGTCTGTGTGGTGTGTGTGTCTGTGGTGTGTCTGTGGTGTGTGTATGTGTGTGTGGTGTGTGTGTCTGTGTTGTGTGTGTGTTGTGTGTGTGTCTGTGTTGTGTTTGTGTCTGTGTGGTGTGTGTCTGTGGTGTGTCTGTGTTGTGTTTGTGTGTCTGTGTGGTGTGTGTCTGTGGTGTGTGTCTGTGGTGTGTCTGTGTTGTTTGTGTGTCTGTGTGGTGTGTGTGTGTGGTGTGTCTGTGGTGTGTCTGTGGTGTGTGTGTCTGTGTATTTTTGTGGGGTCTGTGGTATGTGTGTATGTGTGTCTGTGGTGTTTCTGTGTTGTGTTTGTGTGTGTGTGTGTGGGGTGTCTGTGTGGTGTGTGTCTGTGGGATGTGGGTCTGTGTGTTTTTGTGGTGTCTGTGGTATGTGTGTATGTGTGTCTGTGGTGTTTCTGTGTTGTGTTTGTGTGTGTGTGTGTGGGGTGTCTGTGTGGTGTGTGTCTGTGGGGCGTCTGTGTTGTGTTTGTGTGTCTGGGTGGTGTGTGTCTGTGGTGTGTGTCTGTGGTGTGTCTGTGGTGTGTGTGTCTGTGTATTTTTGTGGTGTCTGTGGTATGTGTGTATGTGTGTCTGTGTTGTGTTTGTGTGTGTGTGTGTGTGGTGTGTCTGTGGTGTGTCTGTGGTGTGTGTGTGTGTGTGTTTGTATCTGTGGTGTGTCTGTGGTGTGTGTGTCTGTGTGCCTGTGGTGTGTGTCTGTGTGGTGTGTGTGTCTGTGTTGTGTTTGTGTCTGTGTGGTGTGTGTGTGTGTGTGTTGTGTTTGTGTCTGTGTGGTATGTGTGTCTGTGTTGTGTTTGTGTGTCTGTGTGGTGTGTGTCTGTGTGGTGTTTGTGTCTGTGTGGTGTGTGTGTCTGTGTTGTGTTTGTGTGGTGTGTGTGTCTGGGTGTGTCTGGGTGTCTGTATATTTGTGTGGTGTCTGTGTGGTGTGTGTGTCTGTGTTGTGTTTGTCTGTGTGGTGTGTGTGTCTGGGTGTCTGTATATTTGTGTGGTGTCTGTGTGGTGTCTGTGTGGTGTCTGTGGTGTGTGTGTCTGTGTGGTGTGTGTGTCTGTGTGGTGTGTCTGTCTGTGGTGTGTCTGTGTTGTGATTGTGTGTCTGTGTGGTGTGTGTGTTTGGTGTCTGGGTGGCGTGTCTGTGGTGGGTGTGTGTGTGTGTGAGTTTGTGTCTGTGTGGTGTGTGTGTCTGTGTTGTGTTTGTCTGTGTGGTGTGTGTGTCTGGGTGTCTGTATATTTGTGTGGTGTCTGTGTGGTGTCTGTGTGGTGTCTGTGGTGTGTGTGTCTGTGTGGTGTGTGTGTCTGTGGTGTGTCTGTGGTGTGTGTGTGTGTGTTTGTTCAGGGATTGCTCCTGGACCTGGAGGCATGAGCAGCTGGCCCCCCAGGGCTGGGAAAGGAGTGGGAGCCGGACAGCGCCCCCCGAGGGCAGAATGGAGGGAGGTGACCATGTGTGGCTGTGACACAGGACAAAGCGGAGAGGTCGGATGCTGGCTGGACGCTGGCTGGGCCCTGGCCGTCCACCAGCTGCCCCCAACCCAGGCCTGACCTCAGAGCAGGGAGGAAGGGCAGCATGCACCAGCCCGGCAGGTGCCAGAGAGGGTCCTTCACACAACACAGGAGGATGCCCCACCCCCACCTCTGCCCAGACCCTCCTGGGGTTTCAAGAACCATCTGGGAGGAAGCGAGAGGGCAGGGCCCGGCCGCGGTTCCCACAGAGCTGCTGGGAGCAGGACAGAAAAACACCATCTTGACCTGCTTGGGGATCCTGTTTTTACACCCAGCCGGTGGGGCTGGGAAAGGAGTTGACTTGTCTGTGTCTCCCCTTCCTGGGCGTGAGCTCCCTGAGCCCCTGGGACACCTTAGTCCTCTGACCCCACCAGCCGGCACAGGGTGGATACCTGTCCTGAATTATGTGCATGTGCTGCTGAGCTAATTAAGGACCAGAGCATCGCGTCTAACCGCAACCCCCTAAGTGCTTAACCCCCCAAAGGACCTTCCTAACTCAGACCTCCTCAGTGCATAGATGCGAGGCCGCGGGGGCCCGGCCCACCTGCCTGTCCTCCCCTCTCCTCACTCCCGTTCTCCCCTTGCTGCTGCACGTCTTGTAGCTCCCTAACACACCTGCCCACCGTGCCTCTGGGCCTTTGCACATGCTGTTCACGCCGCATGGAACACCCTTCCTGCCTTTCTCCACCTACTCATGAAATTCCTCTGGACGTCCACCCTACCCATCTTAGGATGGGGAGCCACCTCCTCTCTGTTCCCCACAACTGCAGCACCCGGGATTCTTTGTCTTGTGACTTTCTCATCGTTACTGCCTCCCGTGGGTGCCTGGCATTCAGTAAGCACATCCATCCATCCTTCCTTCCTTCCTTCCTTCCTCCCTTCCTCCCTCCCTTCCTTCCTTCCTCCCTCCCTCCCTTCCTTCCATCAATCTTGCAATTATTTGCTCATCCTGAGGATGAATCCAACATGCAAATCAAATTAATAAATCAAATATCTGCAGAAAGACTCAAACACACTCTACTATGAGCGGTGCCCAAAGAATTGTAACAGACGCATTCCCGGCTTTCAAGAAGCTCGTGCCATTGTCATTCTGTAAGATAAATGTGTGGGGAAAATGACTAATATCTTGCAGTCAATGTCACGGGTCAAATCAGTGGTAAAGGGCTTCCCTGGTGGCGCAGTGGTTGAGAGTCCGCCTGCCGATGCAGGGGACACGGGTTCGTGCCCCGGTCCGGGAAGATCCCACATGCCGCGGAGCGGCTGGGCCCGTGAGCCATGGCCGCTGAGCCTGTGCGTCCGAAGCCTGTGCTCCGCAACGGGAGAGGCCACAACAGTGAGAGGCCCACGTAAAAAAAAAAAAAAAAAAATCAGTGGTAAATAATACATACTGTGGGGTGAGACAGGGTAGGAGAAAGATCTTCAGAGGCTGGAGAAACCAGAGGAGGCTTCCTGAAGGCGTGGCTTTGCATTAGGTCTTAAGTGCCTATATGACCCAGTTTATTCCTATTGACCAAAGGTAATACAGTTGATTCTCATTATTCACAGTAGTTACATTCTAGAAAGTCACCACGAACACTGAGTTAGCAAGTACTGAATTATTGCTCCTTGGGGAAACACGCGTTTGGGTTCCTGAGAACCTCTGGCCACATTTTTGTCAACCGATCAATACATACCTTGTTTTATGTGTGTTTCTGTCTTAAGTAAGACACCTTACTTAATATATACTGTTGACTCCTTAACACTGGACTCAGGGGACTTCTCTGGTGGCGCAGTGGTTGGGAATCCACCTGCCAACACAGTGGACACTGGGTTCAAGCCCTGGTCTGAGAAGATCCCACATGCTGCAGAGTAACTAAGCCCGTGCGCCACAACTACTGAGCCTGGGCTCTAGAGCCAGTGAGCCACAACTGCTGAGCCCGTGTGCCACAACTACTGAAGCCTGTGTGCCTAGAGCCCATGCTCGGCAACAAAGAGAGGCCACTGCAATAAGAAGCCCGTGCACCACAACGAAGAGTAAGTAGCCCTCGCTCATTGCAACTAGAGGAAGCCCGTGCACAATGACGAATACTCAAAGCAGCCAAAAATTAATAATAAATAAATGAATTTATTAAAAAAAATGGGACTCAGCGCCAATAGTGCTATAACTCACGCCTGAACAGAGCTCATCTAATGCGTATATTTTCTCTTTAAGGTACATCACAGCCTTCTTGAATTTTAGCACGATGTGTGTGGGGCATTTTAAACAATGAGATCACCAGCGAAAAGCAGAAAAATGCTAAAAATGTGGCACTAACTAGACCTCGAAAGGACACTTGTTGATAGCACGAGAACTGAAACAAGAAGACAGACTGATGCTTTGTTCCATCTCAGCTGGAACATGTGCGTTACATACTCAAATTTTTTGCCACTCTGTGCGTGTCTGCAAATGACCGTGAAAGCACCACAAGTATTGATTTGGGGGCTACAAATAAAGTTAGCGAGTAGGCTAAGTGCAAATACGGAATCCGTGGACAATGTGCATGGAATGTAATTAACAGCTCCCCCTTTCACTCTCCAGTTTGAGAGTCACCAGGGTCTTGAGACCTGTGCCTCTGCAGTGGGCCCAGCGAAGCACATAACTGCTGTTGGGCAGGTGGCTCTTCCGCCCCTGCCCACCCTAGGCTGCCTGCAGGTGTGCTGGCTCCCCCATCCCCCCAGGTAACACGGGGATCTCCACAGCCCGTCTCCCATCCACAGCGAGAACCTGGAAGCCATCACCATCCTCTCATTCCCAGGCCTCCTAAAGCATCCGTCAACTTCGTTCTGATAAGGAATGAATCCTGACAACCTGCAAGTAGCTCCTTCTCCAGATGCCTTTCCTAGGAATTCCTCCTCCGAGCAGCAGCTCGGCTCAGGGCCCAGGAGAGCCAGCATCCAAAGCCTGGATGACAGGTGCTGAGACTCAGCCAGCATCCCCACCTGCATTCCCAAACGTCCCGGGAAATCAATCTGAACTCTCCACGTGTCTCCCCACCTCGCGCAGGGCATCAGCAGTCAAGTGTCATCACCTGTTGAAGAGCATTAAAGCCAATCTCAGAGCCGGCTCTGGTGACTCTCTTGAAGTTGACATTTTCTCAGGGCCCTGCATCTGCCCTGTGGTTAACCCAGTTCTTAGCCTGGCTACTGAATACTTAGCCTTTCCGCAGCTGTTCTGCTTACCAGAAGAGCAACCCTATCTCCCTCCACAAAAGACAAGTACGTTCCAGTGACGGGAGGACAGCTCAGCAAGCTACGACCTGAAAACTGATCTAGAGCAAGCAGAGTCAGCCAAGAGATATCCACTTGGCATTTATTAAATGCCTAATAAAAATAGAAAACCGTTTCTTGGGGCTTCCCTGGTGGCGCAGTGGTTAAGAATCTGCCTGCCAATGCAGGGGACACGGGTTCAATCTCTGGTCCGGGAAGATCCCACATGCCGCAGAGCAACTAAGCCCATGCGCCACAGCTACTGAGCCTGTGCTCTAGAGCCCGTGAGCCACAACTACTGAAGCCCGTGCGCCTAGAGCCTGGGCGCCGCAACAAGAGAAGCCACTGCAATGAGAAGCCCGTGCACTGCAACGAAGAGTAGCCCCCGCTCGCCGCAACTAGAGAAAGCCCGCGCGCACATTATTCACAGTAGTTACATTCTAGAAAGTCACCACGAACACTGAGTTAGCAAGTACTGAATTATTGCTCCTTGGGGAAACACGCGTTTGGGTTCCTGAGAACCTCTGGCCACATTTTTGTCAACCGATCAATACATACCTTGTTTTATGTGTGTTTCTGTCTAAAGACACCTTACTTAATATATACTGTTGACTCCTTAACACTGGACTCAGGGGACTTCTCTGGTGGCGCAGTGGTTGGGAATCCACCTGCCAACACAGTGGACACTGGGTTCAAGCCCTGGTCTGAGAAGATCCCACATGCTGCAGAGTAACTAAGCCCGTGCGCCACCAACTACTGAGCCTGGGCTCTAGAGCCAGTGAGCCACAACTGCTGAGCCCGTGTGCCACAACTACTGAAGCCTGTGTGCCTAGAGCCCATGCTCGGCAACAAAGAGAGGCCACTGCAATAAGAAGCCCGTGCACCACAACGAAGAGTAAGTAGCCCTCGCTCATTGCAACTAGAGGAAGCCCGTGCACAATGACGAATACTCAAAGCAGCCAAAAATTAATAATAAATAAATGAATTTATTAAAAAAAATGGGACTCAGCGCCAATAGTGCTATAACTCACGCCTGAACAGAGCTCATCTAATGCGTATATTTTCTCTTTAAGGTACATCACAGCCTTCTTGAATTTTAGCACGATGTGTGTGGGGCATTTTAAACAATGAGATCACCAGCGAAAAGCAGAAAAATGCTAAAAATGTGGCACTAACTAGACCTCGAAAGGACACTTGTTGATAGCACGAGAACTGAAACAAGAAGACAGACTGATGCTTTGTTCCATCTCAGCTGGAACATGTGCGTTACATACTCAAATTTTTTGCCACTCTGTGCGTGTCTGCAAATGACCGTGAAAGCACCACAAGTATTGATTTGGGGGCTACAAATAAAGTTAGCGAGTAGGCTAAGTGCAAATACGGAATCCAATGTGAATTGGAATTCCAATGTGCATGGAATGTAATTAACAGCTCCCCCTTTCACTCTCCAGTTTGAGAGTCACCAGGGTCTTGAGACCTGTGCCTCTGCAGTGGGCCCAGCGAAGCACATAACTGCTGTTGGGCAGGTGGCTCTTCCGCCCCTGCCCACCCTAGGCTGCCTGCAGGTGTGCTGGCTCCCCCATCCCCCCAGGTAACACGGGGATCTCCACAGCCCGTCTCCCATCCACAGCGAGAACCTGGAAGCCATCACCATCCTCTCATTCCCAGGCCTCCTAAAGCATCCGTCAACTTCGTTCTGATAAGGAATGAATCCTGACAACCTGCAAGTAGCTCCTTCTCCAGATGCCTTTCCTAGGAATTCCTCCTCCGAGCAGCAGCTCGGCTCAGGGCCCAGGAGAGCCAGCATCCAAAGCCTGGATGACAGGTGCTGAGACTCAGCCAGCATCCCCACCTGCATTCCCAAACGTCCCGGGAAATCAATCTGAACTCTCCACGTGTCTCCCCACCTCGCGCAGGGCATCAGCAGTCAAGTGTCATCACCTGTTGAAGAGCATTAAAGCCAATCTCAGAGCCGGCTCTGGTGACTCTCTTGAAGTTGACATTTTCTCAGGGCCCTGCATCTGCCCTGTGGTTAACCCAGTTCTTAGCCTGGCTACTGAATACTTAGCCTTTCCGCAGCTGTTCTGCTTACCAGAAGAGCAACCCTATCTCCCTCCACAAAAGACAAGTACGTTCCAGTGACGGGAGGACAGCTCAGCAAGCTACGACCTGAAAACTGATCTAGAGCAAGCAGAGTCAGCCAAGAGATATCCACTTGGCATTTATTAAATGCCTAATAAAAATAGAAAACCGTTTCTTGGGGCTTCCCTGGTGGCGCAGTGGTTAAGAATCTGCCTGCCAATGCAGGGGACACGGGTTCAATCTCTGGTCCGGGAAGATCCCACATGCCGCAGAGCAACTAAGCCCATGCGCCACAGCTACTGAGCCTGTGCTCTAGAGCCCGTGAGCCACAACTACTGAAGCCCGTGCGCCTAGAGCCTGGGCGCCGCAACAAGAGAAGCCACTGCAATGAGAAGCCCGTGCACTGCAACGAAGAGTAGCCCCCGCTCGCCGCAACTAGAGAAAGCCCGCGCGCAGCAACGGAGACCCAAAGCAGCCAAAAATAAATAAATTAAAATAAAGAAAGAAAGAAAAAGAAAAGTGTTTCTCGAGCACTTGCTGGGTGCCACGCGGGCACTCTGCTACACGTACTTTAGAGATACTATCTTATCCGATCTTACTAAATTCAAGGTAGGGGCTATTTTCCAGATCTTCTCACCATTTTCTGGTTGAGGAAGTTGGGCTTAGGGAGTCAGGGAACATGCCACAGGCCACATGGCTGGTCCTCTGGGTGGCAGGATGGAAAGCTGGGGATCATCGCCACTCCCACCTCATGGGGTTGTCATGAGGACTGAACTGAGTGTCTGGGAAGAGCGTAGACAAGTGGCCGGCACAGCAAACACCAGTAAGAAGGTTGTCACCATCGTCATTATGGCCTTAGACTCTCCAAGTCCAGACTGAACACCACCATCCCCGAAGGGGCCTTTTGAAGAAAAACCTGTTACTGACTGAGCACCAGCCAGTGGGGGCGGGGTCAGACCTGGATTCCGGGTTCCTCTCCTCACCATGCAGTTGTATAAGCCAACCCTGGGCCAGTCCCCTAAATGCCCTGGCTTTAAACCTGGGGAGAATCACGAATCCACTCTCCTTGGTCAGAGAAGGGGCTCAATAAACGGCCAGTATTTTTACAAGACCACAGAGGCTCGGAGAGGTTACAGTTACCTCCCTAGAAAATTCAGGAGGGAAGGTTCACACCCAAGCTTCCTGGCATCCATGCACTTTGCAGGCCAGCCCACCACTTCTGTGAGCACGTTTGTGATAAACCCGGTGTGATGGTTAACTTTATGGGTCAACTTGCCTGGGCCATGCACCCAGATATGTAGTCACACATCATTATGGATGTTTCTGTGAAGGTTCTTTTTGAATGAGATCAACATTTAAATCAGGAGACTTTGAGGAAAGCAGAATGCCCTCCATAACATGGGTGGGCCTCATCCAATCAGTTGAAGGCCTGGACCAGAACAAAAACTGAGCTCCCCCAAATTAGAAAGGATTCTGCCACAGACGGCCTTTGGACTTGAACTGCGACTCTTCTGTGGGTCTCCAGCCTGATGGAGATTTTGGACTTGCCAGCCTGCATGATCACATGAGCCAATTCCTTAAAATAAATCTATATACATAGACACATCCTGTTGGTTCTGTTTCTCTGAAGAACCCTAATACACACAGGGCTGCACTGTGGCATGCGTGAGTGTAGAAAAGTGGAGAAAGTCACTACCTGTGAATCAGACCTCCTGGCTGCAACCGTTTGCCATTGCTCCAACCATATCGATTTCTCATTTTTATTTCCAGTGAATCATATTTCGAGCAGCTGGCTGGGATCAGAAGGAACAAGGCATTCTTTTCATGCTCAGACACGGCCCTCTTGAACATTGGCCTTCCAGTAGCCTGAAGTAGGCAGAGGGAGGGAGGGCCTCCCTGTGACATTCTCCAGCCTTGAGGAAAAGGAATATTCTGGTTGAATGAACTTGAGTTTGAATATAGTCAGATTTTCTCTATAGCAACAGCCCCACAGCACAATCCTCTTTGTAGCTGTGAGCCATCTCCTGGTGAAACCCAACTCATGCCTAGGCCAGGGGAGAAGCCTCCATCAGCGTCTGAGACAGCAGAGCCTTGTGGGATGGTCACATCTAGTCCTCAGCTTCCGACCTGAATGAAGTGGAGGAAGCAGGCAATGCTACGGTCTTTTGATTTGGGAGTTCATAGGTGTTCCTGTAAAAATATGCTTCCCCTCTGATTGGCAGATCTCCTGAAAGGTGGTCAGATGGCCTGACCCTGGCAGAACTGAAAGGTCTTCATCCCAGCTCGTGACTCATGATAAAGGTTACAGCACTTTGTGTTCATATGGCGTGCCTTTCAACTCACCACAGGGATTGTACTCAAGGTCCCACTGGACAATGATATGGCCTCTTAACTCCCAGACTCCCCGCCTGCATCCCCCAGCCCAGCTGCCTGCCCACCAAGGTTCAGGCTCCCCTTTCAAAGTGTGGAGACATTCCTGGGAGGTGACTGCATCTCCTGGCCCCTGTATCTAGCTGGGGTCGTGTGACAGAGTTCTGGCCAATGGATGGGGTGGAAGGATGTGTGTCACTTCCGGCCTGGTCATCCGCCCTCTCTCTCCCATCCCATCTGCTGGCTGGAGGGCAGTATGACTTGGCATGAGTAAGAAATTAACTTCTGCTACGTGAAACCACTGTGATGTATGGGCTCATCTGTTAGAGTAGCTGGCATTCCCCTAACACTGGTTTCCATTTTATGAAGAAGAAAACAAAATCCAAGGAGTAGGATGACTTGGCCAGGGTCAAACAGCCAGCAAGGAGGGACAAGCCCAGGATTCAGGCTGTCGGTGGGGACCCTCCCCCTACAACGTGCCACATCTTGGCCAAACCGTGGTCCAGTTAATGCTGTCTTTGTTGACTATCTCCCCATCATCATCACCTCAATCAGTGTTTTCCAGGTAATTCAATGAAAAATAATTAATTCCCCCTTATATTTGCCAAATGCCTCACTCATTTTTTTGAGGTATAATTTACAAACTATATACTTATTTGAAGTACAGGTCTGTGGTTTTTAGTATACGTGCAGAGTTGTGGAAACATCACCACAATCTACTTTCAGATCACTTTCCTCAAAAGAAATAATATGCCCATTAGCAGTCATTCCCCATTCCCCATGCCCCTCCCTGCCCCAGGCAAACCTTAATATACTTTCTGCCTCCCTTACTTTGGGACATTTCATATAAATGGAGTCATATAATATGTGGCTTTTTGTGACTTGCTTCTTTCATTTAGTATAATGTTTTTGAGGTTCATCCATGTTATAGCATGAATCAGTGCTTCACTCTTTTACTGTTGAATAATATTCCATAGTACAGATACACAACATTTCATTTATCCATTTCGTGTTGATGGACATTTGGACATTCAGTTTCTGAATAATTCTGCGATGCTGCTATGAACATCCATGTACAAGTTTTTGTGTGGATGTATGTTTTCATTTCTCTTAGGTATACACCTATGAGTAGAATTGCTAGATTATATAGTAACTGTTTGAAATTTTGAGTGACTGCCAAACTGTTTTCTAAAGCAGCTGCACCATTTTACATTCCCACCAGTAGTGTATGAAGGTTCTAATTTCTCCACGTTATGTCAACACTTGTTATTGTCTGTCCTTTTGATTTTAGCCATCTAGTGGGTGTGAAATGGTATTTCACTGTGGTTTCTATTTCATTTCCCTAATGATGTTGAACATCTTTTCATGTGCTTTTTGGCCATTTGTATACCCTCTTTGGAGAAACGTCTATTCCAATCTTTTGCCCATTTTTAAATTGGGTTGTTTGTCTTTTTACTATTGAGGTATAAAAGTTCTTTATACATTCTGGAAACAAGTCCCTTATCAGATACATGACTGGCAAATATTTTTTCCCATTCTGTGGGTTGTTTTTTCACTTTCCTTTGAAGAATAGAAGTTTTTAATGTTGATGAACCTGGCTCATTTTTATAAGTTGTTCCTGATGAACCAAAATATTCTGAACAATTTGATCCCAGAACAGCAGCCATGCTCTCCTGGCCTGTCTGCAGAACCATATCCCTGAGAAGCACAAAGATGATGCCAAAGATACTGGGTTTTCCTTCTCCTCTTACATCATTTCAGAAGGATTTTCTACCCGGGAACAAAACTGGTCTGAAGATACAAATGAATCCATGCAATGGAATACTATGTAGCCACTAAAATTACAGCGCAGATCTACACAATGTCAGTATGCTTGAACAAATGAGGTGAAAGTGTCAGGGAACAGAGCAGCACATAGAGCACAAGACTCTCTTTTCTATTCCCTCCAACTGAAGCATGTTTCAGTACAACAGAACATACAAAAGTTAAGTGTACAGCTCAATGAACTTTAACCTATATGTATATCTGTATAATCACCACCCAGATCAAGACTGTAAACATTTCCATCACCCCAGAGAGTTCTCTTGTGCCCCTTCCCAGTGCATATCCAAAGGTACACACTATTTTGACTCTCATTCCCATAGATAAACTTCACATAACGGAATCACAGAGTACAGTCTTTTTTGTGTCTGTCTTCTTTTGTTCTGTTAATGTTCAATATTCATCCATATTATTGGGCATGTCAATAGTCTGATCTTTTATTATTATTATTATTTCTGTGTACGATGTTATTCCATTGTGTGACTAGTGCACGATTTGTTTATCTGCTCTCTTGTTGATGGGCATTAATCCTGTCTTCTTTTACCCTGAATAGCCAAAGCAATCTTGAGAAAGAAAAATGGAGCTGGAGGAACCAGGCTCCCTGGCTTCAGACTATACGACAAAGCTACAGTAATCAAGACAATACGGTACTGGCACAAAAACAGAAATATAGATCAATGGAACAGGGTAGAAAGCCTAGAGATAAACCCACACACCTATGGTCAACTAATCTATGACAAAGGAGGCAAAAACATACAATGGAGAAAAGACAGTCTCTTCAATAAGTGGTGCTGGGAAAACTATACAGCTACATGTAAAAGAATGAAATTAGAACACTGCCTAACACCATACACAAAAATAAACTCAAAATGGATTAAAGACCTAAATGTAAGGCTGGATACTATAAAACTCTTAGAGGAAAACACAGGAAGACCACTCTCTGACATAAATCACAGAAAGATCTTTTTTGATCCACCTCCTAGACTAATGAAAATAAAAACAAAAATAAACAAATGGGACCTAATTAAACTTAAAAGCTTTTGCACAGCAAAGGAAACCATAAACAAAACAAAAAGTCACAGAATGGGAGAAAAAGATCTGCAACCAAAGACACTGACAAGAGATTAATCTCCAAAATATACAAACAGCTCATGCAGCTTAATATGAAAAAAACAAACACCCCAATCAAAAAATGAATGGGAGATCTAAATAGACATTTCTCCGAAGAAGACATACAAATGGCCAAAAAGCACATGAAAAGATGCTCGTCACTAATTATTAGAGAAATGCAAATCAAAACTATAAAGAGGTATCACCTCACACCAGGCATCAAAATGTCGACATACAATAAGTGCTGGAAAGGGTGTAGAGAAAAGGGAACCTTCCTACACTGTTGGTGGGAATGTAAATTGATACAGCCACTATGGAGAACAGTATGGAGCTTCCTTAAAAAACTAAAAATAGACCTATCATATCATCCTGCAATCCCACTCCTGGATGTACATATACAGAGAAAATGTAATTCGAAAAGATACATGCACCCCAACGTTCACTGCAGCACTATTTACAATAGCCAGGACATGGGAGCAACCTAAATGTGATGGACAGAGGAATAGATAAAGAAGATGTGGTACATATATACACTGGAATATTACTCAGCCATAAGAAGAATGAAATGCCATGGATGGACCTAGAGATTGTCATACTGAGTGAAGTAAGTCAGAGAAAGACAAATATCATATGATATTGCTTATATGTGGAATCTAAAAAAAACAGTACAAATGAAGTTATTTACAAAACAGAAATAGAGTCACAGATGTAGAAAACAAACTTATGGTACCAAGGGGGAAAGAGGGGGAGGGAGGGGTAAATTGGGAGATTGGGACTGATATATACATACTACTATTTAAAAAATAAATAGGGCTTCCCTGGTGGTGCAGTGGTTGAGAGTCTGCCTGCCAATGCAGGGGACACGGGTTCGTGCCTCGGTCTGGGAAGATCCCACATGCCGCGGAGCGGCTGGGCGCGTGAGCCATGGCCGCTGAGCCTGTGCGTCCGGAGCCTGTGCTCCGCAACAGGAGAGGCCACAACAGTGAGAGGCCCGCATACTGCAAAATAAATAAATAAATAAAAATAAAAAAGAGTGGATATATGTATAACTGATTCACTTTGCTGTACACCTGAAAATAACACAACATTGTAAATCAACTATACTCCAATAAAATTTCTTTAAAACTCCTGTCTTCTTTTAAGTATAAATAGGTGCATGGAGAAAAGTGTGGAAAGAAAAATGTCAAAATGTTAAATCAGGGATTGTCCTTGGGTAGAGTGAGGTACTCAGTCCACCAGTAGAAAAATAAAGAGAGAAAGGATGAGCAGGGGGCTAGAGCAGGCTGTGCAGAAGAGGGGAGGCTGAGATAGAGGAGGAGTTTGCTGGGAGGCTGCTGGCTGCGGGGGGAGGGCAGGGGAGGGGAGGGCACTGTAGGAAGAGAGGATGAGGGGGTATAAGAGTCATGCTCACTGCCGTAACAGACAACGCCCTAGCCTCAGTGGGGCCTGGGAACAGAATGGGTGAGGGAGACTCCGAAACGCTTCAGAATGAGGGGAGATGAAGTTATCCATTTACACACTCAACAGATCTCTCCTGCACACCTACTAGGTTCCAGGCCCTGTACTGGGGGGCCCGGCATCTCGGGCATTTCAGCATTAAACTCAACGGACAACCGTGAGCTCCTTGACATCCGGAGCAGCATTTAAAGTGGGTAGCTTGGTGGCTATAGATTCAAGTTCAATACCACAATACACCAGCCGCATGTCCTGAGTTAGTTCATTCCTTCTTAATGTATCCAACCATCAAGTCAGGCTGTGTGTCCAGGCCTGTACCAGATACCAAACAACTAGGCTGACCTGGGCCCTGGCTGTGTGGAGATCAAGTTCTAGAGGAGAGAAGAAAGGCCACATCAAACGAATCCATAAAATAATTGTAAGCTGCTCATTAGCGCTCCGAAGGGAAAATATTGGGGCCGAGGTTGTGAAAAGCCTCCCTCACAATGTAGGCTCGAATAAACCCTCGCCTGGTTCAAAATTCAAAAAGTATAATAAAAGTGAATTATGAAACAATAAAAGTGAAGTCTCCCATCCCTCTCTCTCCAGCCAACTCCCCTCCCCCAAAGCAAATGATTTAGTTGCGGTTTGTGTGATCTCTTCCAGAAATATTTTAGCCCTTTATAAACAAATGCACATATAATATCCCACCCTCCAATCGGCAGACTCTAAAGGACTGGGCCCTGCAGAGGCTGGCAGAATGGTGGGAGAAGGTTCCAGAAAGAGGGACAGCAGGTGAAAAGCCACCAAGGATGTCCGGAAGGCTCAGAGGTGTAAGGAGGATGGTGTGGGCATCTGCTCTGAGGACATTTCTGGGGTGATTTGCACCAGTGAATCCCCCCCACCCCATCCCATCAGAGGTCACACACCTGGGAGAAGTCATCCCTTACCCCTGCTCGGGAGGGCTCCGTGTGTCTCATCCGGGCCTGGTGTTCTTCAGCAAAGAGGAGAAGGTGGCAGTGCTTATGAGACTACAGTTCACTTATAACTGGGAGCTGCACGTGGCCAGCTCTGCCATCTGATAGGGCCTGGCACCCCAACTGAGGTTGGCTCACCCCTAAATAAATAATACTCCCAACACAACGAGCGTGTTCAGGAAAGGCCCCGAAAGGCTCCGTGCTGTTTGGGACGGATCAGTAACAGTCATACACTTAGTGCATCCATACACCCACTGTTACGTCTAGGGAATTTCGTAACCTTGACTATCTTAGCCTGGGGCAGGGCAGGTAAGTGTGAGTGGGCATTTGACCTGTGGGTCTATAAATACCGCCTCTGCCCTCACCTACCTGGTCTCCGCTCTGACTACACACCTTAGTCAATAACAATACTAACAGCTACAAATTTCTGTTTGCCAGAACTGGCCCAACAGCAAAATGATCGCATGCCATCCTCGGAACCCCTCTCAAAGGCCCCCTACAGAACCATCTTCCATCCGGCCAAGCCTACATTCAGAATCTCACTCTGAACTCAGCTCAGCTGTCCAATTCTGGGGGGCGGGGGTTTGTTTTTTTGCGGTCCGCGGGCCTCTCACTGTTGTGGCTTCCCCTGTTGCGGAGCACAGGCTCCGGACACACGCAGGCTCAGTGGCCATGGCTCACGGGCCCAGCCGCTCCGCGGCATGTGGGATCTTCCCGGACCGGGGCACGAACCGGCATCCCCTGCATCGGCAGGCAGACTCTCACCCACTGCACCACCAGGGAAGCCCTCAGCTGTCCAGTTTTGAACGCTTTACCCACTTCAGTTGATAAATAGAGAACAGATTCTTTACCCACATGGTTTGAGAGCTGATTTACTTCCTGTTCTCTAGGCACGTTTATGGCAGAGAAAGATAAGGAAGAGTCTTACCTTGTTCTCTTCTTGGGTTCATGACTAGGGCTCTGGCTTACTGACCAGTTTCACTCCACCCTTTACTGCAATTCTTCTATTTCCCAATTATTCTAACTTTTCTTCCCCGCATTTGCAGTGCAGTCCCTGCCCCGTTTGTTTAAATTATTTTATTTTATTTTATTTTTTGGTCATGCCATGCGGGATCTTAGTTCTCCAACCAGGGATTGAACCCGCACCCCCTGCATTGGGAGTGCAGAGTCTTAACCACTGGACCACTAGGGAAGTCCCTCTGCCCCCGTTTTTTTGCTCCAGCTTGTTTCCTCTTGGAAATGCTCAGCTCTCAGACCTGCACACCCATAGCCCTCTCTCCCTCCTCTGGTCTTTTCCCCCCATTGCTCTGCTTGGAAACGCCTGTTTTCTTTCTTTTCCCCCCATCAGACCCACACTGCACTAACCACACCTTTCAAACTTCTCAAGGCATCCAGGACCATGAAATCAGTCGGTATTTTAATTGCCACCCCTGCCCATGCTTGACAGTCATGGACCCGTGATTAGCTGTCATCATGCCATAATGTGGTCAGCAAACATACCCCCTAGGAAGCTGCCTTTGTCTCTGCCCAGCAGCGGCGGGCAGACGTCATTTCCTGTCAGGCTTCTGGACACCTGGGCACATGGCCCTGGCCACTGGTTGGGAGGGAAGCATGCCCTGAGCCCCAGGGAGCTGGTCCCAGCACGCTGCCTTGGAAGGATGTCTCCCAACCTGTGGCTCCTTGTGGGGGAGCCCCTGACTGCCTTCTCCCTCCTGTGCGTGTCTCGCAGTATTGTTATAAAACGATCACTTGTTCATTCAACAAACAATTACTGACCCCTCCTATGGGTCAGACAGTGGTCTAGGCCCTGGGGAAACAGCATAGGAGGGTATCTTGCAAATGATGCAGATAAAAATCCCAGATGTGTGACACTTGAAAGTCTGATATGGAGAGACTGACGATCAACAGGATAAATATGTAAAATATCTAGTCTGTTAGCCGGGCATAAGGGCCAAAGAGAAAAATGAAACATGAAAGGGGAAGGGGGATGGAGATTGTGGGTGGAGGGGCGGATGGATGAAAAGTGGTGCTATTTTATTTCTCCCAATTAAAATTTAAGTCAATAGTACTCATTCTGGCACGATTTTGCCCGCAGGGGACATTTGGCAATTCTTAGACACGTTTTTGATTGTCACAGCTGGGGGGAGGGTGCTACCGGCATGTGGCGGGCCGAGACCAGGGAGGCTGTGATACACCCTCCAATGTACAGCACAGCCCCTCCTGACATAGAATTATCCGCCCGTCCCACCAGAATTATCCGTCCCACCATGTCTCTAGGGCTGAGGTCAAGAAACCCTGGCAAAGGAAGCTTTACTCAAAAGGTGACATCTGAGTAGAGACCTGAGGGAAACGGGGTGGCAGATTTATACGATCACATGCACACGTACAACACAGGTGAGCATGGATTCTGAAAGAGGTCAGGTACATTGTACATATCTTTTCGGTGAGATTCACTCTATATCCCTGCGTCATGTTCAGTACCACAGACACCTGTGGGATGTTTAGAACACAAACATCCCGTGGAAAGGCAATAATGCAGGAATAAGAAGACGCTTGTTCGGGGAGGTGGAAGGGCAGGTGGAAGCTGAGGGAAGTAAGTGTAGCAGAGGCCGGGGAGCTCACGCTGGGGCCAGGCTGGCTGGTGGGGCTGGAGCGGCACCGATCCATCTAAACCCTCCAAGAATTTCGGAGTCTCTTTTAGAGTTCTCTACTAAAATATCTGTGGACAAAATGATCCGAGGTCTGCGATCTGCTTCAAAACCACCAGGGTAGGTGGGAGAGGCGGCCTGGGGTCACAGGTGACACACGAGCAGCTCGATCACTGCTAAAGCTGCAGAGGGGAAAAGGTTCACCGTCTTATTCTTTCTACTTTGGTGAATGCTTGAAATATTCTATAATCACTTTTTTTTTTAATTAATAGGGATTGAAATCTATAGTAGCTCTAGGAAAAAGTTTTGGGGGCATCAATTTCATCATCCCCCTCCTGACAGGCAGAAGTGGGTGAGGGAATCTATCTTGGGGTCCTGAACTGGTACTTCCTGGTGTCACGGATACAGGGACATAAGGAGGGAGGGGCTTGCCACAGTGCCAAGGCCCCTGCTGCCTGAACCCTTCACTATCTTCCCCATTGATCAAGGCCTTAACCAGAGGCTAGCATTTGGGACAGGCCTTCTCAACATGCTCTCAGAATAAAATGGAGTTAGTGCCAAGAAGCCTTTGCCAAGTGCCCCTCTCCCCCAGTCCCGGGCCACCGAGAGTATCTTACAGGTGGGGACCTAGGCCAGGCCAAAGAAGAAGAATCAAGCTTAGACGTCAGACTTCTGATTAATTTACATCCTGGGGATGTGAGCAAGTCAGCAGCCAAAGCCTTAGGTGCAAGTTCATGTCCCACCTGTGACCCCTTTGAATCATTTCAAAGAACAGCGTCGAGGCAGGTCATCAGGACAGAACTATTCCAAGTCAGGCAGGCTCTAGAAAACCAAAGCGTATCCTTGATGATCCAAACTCCTTTCGATGGAAATCTTGGTAAGCTCGCTAACTTTCCTTCTGATGTTTCAAATAGAAAGTGGCAGTCACTTTGGTACAGGGCAGTGATTAGAGATTACTTAGGCCAGTCAAGAGCAGAAGAGAAACAGGAAGTGAAAAAATGAAATGGGGAGATGAGGGCAAAGCACAGAGAATTAGGTCAGGTCAGGGATTCCCCCAAATCCAGACTAATCAATCAACGAGTGGTTATTTATTCATTCAACAAACCCTGAGCACTAACTCTGTGCCCAGCACTGTGTTAGACACAAAAAATAACAAGATGAAAACACATCCTCCCTGCCCTCCAGGAGCTCATGGTCTAAAAGTGAGTAAGCCCAAGTGACCACCTCCGGGAGAGGTAAGCTCCTCACCCCCTTGACCGGGGGAAATCAAGGAAGGTTCCCAAAGGAGGGGATGCCTCATGGGGCTAAGCTTTAAAAGGATACACATAAGCGCTTTCCCGGCCAGTGTCCTGGGTCAGCCTGAAACTGCCTGCCTCAGGAGAACTTTGGATGCACGAATCCCTTGGTCTTGAAAATGCGAGGTGGTCTCTCTGCTCAGAGATGCTCCATCAGGCCAGGGGAAATAGGCGGCAGGTATTTCATGCTCACACACAAGTCATCTACTATGCGGAACCAGAATGAAGTCTATCACTGGGAAATACTCCTGAGATTTCTTGTAATCTGCTATGACAGCATATCTTGGCTTGAAATTAAAATGGACCCATTCAAAGTCACTCTTAGCTGAAATCTTTCTATCCAGGTATGGACATTTGGAAGCAAGTGTTAGAAATTCTGACTTCCAACCCCCGATGACCGTTTGTGACAACACGCTGTTTCCTTGCACAGAGATGGGCTACGCAACACTAGATGAAGGGAGAGAGGGAAGTGGGTAGGCATGTGCTCCCCCGTCCCCCAATTTGCCAGAGAACTGCTCCACCCTTATTCGCTGCGGGACACACCTTCTGGACTTGGTTGCGTGTCCCTGGTCATGGGTAGTAATTGTCTTCAGAGCATCAGCTGCACGAGATGAGAATATTTGAATTGGGCTCTGAAGGATGAAAAAGAGTTCACCAGGCACAGCTGCTGGAGAAAAGAATGTGCAGGGAACAGTATATGAGAAAATATGAGCAGTTTGGTCTTGCAGGGGCAGAGGATGGGCAGAAGCCAAGTGCCTGATCTTCAAGGGTTTTTCTTGCACTATGATTTGGACGTCTACAGAACCATAGGGAACGGCCAAATCAGACTTTATTTGTCAGAACACCTCTGTCAGCCTATGGAGAGGAGGCTGGGGCGGGAAGCAAGTACAGGTCAAGAAGCCAGTTAGGAAGCTGTATCAGTCCAGGCACATGTAGGGGGGCTTGGACGAGAGCAGGAGCTGGGGGCTGGGGGTTGGGAAGGGTCAGATCTGAGAAAAGACCCAATGATTTGTTCACAGTTGACCCTGAGGCAGTGGGGAGTGGGGTGGGGCAGGCTTAAATGGGCAGCTGAGTCCAGTACGCAGGGGCAGGCAGGCACTGAAGTGGCTCCTGGGGGTCTGGGGCAGAGTCAAAAGACCTGATTTCCAGGGCATTTCCTGCGTCAGTCCTGGAAGTTTTTACGTTCCTCCTGGTCAGGGGCAGCCAGGCATATAAAAGGCCAGAACAGGGTGCTGAGAGGGAAGATGGGCTATTTCTAACCACCTCCCTGCTTCTTTTGCTTAAGACCCTCACTTCAGCAGGACTAGCCTCTTCTTTGTCAGAGGCAGAGTGGAGAGCCATCAGATACAGGACTGGCAGGGGGATCACTGATCATGGAGCCTACGCCCGTTTGTGCACAGGAAGACACAGAGGACAGGGGATGGGGGGCAACCCACCCAAGGTCACAGAGCAGAGCCGGAGCGGGAGCAATTCTTGGGGCTTCAGCTCCAGGGCTGTTTTCTGTTGCATGCCACAGCTTTCAGAGTTTGATTTTGAATAGGATGAAAAATTAAACCCTAAACCACCTATCCTTAGCTGGTGCCTGAAATTATACCCATTAGAATCATTCCTTTAGGTCATTGAATTCTCCCCAGGAAATGAAAAAATGAAAGTTCAAGTGTGTGTGTGTGAGAGTGAGTGAGTGTGTGTGTGTGTGTGTGTGTGTGTGAGAGAGAGACAGACAGACAGACAGACAGAATATGAATCTGAGCCAGGAAGGCAGGGCCCACGTCTGAATGCTGAGGCTTCTGGGTAATACTCTAGCTTTTTTTGTGCTGTTGATACAGTGCTGGGGAGACTGAATAAATTGTAGAAGATGGCTTCTTCCTCTGGAGACATAGGACAGGACCCATAAAGTCCAACAGAGTTAAAGATTAATTATGACTGGAGGACCTGGGAAGGTTTCAGAAGAGTGGACTTTGAGCTGGGTATTAAACAGGGCAAGATCTTGGGTGGGTGAGAGGGTGGGCGGAATGTCAGGGAGCATGTACAGGTGCCTGGATTCCTGGAATAAAGGCAGAGAGACTCTCTAAAATATGTGGCTAAAGCAAAGGGTCCATGGTGCTACCACATCCTCCACTGGTGCCCATGGCAGGCATCACTAATCAACCACCGTACTTTCCCACCAATCCCAGACTTGACCTCAAAATACTTCTGCACTGAGCCCTCAGGCAGCCACTGACAATTGATCCACGTGGAACCACATGATAAAATCGATGTGAGATCTTCGGTCTGCGGGAGGAGGAAGAGAGGAGACGAGGTAAACTTGGCTGCCAAATGCCAGGCTGAAAAACTGCTTCCTCTGGCTCCTTGAGGATATTAAGGAATTATCATGAATTGTTTTAGCTGTGACCATGATAATGTGGCCATGCTTTTTTAAACAGTCCTTATCTTTTAAAGAAACATACTAAAACATTTATGGATAAAATGGCACCATGCCTGAAATTTACTTTAAAACAGTAAGTCCCAGATAGTGAGACAGGAGAATCTCACTATAGTGAGATTGGGCAGGGGAGATGTGATATCCATACTGTAGAATATCATTCATCCGTAAGAACAAATGACGCACTGATACACAGTACAGCAGGGATGAACCCAGACAACATTATGCAAAATGAAAGAAGCCAGACACGAAAGGCCACATATCGTGATTCCACTTACATGAAAGGTCTGGAATAGGCAAATCCACAGAGACAGGAAGCAGACTAGCGGTTGCCAGGAGTTGGGGGTGAGGGTGGGGATTAACTGCTAATGGGTGTAGGGGCTCCTTTTAGGGTGATGAAGGTATTTTGAAACTAGATAGCAGTGATGGTTGGACAACACTGTAAACGTACTAAATGCCACCGAACTGAATACCTTAAAATGGTTAATTTTATGCACTTCGGTTAAAAAAAAAAAAGTTATCCTCCAAAATAAAAACGCTATATTTTCAAATAATAATAAAATAAAATACCCAGGAGTTAAACACGTGAAGATGAAGCACCTGGAGACGGGGGACTCCTTTCCTCCAGGCAGAGGGAACAGCAAGTTCAAAGGCCCAGACCTCATGGCAGATCATTTGAGATCACTGAGGCTTCACTCATCACCCTCCGCTTGCCATGTGAACCCACAGAAAATCTGCACGAGGTTTTGCAGATAGGCAGACACGCAACGTGAAAGGCACGTCTATAATTTGGGAGGAAGCGTGAGCAGCTAGCAAAAAAGGGCCAGTGGCTACACCTTAAGCTGCCTCCGAGGTCATGTTCCCCCAGGGTTGCTGCACTTTGCTTCCATCACCCTTCCCAGAATCCCAGTACCCGCCTAAGCCGGCTCCTTGAACCTCCCCTTGGACACTCCTCTCCCATGAATCCGCAGAGAGAGTGAGACGCAGTTCTGATGGGCTGACTTTGCAAACCAGGATAATCCTGTGGATTTGAGCGTCACGTCTGCATCTATACAAATAAACAAAAACCTGTCCGCCCACGCCAGCCCTCTCTGCCCACAAACCCTCTGTCTCATAGGCAGTGTCTCTGTGACCTCCTAGCCCAGCCCTGTGGTCTCTCTCCACCGAAGCCCAGTGCATCAGAGGGCCAGGTGTGTGGGGCCAGCCTCAACCTGCCTGTCCTCCTCAGCACAGGTCTGGGACCCCGGCATCTCTGGGGAGCCAGCTGCATCAGGAGGCAGCAGCCGGATGCGTATTTTTCAGTGACTCAGAGAGGGAGAGAAGGGTCTGTGTCTGTCCCCGTTCCCGGAGTGCAGGGGTTGTCAACCCTGAGCACACATCCGAAACACACAGACTGCCCGGCCCCGCACCCAGAGTCTCTGATGCAGGGGTCTGGGGTGGGGAGACTTTCCTGGATTCTCTGGATGGGCCCAATGTCATCACAAATCTTTATAAGAAGCGGGCAGAGGGAGATCTGACCCAGAAGACAGAAGAGAAAGCCATTAACGGAAGTGGAGTCAGAGACAGAAGATTAGATACTGCTGGCGTTGAGGGTGGAGGAAGGGGCTGAGAGCCAGGAAACACAGGTGGCCTCTAGAAGCTAGGAAAGGTAAGGAAACACATTTTCTCCTGGAGCCTCCAGAAGGAATGCAGCCCTGCTGGTCCGTGGGCAGTGAGACCTCATCAGACTTCTGGCCTCCAGAAGTGTAAGATAATAAAGTTGTGTTCTTTGCAACCAAGTGTGTGGTAATCTGTTACGGCGGCCATAGGAAACTCACACACCTCCTTAAGATGCTGTGAGGTACTGAATGTCAGATCAGCTTTGCTATTCTCAGAATTTCCCAGCCCCACCCAGTGGAACGGCCGTGGGTGCCCCAGTAACACCAGTTGAATGAAGGGAGTATACAGTGGAGGTTAGAAGCACACATCTGGGAGACAAACAGACCCTGGTAAGATCCTGACTCTGCCCCTTCTCAGCTGGGTGAGCTTGCACAAGCTAACCTCTCTGAGCCTCATCTGTAAAATGGGTGTCATTTTATTTTATATTTGTTTTGTTTCGTCTGTATTGCTCAGATTCCAAGAGCTCATTGGTGGGGGGTGGGGGGCAGGGGGTGGTGTTTGGTACAGGACCAGTAAGTCTCAGCAGTCCAGGAATAATGATGCCCAGAAACTGGGATTCCTAGGGGCATGCATCCCATCTGGTTGCAGGGGAGATCGCAGGAAAACATGCTTGGAAAGAGCAGAGCTCTCTGAAATATTTGCTGTAGTTATCATTATTATTAATAGCCTCTTAGCTATGTGCTAGGCTCCAACCCAAAAGAAGAGGAACAATTTAAAAAGAAACCACCTTGGAAAAGGCTTTGCCGGCTGGAGCAGGACTGGGGCTGCCTCCGCGTCCCTGGTCACTGATGACACCATCCACTCACTGAGCGCGAGGTGTGGCGCCTCCTGACTGCCTGGGACTTGGCTCGCCATCCAGGAAACCACCTGTTGCAGCCACGTTAAATGAGAGCCCAGCTGCCTAGTGATGGCTCTGGAAACAGATGCCTCCTCCTGTCCACGCCAATCTGCATCATCTTGTTCCCTCAGCTCCTGCCCTTCTCGCCTTCTCGGAGCTAATAACTACGGTTGCATACAGCCGATGCCAGAAAAAAAAAAAAAAAAACGGACACTTGCATCCTCCCTGGAAATGTTACTGGCCAGAGTGTCTGCCTCTCGTCCACAGAGGCTCCTGGTTACAGGCATCGTTGGGGATGGTTACTTGTGCAAATAAACATCAACCCCCCACAGAATGCTGCTGAGGGGAGGGAGACCGGTCCTAGCAAAGCCATCTAGGGAACGTAAAGCGGTATCACCCTCCTAAAAGGTAACGTGGTCTCGCGTTATCGGGATCCCCAGAAAGACATTCTTGCAGCCTGTGACCCAACATGTTTGCACAGCCGTATCTGTCCTAAAGATCATCAGGAACCCAGAGAATGAATGAATGGGCAAGGAACTTCATCACAGTGGGATGTATCAAAAACAGTGAAAAGGTGGAGAAGACCTGAATGGTAAACAGTGGCTCAATAAGTCATAGGGAGAACTCTCACCAGCCACAGAAATGACGTTTATTCAGCTTTTAAGACACAGGGAAATTCTGAGATCTTAATACAAAATGAAAAAGAGCAGGGTCCAAATCTGTGCATACGATTGACCAAAATTGCTAATGGCGACGACAAGCATTTATTGAACGCTTACTGTGTGCCTGGCGCTGTGCTGGGGCCCAACGTGTCATTTAGCCTCACTGCAAGCCCCTGAGGGAGGTCCGACTTTAGGCCTGTTTCACAGAGAAAGGGATTGAGGCATGGAGAGAAGTCTTCAGTTCAATTATTACTCGGCTTGTAAGCAGTGACACTGGGACCAGAATGCAGGTCCAAGTGAGTGTGCGTTAAACCATCTATGCTCAAACCATCAACACATTTACGGGAACAAAAGCCTGAGAAGCAAATGTAAGGAAATATTCATTGTAGTCATTTCTGGGTGGTGCCATTTGAGATGATTTTTATTTTCTCCTTTATATTTTGGATATTTTCCACATTTTATACAGTGGACACGTGTTACTTTTAAAACCAGAAACTGTGCTATTTTTAAAAGCCTCCAGAGATGCCATAACCTCCCCTAGAATGGTTTAAATAACAACACAGACAAAGACCAGTAATGAGAGACCTGCCCTCCCAGGACTCCCCGCCCCGCCCCGCTTGCTATGGGCAAAAGCCTTACTGTCTTTTACACATTGATTTTCCTTCCCAGGAGATGATGCCCTTGACTTTCAGCAGCTTCAGGTCAAAAGCCTGAGAACAGCTTTTCCCTTCTGCCCACTCAGGGGGCCGAGGGGGGCCCGCTGGCTTCACCTGCTCTCCAGGTTCTCCAGGCTGCCTCACCTCCCACCTTGCTAAAAACACCAGCTTTCCCGGGAGCCAGGATTTGCTGAGAGCAGGAGAAAAATCACCAAGGATTAGCACAGACCAGCTTGGGAGGGCAAGACAAGGCTCGGAGAGGTCAGGCCTGTGAGAGCACAGGATGCAGTGGGGACAGGAGGCCCGGAGTCTGTGCCTCTCCGAGCCATGGCGAGTTCAATCCCAGCTCACCCAACCAGCCATCAGACAGCATCAGATGGAGGCAACCAAGTCCCAGGAAAAAGAAGTCGGTGAGTGACGCAGAGCAGAATGCAATTTTGCACGTATCCTTTTATGGCCGTGAGAACCAATAAAAATGCATTTGGGAAATGATTAAAAATGGAAAAAAAAACATAAAAATGACAATAATTGTATCAGAGTGAATGGGCTTGAAGGTACTTTTCTTTCTTTCCCCCACCCCATTTTCAAAGCTTTCTCTCATTTATTTTTAAATCAAATCAAATGAACATATATATTTTTGAAACTCTCCTGGGAAGTTTGCCAGGCTCTGGTCTTCACTGTTCCCTCTGGACCACGCCCAGGAACAGCTCTGAACTGGCTCTGCATCCGTGCCAGTGGGGAAGGGCAGAGCCATGCTGGTGCACTGCCCCCAGGAAGCCCTCACTGCTTTGAGAAATGAAAAGAGAAATCCGTGGCAACAACGCAACCCCGGGCTGAGCTGTCCCTGCGAGGTGGAGAATGGGGCCCAGGCTCCTTCCCTCCCTCCTCGGGGCTATCAGACAAACCTGATCTCCTCAGACATCAGCCCTGGGGTTCCAAGTGGTAAGGAAGGCGGAAGCATAAAGAAAGGAAGAGGAAAAAATCCCTCCCACTAGTCTCTCACCTAACGCTGCAGCCAAAGCTTGTTGAATGCCAGCAGGGAGGGTGCCAGTCCCACGCCTGGCTGGGGGTGGGGGTGGGCTGCCCACACCCCCACTAAGAACAGACCAATGGGATGCTGAGGAGACGTGGGGTGGGGGAGAAGGAGGGTGAGGCGAGAAGTCTGGCCCTGAAGAGCTGCCCTACTGCCCCAGGCAGCACCCTCCCACTACACCCCAAGCAGCCAGGACAGCAGGGTCCGCCTGCCTACTGAAGGACCTGCAATGAATGGGTAGGATGCATGCATATTTCCAGAGGTATTTACTGAGCATCTATTATGCGCCAGGCACTGGATGAGGCAACAGTGTTGAGCAAGATGCCTGGTCCTTGCTTGCCTTGGGGAAGCAAGAAAACACAACCAACCGTAGAACCACAAAGTGTGATTGTTGCAAGGATGAAGAAAGCTAGGCTCTGAGAGACTGAACCCCAGGACGCCTCTGGAAGGAGGTGGGCTGGGGTGCTTGTCTAGCAGGCACCTTGCACACAGTAGGTGCTCAGGGACCCAAGCCCATTGGCAACTGGGTGGAAGGGTCAGGTCGAGCAGAAAGACCCGGGAGACAGGCCTGCATCCACATTGCAGCTCCCTCCCTCACCCGTTCCTTCCCAGCAGCTCCATCTTGGGCAAGTTACTCTTGCTCTATAATAACATGCAGAAAAGATGCTTATTTAAAGTGCTGGGCTGAACATCCGGATGCATGTTCCCGTGCTATTTAGTGTCCATTTGCCTAACCCCTCCCTCCAATTCACGCCCCATCTGGGAGGCTGACCCCTCCCCAGCCTGCAGCTTCTGGGCACCCCTGTCCTCTGGCCACGTGCTGGGTTTGACCACTGGGAGAGGCTGGCAGGACCAGATGGGGGTGGAGAGGGACCAGATGGGGGTGGAGAGGGGCCCGATGATTCATCCCCCTGCTCTCATGCTGGCCTCCCCGGTTGTTGTTTCAGCCAGGGCTGCATTCACCCACCTCGGCCCACAGCTCCCGCCGGGGACCCCTCGCCAGGCTACGGCTTTGGGGGGTTCCCACAGTTCCACCCTTCTCCTTGCCTGTAACAGCTCCCCACCTCTGCCGTGAGTCCCCGGGGGCTGCGCCTCCCTTGCTGGGGCCCTTCTCCCGCCCCACCCCTGTAAACAGCTCTTCACCAAACCCTGCAGACTCTCCCCTGTGAGTTTCCTTCTGGGCTCCTGGCTGATAAGGCCCTGTGATAAGCTCAAGGCATTTTTTTGTCCTGATAACAGGGTGGAGGACACTGTCTCTGGGGAAAATGTGTTCAGGCTGCCACGCCCACAAGCTGGTGAGTTCAGGCTAGTCCAAGAGTTTGGTAGCTGGAGAGGGTAAGCAGGAGGCTTCAGAAAAATCAGTTCACAGGTCAGAGCTCTCAGGTACTCAACAAATGCTTTAGCTCCTGCACACCAGGCATTGTACCAAGTGCTAAAGATAGGAGAAAAAGAGACAGCTTTTCCTCCTGGGGAATGGCCCAGCAGAGAGGACAGATGTATAAACAAGTGACTGATGCAACAGAATAAGGATGATGAGAGCCGAGGACTGAAAAGGGGGAAACTGTTACTCTGTACAGGGGTGTCAGGAGGGGCTTCTCAGAACACATTGGGTTGGGCCTCTTTGGACGCGTAGGAATTCGCTGGCTGAAAGATCATGCAGGGCAGAGGGCGAAACAGGAGCAAAGCCAGAGGCCTGGTGGGGCAAAGGTCAGAGTTCTCATGTTGATCAAAGGCCCAGGTCATTTCACGTGACAGCTGGCCATGACAGAAGAGCGACCCACAAACGACTCCTACCCCAGGACCTTTGCACTCGCTGTTTCCTAGGCCCAAAGTATTTTTTACTCAGATCTTTGCATAGCTGCTACTGCTCTTTGCTCATCTCCTCAGAGGCCTCCCCCGACCACAAAGAGCTTCCTGTATGAGTCTTCCCTGGCTGCTGTAACAAATCAACACAAACGTGGTGACATAAAACAACAGAAATGTATCTCCTAGTTCTAGAGGTCAAAAGTCTGCAATGAGACTCCCTGAGCCCAAATCAAGGCTCTACTCTTTCTGGAGGTTCTAGGGGAAAAGCCCCTTTCCTTTCCCAGCTTTTAAAGGCCGCGCAGGTTCCTTCGCTCGCGGTCTTCCTCCCTCTTCAAAGCCAGGAACAGCTGGTCAAGTCCTTCTCAAGCTGCATCACTCTGGCTCTGACCTCTCACCTCCCTCTTTCACTTAAGAGAGACCCGTGTGATTATGCTGGACCCACCCGGATAATCCAGGATAATCTCTCAGTCACAGCTGCAAAGGCCTTTTTGTCATGGAAAGGAACATATTTGCAGGTTCCAGGGGTTAGAATGTGGACTTCTTTGGGGTCCACTATTTTGGCTTCCACATTCCCCTCCCCCCACCCCCTCTTCCCTAAAGCCATCTTAATGTTCCTCCAGGCACTTCTAACATCCGGATTTTGATTATTTGTGCGCTTGTTTACAGCTTGTCTCCCCCACGAGGATGTGATGCTCCAGAGAAGCGGGATCTAGTCTGTCTGGACCACCTTGTGTTCCCAGTACCTAGAACCGTGTCTGGCACATAGTAGATGCCCAATCAACATGTGCTGGGAGGGAGGGAGAGCGGGCAAGTGAGGCCCAGCTGACAGCCAAGTCTTGGCAGGCTTCCCCTATCCCCACCCCCACTCCTGGGAGGCAGCAGGTTTTTGTTTGTTTGTTTGTTTTTGCGGTACGTGGGCCTCTCACTGTTGTGGCCTCTCCCGTTGCGGAGCACAGGCCCCGGACGCGCAGGCTCAGTGGCCATGGCTCACAGGCCCAGCCGCTCCGCGGCATATGGTATCCTCCCAGACCGGGGCACGAACCCATGTCCCCTGCATCGGCAGGCGGACTCTCAACCGCTGCGCCACCAGGGAAGCCCTAGGCAGTGGTTTTGAAAACCTGGCTCTTGCCTCCTGTAGGTCACAGGCACTGAGGCCAGCTTCCTCATGGAGCTGCCAAAGTTGATGATTCTAGAACAGTCACCAGGGGGCCAATGGAGGAGGGTTTACAGTCAGGGGGGTGGGTGCCAAAGACAAGATGGCATTGGGCCCAAGAGCAGAGAGAGAACAGGGGGAGAGGCATTATAGGTCTGCGGCTGGGACGCTGGGGACCTGGGCGTCTGTCGGCACAGAAGGAGTGGCCAGCAGCCATCTGGAAGCATGGCCCCGGCCCCATCGTGGGCTACAGGGAACTCCTGTCTGAGGGCCTGGGGCAGTGAGCTCCTGGGAAGGAGACGGATGTCCCCACTCTCAGCCAGAGCCCAGTTTTTTTTTTGCACTGGACTCTACCAAATTATGTGGCTGGCCCTGAGTACGGCTCATAGATACACAGACTATCAAAGAGATTTCTGATATGGGAATTCCCTGGCCGTCCAGTGGTTAAGATCATGCATGCTGCACAGAGTGGCAAAAAAAAAAAAAAAGAGAGAGAGATTTCTGAGATAATCTAGTCCTGGGACAGTAAATCCTTCACTCATGTTAAATACTACCAACTGGCGTCACAGCAGACATTGCTAATCAAACCCAGCACGCCATTCCACCAAGCCCAGACTTGGCCCCTCTCCTTACCTAGGCAGGCACAAACCATCGATCAGAACAGGCAGCCAAATCTAACCCTGTGGTTTTTTTGCGTGAAGAAACAGGTCCAGGAGAGAATGACCTGTCGACAACTGCACAGAATGGGTAGCTCCACTCTGGCTGGCTAACATTTTAGGTTTTCTAGGCAGCCTTTGTCAGACAATGAACTCTGAAAGCAGACGTCGTAAAGCCAATACTCCTTTTGTAACGTGAATTATTCATGAGTTTTAATACATTCCATTTTCATTTACAGTGGTGGGTTAAAATGGAGACAGATGATCCAGTGGGGTGGATGTGTCTGTGGGAAGGCAGGACTGGGGGCGGGGCCCGGAAGAATGCCTCCCATGCACCAGGCAAAATGTTGGAAGCTCATTCTTCAAAACCTTTGCTTTTTAGTTAAAACTCAACGCATTGTTTCTAGAGAAACTGGGGAACACACATAAGTGAAAAGAGGGAAATATCAGACAACCACTGGTCCAGCACACGGAGAGGAACTCTGTCAGCAGCCTGAGGTCCATCCTGGGGCTTTTTTTTTTTTAATAAATAAATTTATTTATTTATTTTTGGCTGCCTTGGGTCTTTGTTGCTGCGTGTGGGCTTTCTCTAGCTGCGGCGAGCGGGGGCTACTCTTCGTTGTGATGCGCGGGCTTCTTACGGTGGTGGCTTCTCTTGTTGCAGAGCATGAGCTCTAGGTGCACGGGCTTCAGTAGCTGTGGCACGCAGGCTCGGTAGTTGTGGCTCGTGGGTTCTAGAGCACAGGCTCAGTAGTTGTGGCACACGGGCTTAGGTGCTCCGCGGCACGTGGCATCTTCCCGGACCAGGGCTCAAACCACCCGTGTCCCCTGCATTGGCAGGCGGATTCTTAACCACTGCACCACCAGGGAAGTCCCCATCCTGGGGCTTTTAAATGCAGCAAAATTCTCCTCCCCTTTCGCTGAGTGAGGGAATTGCAGAGAAAAGGCACTGATGGCAATGTGACTGTCAATGATGTGGCGATGAGGGGGGCTTGGGCCCCTCTCCCACCTCGAGGACCTGGCTGACCCCCTGGGCGCAGGGGGCGTGTTTAAAGGCAGGACAAGGGTCTGGCTCTGGACCCAAGGAAGAGGGCACTATGGACCCTGACATGCAAGGGGGCTCATCCGCAGAGCAGACCCCCAGCCGGGTGCAGAGGAGGCCACAGAGCCGGTGAGGGCCACGGCCAGGACAGCCCAGGGGAGAACAGGCCACTGCCAAGAGGTGCCAGGTGCCTCCTGAGTGGGAACTCCCACTCCTCTCACCCAGGCTTGGTGTCGGGCCCACGATACGGGGGGGAAAACAAATCAGAAGCTCAGCGGGGTCACACATCCGGCAAGCGGTGGGGCTGGGATTCACATCACTCGGTACCCACACTGTCGATGACATGCCCCCCCACACGCAGTAATTATTCTGAAGACCAGCATTTCAACCAGAAATGGAGTAAGTCGCCACGACCTCTTCTAGCTCACTGCCAATGGCGCACCCCACTCGCTTCATCATCGCCACCTTCTCCCCCTGCCCGGCGTGCCCTCCACCCTCCGCCTGCACCATCTCTCTACCCGGCTACTTTTCTTTCGAGGGGGCATTGATCTTGGGGTTCCCACGGCCCCGTGTAACACACCTGCCCCCCTGCCCCGCCGTCCTGCCCTGATGCACAGTCTGTCCCTGCACAAAGCCACGGGTACGCACGACACACCGAGAGAACCCGGACCCTACTCCACACTGCCCGGGCTCAAATCCCCCCGCCTCTCACTGGCCATGTGACTAAGTCCCTAAGCCTCTCAGTGCTTCAGGCCCCTCCGCCCAACAGGGATGCAAGAGCACTCTTGCATGCACACAGTGACTGCCACAGAGTAAGTCAGCGGTGATACTAGTATATGGTAGCCTGGTGCCCAGGGCCTATCAGAGTTAACTGCTGAGTAAATCTGGTCAGATGACTGGATCCTGGGTATCTGCAAAGTGTGTCCCCTCTTTATGGTGTTCTCCGCTGTGCCCGCTTAGCCCAGATGTTAATAACCAGAGACCATTTACAGAAACCACAGTGGGAGTAATAAAAATGGTTACCATGGGGAAACTGTGCCCCAGGGATTTTATACACATTATCTTGTTTCATTTCCAAAACCAGCAAGTGAGGAAGGAGTTACTGTGCTTATTTTACAGATGAGAAAAGTAAGACCTCAAGAGGTTAGAGATTGGTCCAAGGCCCCACAGCGAAGACACGGCGAAACTGAGAATTGTAGTAAAGACTATTGGTTGCCCCTCACCTCAAATATCCCTTCTCTCTTTTTTCCATAAAAATAGACGCCCTGTTCTTAGGTGGGCACCACGGACTCTATTTCCCAGCCTCCCATGCAGTTAATTACAACCATGTGACCATATGCTGGCCAATGAGATGAAAGCAGAAACGCCAAGGGGCAGTTTCTTGAAACTTCCACTAACAGAGAGCTAGAGTTCACCCCTTGACCCTTCTTTATTGTCCCTTCTTCCATCCTGCTGCCTGAAACACTAATGCAATGGCTGGAGCTCTAGCAGCCATCTTGGACTGTGAAGTCAGAGCTTCACTGGAAGATGATAGTGTGATGAGCTAGAGGGAGCCTGGGTCCCTCAGATTTTTGTGGTGGACAGTTGCCTACCAGCTTTGGGCTGCCCGCGCAGAAACGCATATCTGTTCATAACACTGTTATTTGGGTGTTTCAGTAACTCGCGGCCAAACCTAATCGAGAGAGATCCAGCGTCACCCCCAGGTCTCTCTCGGAGGCAAAGAAAGCAAAGGCATGCCAGCTAGTGTGCTCCCAGGGAGAGCTCTGGGCTTGGTGCCTGTGGGGCCTGGAGTGGAAGGGTGGCTGTCCGACTCCTACCTGTGGCCCTCCCTGCGGGTCTCACTTTACTAGGCTTGAAAGAAGTCTGTAAAGTCTCACTTACAAGGTAAATCTATGCCCAGAACTCAGTGGGGTCCTGTGTTTTTTATGAGGAAGAGATTTCAAAGATCAGTCTAGAACGTGCTTACTTACATCAGCGGTCACAGGACCAAAAGAGGCCACTTGTGTGACGCCCTGTATAAATGGACACACCAGCATTATGAAAACAACTGTGATACAGAGATTCTCAGCTTGTCTGTGGCGTCCCTCTCACTCTGTCTCTTTTGAAAGTCAGATTTATTGAAGTATAATTTACATATAGTAAACTTCACTCTTTCTCATGTACAACATCGTGAATAAATAAATGTGAATAAAATCATGGAAGCACCTCACTCAAGACACAGAATATTCTATCACCCCCCAAAAGTCCCTCCATACCCCATGGTAGCCAAACCTCTTCCCCCAATTCTTGGCCCCTGATTACGACAAGGCCATTTTAAAATTCTGATTATTTTGCCTTTTCCAGAATGTCATTTAAATGGAACCATATGTAGAGCCATTAGAATCTTTTTTCCTTCACTTAGCGTGTTCTGGAGATCCAGCAGCATGTACCAGCAGTACTACTGTCCGGAGGTACCATCGCCTGCACCCATTCACCGACTGAAGGGCATGCGCATTGTGTCCATGCACACGATATAAGGCGGCTACATATATTCCCATATAGCTGTGTGTGTGGACAGGTTTCCGTTACTCTGGGTAAATACCAAGGAGGAGAACTGCTGGGTCGAATCGCAGTGTATGTTTCACTGGATAAGAAACTACCAAACTTTGCCGAAGTGGCTGTGCCATTCTGCATTCCCACCGACAGGGTAGGAACATTTCAGCTGCTCCAAGGCCTGGCCAGCACTTGCAGAGAGAGGACCATTGTCAAGGCACAGCATTCTAGACAATCCTTCCAACTGCAAGGTCAGTCACCACCCAGACCCAGCCCGCCTGGCCACCCCACCGCACCCAATTCCCCACCAGTTCCTTCCTGCAGCCCTCCTCCTCTCCCACTCCCCCCCCCCACAACGCCCAACAAGTCTTGTGCCCCAGTTAACCACAAAGCACAACGGAGAGCCTGTGTTCTCTCTTGTTATGGACGGAAAGATCTCCCTGAGGGTGAGCTGCTGGACTCAGCTCGGCCTGTCCCAGGTCACCCTCCACTGCCTGAGAAAGGCTCCCCTTTTGGCCACCACAACCTTCTCTTGTCCCATCTACCACCCCTGGAGACAAACTGGAACGAGAAGACAGAGACTGTTCAAGGGACGACAGAGTCACCAGCCCGGGGACCCCGGGGGGAGGAAGGGGTCAGTCGTGCAAAGAGATGGTGACCTTGCTGACTCCCCCACTTGTCAGCGTCACCTCCCCCAAACACACAATCTGTAGGAGGGAGGAAGAAGCTCTCCACCCGGGCTATGGAAATCTCAGGCTGAAACACTGGCCCCAGGGTAACCCAGGACGACCTACAGCAGGGGAGCACACATGCTTGCTCACAAAGGCACATCTACACCCACAAAGAAGGGGCAGCCAAGTTGGCAGAAGCAAACATAAAATGAGATGGCTACACAGCAACAAGCATATCCGGCCTAACCCCCTGGGGATTTGGGTATTTCATCCTCACTTTACGGCAGAGAAAAGAGAGCTCAGAGATGAGCCATCACCTGCTCAGGTCACACAGCCAGAGTGGCCAGTATGGGATTCCATACAGTCTTTCCTGACTCCAAGGTATCTTTGGAAGGAAACGTATTTTAAAAGCTCCTATGGGGCTTCCCTGGTGGCGCAGTGGTTAAGAATCCACCTGCCAATGCAGGGGACACGGGTCCGAGCCCTGGTCTGGGAAGATCCCACATGCTGCGGAGCAACTAAGCCCGCGAGCCACAACTACTGAAGCCCGTGCGCCTAGAGCCCGTGCTTCGCAACAAGAGAAGCCACCGCAGTGAGAAGCCCGTGCACCGCAACGAAGAGTAGCCCCCGCTCGCCTCAACTAGAGAAAGCCTGCGTGCGGCAACGAAGACCCAACGAAGCCAAAATAATTTAAATAAATAAATAACTTTTCAAAAAAAGAAAAAACTATGTTACCATCAGGTTCCAGGTATGTCTATGCACCACAGAAAACCACTTCCAGCACCTGCCAGGATTCATTTATTCATTCATTCATGCAAATGTTTTCGAGTGTCCTCTATGCACTGGACACTGTTCCAAACATTCGGGAAGCATCAGTAAATGAACAAGACAAAATCCTGTCCTTAGAGGACTAATGGTTTGGTGAGCCAACAGGTCGGGGTGTGGCGACGAGGCTGCCCAGGGTCTACCCTGTGGCTCCCCCAGTCCCTCTCCCAACCCAAGGAGGCTCATCCAAGTCAGGAGGGAGCCGCTGGGGAAACCCAGAGCCCATAGAGAACTTTCTGGGTTCCTCAGTGCGCAGCCCCCACTGGGATCCACATCGGAAGGGGAGATGCTCTGAAAGTAGGAGCAAGAAGCACCAGGTCTTCAGGCACCAGGTCCCTCATCCTGCCATTCCATGCATTCATTGCAATGTTCGTCGAGCACTCATTCTGCACCAGGCACTGGGGACACAGGAGGACCACGGCAGAGCCCCGGCCCCATAAGGACTCGCAACGCGGAGGGGAGGGCTGTCAACACCCACTCGAGGACAGAGGGCTAAGCACTGGGGCACTGGAAGCAGGATGGGGGTGGAAATCAAGGAAGGCTGCCTGGAGATGGTGAGTGGCAAAGGTAGACAGGTGGGGTATAGAGGGAGGGGCATTTCTCATCCAGGCTTCATCAGACCTTCCCACCGCTCTGTGAGGAAGGTAGGCCAGCCATTTCAAATCTCCATCTCCGGTGAGGAGACTGAGGCCAGGAGGCTGGTCTGGGTCCCAGGGCCTCCCAGCAGCTTAGAACCAGAGGCTGCTGATCTGGAGGGGCTGCTGGGCATCGGGTCTGGGTTACAGAGCTGGTGGGCATTAATTAATCTGCACTCCAGTCCTGCGGGAGAGAGGAGAACTTCCCCCCATTTCCCACGACACAGTCGCTTGGGCAAAGTCACAGGAGGAGGCAAGAACCTACAGCAGGGGAGCACACATGCTTGCTCACAAAGGCACATCTACACCCACAAAGAAGGGGCAGCCAAGTTGGCAGAAGCAAACATAAAATGAGATGGCTACACAGCAACAAGCATATCCGGCCTAACCCCCTGGGGATTTGGGTATTTCATCCTCACTTTACGGCAGAGAAAAGAGAGCTCAGAGATGAGCCATCACCTGCTCAGGTCACACAGCCAGAGTGGCCAGTATGGGATTCCATACAGTCTTTCCTGACTCCAAGGTATCTTTGGAAGGAAACGTATTTTAAAAGCTCCTATGGGGCTTCCCTGGTGGCGCAGTGGTTAAGAATCCACCTGCCAATGCAGGGGACACGGGTCCGAGCCCTGGTCTGGGAAGATCCCACATGCTGCGGAGCAACTAAGCCCGCGAGCCACAACTACTGAAGCCCGTGCGCCTAGAGCCCGTGCTTCGCAACAAGAGAAGCCACCGCAGTGAGAAGCCCGTGCACCGCAACGAAGAGTAGCCCCCGCTCGCCTCAACTAGAGAAAGCCTGCGTGCGGCAACGAAGACCCAACGAAGCCAAAATAATTTAAATAAATAAATAACTTTTCAAAAAAAGAAAAAACTATGTTACCATCAGGTTCCAGGTATGTCTATGCACCACAGAAAACCACTTCCAGCACCTGCCAGGATTCATTTATTCATTCATTCATGCAAATGTTTTCGAGTGTCCTCTATGCACTGGACACTGTTCCAAACATTCGGGAAGCATCAGTAAATGAACAAGACAAAATCCTGTCCTCAGAGGACTAATGGTTTGGTGAGCCAACAGGTCGGGGTGCGGCGACGAGGCTGCCCAGGGTCTACCCTGTGGCTCCCCCAGTCCCTCTCCCAACCCAAGGAGGCTCATCCAAGTCAGGAGGGAGCCGCTGGGGAAACCCAGAGCCCATAGAGAACTTTCTGGGTTCCTCAGTGCCCAGCCCCCACTGGGATCCACATCGGAAGGGGAGATGCTCTGAAAGTAGGAGCAAGAAGCACCAGGTCGGGCTTCCCTGGTGGCGCAGTGGTTCAGAGTCCGCCTGCCGATGCAGGGGTCACGGGTTCGTGCCCCGGTCCGGGAGGATCCCACGTGCCGCGGAGCGGCTGGGCCCGTGAGCCATGGCCGCTGGGCCTGCGCGTCCGGAGACAGTGCGCAGCCCCCACTGGGATCCACATCGGAAGGGGAGATGCTCTGAAAGTAGGAGCAAGAAGCACCAGGTCTTCAGGCACCAGGTCCCTCATCCTGCCATTCCATGCATTCATTGCAATGTTCGTCGAGCACTCATTCTGCACCAGGCACTGGGGACACAGGAGGACCACGGCAGAGCCCCGGCCCCATAAGGACTCGCAACGCGGAGGGGAGGGCTGTCAACACCCACTCGAGGACAGAGGGCTAAGCACTGGGGCACTGGAAGCAGGATGGGGGTGGAAATCAAGGAAGGCTGCCTGGAGATGGTGAGTGGCAAAGGTAGACAGGTGGGGTATAGAGGGAGGGGCATTTCTCATCCAGGCTTCATCAGACCTTCCCACCGCTCTGTGAGGAAGGTAGGCCAGCCATTTCAAATCTCCATCTCCGGTGAGGAGACTGAGGCCAGGAGGCTGGTCTGGGTCCCAGGGCCTCCCAGCAGCTTAGAACCAGAGGCTGCTGATCTGGAGGGGCTGCTGGGCATCGGGTCTGGGTTACAGAGCTGGTGGGCATTAATTAATCTGCACTCCAGTCCTGCGGGAGAGAGGAGAACTTCCCCCCATTTCCCACGACACAGTCGCTTGGGCAAAGTCACAGGAGGAGGCAAGACTGAAACCCCGGCTTGAGGGGCACTGCTGCCCGAGACCGGCACTGCCGTCCGCACACCAGTGTCTCCTGGCAGCTGAAGCCCTCCGAGAGCCCGTCAGGCTTCAGCTGCCAACACCAAAGCCCACCACACAAAGGGGGGTGAAGGGGCCCCAGGCGGGGGGAGCCCCCGGGAGCACCTGGGCAGGGGGCAGGCTAAGCGACGCCCCCGTCTGAGCCCTGAGGTCCTGCCCGGCCGCCTGGACGGGAGACCAGAGGTCCCCAGAGCTGGTGCCCCGGGAGGCTTCTCCTGGGCCCTCCTGGCCGCCCTCCCCCTTCTCCTCTGGAGCCTGGGACCAAAGCCCAGGGATCCTCCCCTTCCTACCTCCGTGAGGCTGATAAGCAGAGCTCTGGGAAGAGACAAAGGGGCGGGTGATCTCACCTCTTGGCAGCTGCCGGGCCAGTAGGCTGCCGCTGGGCTGAGGGCAGGCCCTTCCAGAGGAGAGCTGAGCCCCCTGTCAGGGGGTGATGTGTCCAGATACTTAGTGGGAATCCTACTCTCTGAGCCTCAGTTTCTTCATCTGGAATATAGGGGAGCTGATAAAAGCAGCTCTCTTAGGGGATGGCCGTGAAATGCAAGTGATCCCTTCACGCCGCGTCTGGCACATCGTGAGCTCCCATAAGAGCATCAGCTAGGAGTCTAGGTGGTGGCAGCGCGCTTGGCTCACGGATCCGTCTCAAGGGACCAGCAGCACCTGGGGACCTGCTGGATATGCAAATGCCCAGACCCCCCCACCAGACCTCCCGGGGGTGGAGCCCAGCGGTGGTTCAACAAGGCCTCCAGAGGATGCCCAGGCGTCAAAGGCGGGGCTCCTCAGTCCCGGCCGTGTGGACGCTCTGGGCTGCATCGTTCTCTGTGGTGAGTGCTGCCCTGTGCATTGTGGGACATTCAGCAGCATCCCTGAGCTCCACCCACTAGGTGCCAAGAGCATCCTTGCAACTGTGACCAGAAATGTCCCCAGACGTTGCCGAACATCCCCTGGGGGTCAAATCACCCCGAGTTGAGATCCACTGACCTAAAGTTTGAGAACCTCTGCTCCACAGGGCACGAAGCCGACTCGCTCCCTCCAGGAGCCTACAGGGGAATTGTTTTCGGTAACAGTAACCTCCTCCATTGGTGGAGTTACCGGCTGGACGCCAGGTCTCACTCCTTACAGCAGCACCATTTTATTGATGAGGAAACAAGCTCAGAGGCAGAGCCAGGATTCAGCCCAGGCCGTTGGGCTCTGAGCTCCGTACTCTTCATCCCACCCCCGACTCCTGACACCTGCTGCTGTGTCCCCTCCTTCTGCCTCCTCACCACAGCTACGCCTGCCCGTACAGTCCCCTTTCTCAGGGAGCTGCCCCATGTGGCTCTGAACGCTCAGACCGCCCTGGAGGACTCCTCGGCTCGCATGCCTGGCTCTCCCAGGACAGCCGTCAATCGGCTCCCCGTGACCCGTGCCGGCTGGGTCCACCGAAGCTTTGGTTGGACTGTTCTGCTTCATTTGTATTCTTCACTTGACCCTCTCCCATCAGAGACGGCTTAACAGTTCATTTTTCTGCATAAGTGCCGAGTGAAAGGGAGTCTGGGGGATCCAGGACCCCACTCCCAAAAAGAAGGGCAGAGGCGGTCCCAAGATTAAAATTCACCGTGAATGTTGACCAAGACCCACACGATGTTTGACCTGGTCATCGTTATTCAGGGACCCTATCCTGAGAATACATCACCCCAGAGTGGAGACGGCTGTACAGAGTCAGATGCTCAAGAAGGGAACTCTGCTTGGAGAGTAACCTCACACCTCCCAGGAGGGAGCTGGTTAAGAAAAGTCCGGCCCGGGTGCTCAGTGGGACGCGGTGTGTCCACTCTATGGGCACTGCTGGACCAGCCCATGGAGATGGCTCAGACCAGACCCTCCTGCAAAGGGCTCGTGCCTGATGGAGGATCAGACAAGTCACGGCAGAGTGACGAAAAAAGGGCAAGAGCTGAGACGTGATGCTGAGGGCAGAGGGGTTAGGGGCGCCAGCTCGGGGTGCCAGGGAGGCCACCAACAGCACGGAAGAAGGCGCTGGATCAGATGCGACAGGGAAAAGGAAAAAGCAGGACTCAAACGGGTAAGGGATACAAGTGTGAAAAATACAAACTCATATGAAAAAGACCAGAAGGGACCACACAAAACTAACAGCGGCAGTTGTGTTAGGGTGGTGGCCCCAAAGTGTGTGTGTCTGACTTTGATAACCCTGTGAAAACAAGAACAGCAGTCGCCACAGATGATTAACCCAGCGGATACACACTGCTGTACCAGGCCAAGGGCTTCGCATACATTATTAATAAGGCAGGACTTGGTTTCCTCTAAGTACATTGGGGAACAGGGCCTGCGAGGTCAGGGGTCTCACCCTGGAGCCCATGGCTTTTGTGGCACGTGAGGGCTCTGTTTCAGACAGCACAGCCTCCTGTCCTATACCTGCCCCCTCATCACCACTGCTCACCAGAACTGCCCCACTGGCACCCTAAGGACCATTTCAACTCTTCAAACCCAGAGCTTCTAGATCTGAGGCCCCTGAAGCCCAAAGAGATGGGCCAGCGTGGGATCTACAGCCAGCGGAGAGAAGATTCCAGGTACGTACTCGATCCATTTGCCCAGAAGCCTCTGAGTTCCCTGCACCAGGTGCAAAGTCAAATCTAGACTCCAACGCACATCCTGGCCTCCAGGGCACAGGGTGGGGCAGCATCACCACCACCCCCAACTGGGGACCAGCAGATCAGCAGGGGCGGGTGGCTCGTTTGATTCTGCGGCATCCCATCCCCAACAAATTTGCCAGAGAAATGAAACGGACACCATCCACGGCAGGGACGATGACAACCCCAGCTGGAATCTGTTGGGAGGGTGACAGACATCGGCTACAGAATGTTAAGTAGGGGGTGGGTGTGTGTAGAGCTCCCGCTAGCGTGGGGCTTTACCAACATCCCTTATCAGAACAACCCTGTGAGGAGGGCAAGATTCACCTCCATTTGAAAGCTGAGGCACTTGAGACTCAGAGAGGTGAAACAACTTGTCCAGGGCAGCGGGTGAGTTTCTTTCCTGCGATGGAGTCAGAAGTCAGGCAGGAGACAGGATAAAAGCCCCCCTAGAGAGTCAACCACAGGGCACGGAAGTCAAAGGGGGCTTGGGTCTTTTTTTTTTTTTTTTTTTTTGCGGTACGCGGGCCTCTCACTGTTGTGGCCTCTCCCGTTGCGGAGCAACAGGCTCCGGACGCGCAGGCTCAGCGGCCATGGCTCACGGGCCCAGCCGCTCCGCGGCATGTGGGATCCTCCCACACCGGGGCACGAACCCGTGTCCCCTGCATCGGCAGGCGGACTCTCAACCACTGCGCCACCAGGGAAGCCCGGGGCTTGGGTCTTAAAGACACTGCACAGGAAGGAGAGAGATGCAAGTCCCGGAGTCTGCACATTGAAGCATTAAAAGGCTCTCAGAAATCATAGCCTAACCTAGCCCTGCTGAGTCGAAATACAATGCAGGTCACACGTGTGATGTTACATTTTTTAGTAGCCATGTTGTAGAAGGTCCAACGAAACAGGCAAAATTCATTTTAATAATATGCTTTATTTAACCTACTATATCCAAAGTATTTTCATTTCAACATTAAAGCAAAATATTTTCAAACTATTCATGTTTTACACTCTTTTTCCAAAAGTCTTCCGATTTTGTAAGTTTTTCCAATTTTCTTCGACATTGTACCCTCACAGCACATCTCAATCTGGACTAGACGCAGCCTCGATAGGCACAGGTGACGCGTGGCTACCGTAGCGGGCAGCTCACCCCTCAGTTTACACTGCGGATACTGAGGTCCAAAGAGGTGACTGAATGAGGCCAGAGCCATGTGCTTGTTAATCACAGTGCCTGACTCAACTGGGGGATGAGGGTGGCTTAGCAGAAAGAACAACAGGTTTTGGAGCAAGAAATATCCAAAGCCAAATTCCGACCTGGCCGCTCACCAGCTGTGTGACCATGAACCTTGTACTCGACCTCTCTGAGCCTCAATTCCCCTCCTCATACAGTTACAGTGAGAGTTAAATATAAAATACCCAACAGAGTTCTCGGCGCACCATCGGTATTCAACATGGAGACATGACAGTGATACAGGTGGTGAATATATGGCCTTCAGCAACTGCATTTCCATCAGCCCCAACCCAGAAAACTGAAGCTTGAAAGGAGCAGTCTGTCTCAGAGGCAGATCTGCCTGGCCTGGGTCAGGGCAGGAAGAGGAAATGAGAGAGATGGGCGTGGCGAGAGGAGAGGACATACCCACGGGGCACCAGTACCACAGCGCCTGCTGCGCCCGAGGCACCCCAACTCTGGGAACCAGTGTCAGAGCTAACCCATGTTCTATCAGCGGTGAGGAGCCCCTCTTCAGAGCTGAGCCTATATGAAAGCAAGTGATGGACTTCCCTGGTGGTCCAGTGGTTTAAGACTTCGTGCTTCCAAAGCAGGGGGCATGGGTTCAATCCCTGGTCAGGGAATTAAGATCCCACATGCCACGCAGTGCGGCCAAAAAAACAAAAAGAAAGAAAGCGAATCATAGACTTTTTGGTCCCTGTGATAATGGCCCAGAGCCCCGATCTATTGCTTCGTTGAATGGGAAAAATCCAGAAGCTCTACCTCCAACTCCGAAGACATCTTCACCTAGGGTGGGGCTCAAGGGTTCCGCCCACGAGGTGCTCCAGACTGAACAGAGCCCCCAAGCCCACCCCTGGCCCCTCCAGTCAGTAGAGCCATGGCCATGAGCCATGCTCTTGCCTGCCTCAGCCTCTGGGTGAGTTGTGTCCTCTGCACGGAATGTCCCTCTCCCCCTTCCATCTGGCTAATTCCCACTTACCCTTCTCTTTTCAACTTAAAGTGTCACCTTGTCTGAAAGCCCTTCATGGCACCTGCTGCAGGCCTCCCTTGTTGGACACTCTCACGTGACTGTGTCCGACTTCACAGTCATCCTTATACCCTGGCGGGACTGTGGGGACTGATACCCTGCCATGGACCAGAGACGAGGGCTGTATCTCCCTGGAGCCTGGGAGAGCACCTGGCACCGAGCAGGCACTCAACAAACATCTGCTGCAAGTGGCCATCGCGTGAAGTTCACTCAAGAACCACAAGGGCTCTGGTTGGCTGGACTTGGAGAGAAAAGCGGCAGTACTTTGGAAAACAAACGTTGCAGCACCTGCATCTAACACATTAAGTAATTTTCCACGGAACAGCCCAAAGGGTAATGCATTGTTGCGTCACTTTGCTGGACTCTTCCAAGAACTGGCGAGGATTTGGTTATAATGGACACAATTCACAGAACAACTATTACATCAACCATTGATTTTCCAAGAGCCTCAAAGCTGGAGGTTCCTATCAAAGAGTCTTTTGAGTGAGGGGCACACGTAGTTACCATAGCTCCTCTGTGTACGAGAGTGGAGATGGCTCTTTGGAAAAGCACAGCCTCCCCCCTTCATCTGCATACACGGTGCCCTGTTAGTACTCAAATGGGTGGTACCACTCCCCCAAGTGGAAGGAGATTTCGATCGTCACGTGACTGGCATTTTTGTGGGCTCAACCAAGGATGCTAGATCTCCTGTAACACGTGGAACATCCTTCCCAAGGAGGACCACCTGCTCCAAAACCCAACAGCATCCCCCCAATCCCCCGACCAGTGGAACACTGGCCAGAGGCCAGCCCAGGCCATGCCCCCAGGGTGAAACGGCGGCAGAGAAAAAATGAGTCCAAAAGGGCACTTCATTGTTAATGAGGATCCACTAACACCGTCCCCTCTGGGTCCTTTTCCCACCCACCCAGGCTGGACCAGTCACCTTCTGAAGACTCCAGCACATTCCTGCCTCTGCACCTTGGCTTGTGCCAACCTCCTCCCTCACCTGGAGAGCCACCCCTGTCAACCTCCACCTAACCATCCTCAATCTCCACCCAACACAAGGTCCTGCTGCACGGCCGGCACCTTGCTGGATGGCTCGGCCCCCATCATCTCGCCCATCTCCAAGGGACTCCAGGCCTCCAACTAGACAACTTACTTAGCGCTTGTCAACTACTGCCCTGTGGTCTCCATGACGTGACCCCTGAGTATAGACACCAAATCTGACCTCAATATATTGACTAAGTGATGGATTCATTCACGCCATTCAGTTGAACCCCTACCCAAACATCGACCACCATACCAACACAATTCCTCTTTCACTTTAAATTAAAAGAAAGAAACATTTGTTCAAAAGGCCCTGATTAGTATCGGGCACTCAGTATTCACAGTTTCACTGGATCCTCCAAACAACCCCGAGAGGGCATTCCTGTGACTGAAGTCACATTACAGGTGGAAGAGATCAAAGCTCCGCAGGGACACGTAATTTGGCTAACGTTCTACAGCTACAAAGTGAAGGAGCTAAAACTCAAGTTCACCCCTGGTTTCCAACACCTCAGGCTCTTCTTTCTCTGGTTTTGTTCTTATTGATCAACTGTGTTTACTCGATAAGGGCTGCGGTTGATAAAGAGGCATCATTTCAGGGGTCCTGGAGGGTCACGTATTGATTCGGTCTTTACTGTACTATTCAAAGGGTGTTTCTCCTGCGCTCCTCCTCCCGGGTAATCCAACCCACTCAAAGATCTGGACTATCGGGGCTTCCCTGGTGGCGCAGTGGTTGAGAGTCTGCCTGCCGATGCGGGGGACACGGGTTTGTGCCCCGGTCCGGGAAGATCCCACGTGCCGCGGAGCGGCTGGGCCCGTGAGCCATGGCCGCTGAGCCTGTGCGTCTGGAGGCTGTGCTCCGCAACGGGAGAGGCCACAACAGTGAGAGGTCCACGTACCGCAAAAAAAAATTTTTTTTAATCTAGACTATCAAGTCAACTCAGCCTGGCAGTATCTGATGGAGGTTCAGGCTGGATAATCTTTAATCTTGCCATGAAGAATAGCTTAACTTTCAAAGCTTGGCCCCAGCCAATTCTCCCCCAGGTAGCCTGTGGCTTTGGGCTTGGGAAGGTTTTATAAAAGCAGGAAGGGTTCCAACATCAAATAATGTAGAAACCAAACAACCTGTTCCCTCCAGTGGTTTGGTTTTTGTCTCCCGAGGCGCCAAGGCAACCCGTGGGTAGCAGAGGCTGCAGCTTTAAAACAAGAACAGCAAAAACAAGTGCATAACGATTAGCGCCAGGGGTCGGATTAAAACCCCACCTGTCAAGCCGAGAGGAGCTTTTAGCCCACTGATCAGGGTGTTGAGGCCTGGGGGAAGCTCAGCGGCAAGTTCATGGGAGGAAGTCCTTCCACCCACCCAGATCCCTGACCCCCAGGCCTTGGGTCCCCAGCCCCAGATAACCACAGTGTGTGGCTGGGAAAACAGCCATCAGGTGACTGAAGCCCTCCTGCTATTTTCCCGAGGTCTCCTGGTAACAAGCATTCAGCAGCGGGCTCTGGAAAACAGTCGAAAGGGAAGGGAACATCTCCAAGCAAGCATCTTCACACTTGCAATCTTCAAGGCTAAGGTGAACGCAGCACCCGCCTACCAGCTTCCTCCGCGGCTGTCCCGAGACACTTGGAAAGGTGAGGGAGTGACTTCTCAGAGAAGAGGACACACAGAACACGGGCTCTAACTCCAGTCCATCTGGAAACTCCACTAAAACCTAGAGTAAAGGGATCTTGTCTGTTGGATATATTGTGTATATAGAATAGAAACCTTCCAGGATGGAAAGGACAGAAGGGAACACAGGGACAAATTCTGCAGGGTGGAGAGAAGACCAGCCTCTGATACCTGATTTACCAAACTCCAGAAATCTATATCCAAGTGGCAGCGAGAAAAGACAATAATCAACCCAACGTACAATGCGGATGTCCCAAAGGCTCAGGAAAGAGTGATGACAGGTATCTCTAGAAACGCGGCTGGGACGGAGGAATGCAAAAAGAGGCTTAGAGGAAAGAACCAGACAGGTCCTGGTATCCCTTCCCACAAGTCTCCTAGCTGGGGGACTGTCCCTCCTCCATCGGGCACAAGACTGGAAGTTCATTCCGTGAAGAGGGTAAACCAGAAGGCCTCAGTGTGAATTGTACTCAGGACAGGCAGATTAAGTGATTTCACACATACTGGATGCAGAAGACCTCCCTGTCCTAAGCCCTCTTCCTTCTTTCAGCTCCCAGACCCCCAGCCCTTACCCCCAGCAGCTCGACCTTCACCCTCCAGACAGGAGACTGTAAGACCCTTCCGTGGGGAGTCTGCCCACCCAGGAGGAAAGACTTAAAAATAGTGACATCGACGTTCCCTGTGACACAACCCACAGGGCACTCGTCAGAGGAGCTCTAGTCAAGGAGCCCTGCCCCCTGTGCTCAGAGCCTGCAGGATACTTTTTAGTTCCCAACTCTTAAATATGAGTAGCCAACCCAGGACTGTGAATGAGTCAGCCAGCTAAAGAAAGAAGTTTCTAATGTGAAAGCTCCAGACCAAACAAACGCAGTAAACAGAGGGAGAGGCAAAAGGAACACACACATTTCAGCACATCCCGTGTGCATGGGCAGCTCTCAACCCTCCCCCTGTAGTCCCTCCTGTAATCACTGCAGCTCTTGAGGCAGACGTTAATATTATTCACGTTTTGAAGACGAGGTGTTTGAAGAATAATGAAATTAAATAACTTACCCGAAGTCACAAAGCAAGGAAGTGGCAGAGGCGAGATTCAAACCAGACCACGTGGCTCAGTGCTCTCAACCACTGCCTTTCAAAGCATCACCCCGGCCACCACTGTCCATCATTACTATTGTCAGTGTGGAAGAGAAGATTCTGGACTTCTCTTAAGAATAAGAAAGAGCTCTTCGTGGGGGGTGAAGGGGGGTGGTGGGATGAACTGGGAGATTGGGATTGACATGTAGACACTAATATGTATAAAAAAAATAATAAGAACCTGCTGTAGTAAAAAAATAAAATTCAAAAAGATAGAATAAGAGAACTCTTGCAAATTAAAAATGTGGTAGATTAAAATATGGAGTATAAAATTGATGCAATCTCCCAGAAAGTAAAGCAAAAAAGCAAAAGGGATGGAAAACAGAAAACGATAAGAAAATTGGAGGATTAGTCCAGGAGGACCAATATCCAAATACAAGGAGTTCTAGAAGATTAGAGAAAACCAAGGAGTAGAAACCATGATGGAATAATCCAAGAAAATTTCCCAGAACCGAACGACATAGTTCCAGCTGGAAGAGTCTCACTAAGAAGAGCTCAGCATGACAGATGAAAAGAGGCCAGCACCAAGGCTGGTCACCCTGACATCTCAGGGCACTGGGGACAAAAAGAGGATTCTATAAGCTTCCAGAGAGAACAAAACAGGCCACACAAAGCGTCAAAAATGGCTTCACGCTTCTCAACGGCAACCCTGGAAGCCAGAAGGCAGTGGAGCAAGGCTTTCAATCCTCGGAAGGAAAATGATTTCCAACCTTGAATTTGATGCCTAGCTAATCTAGCAATCAACAGTTAGTGGAGGGACTTCCCTGGTGGTGAAGTGGTGAAGACTCCATGTTCCCAATGCAGGGGGCCTGGGTTCAATCCCTGGTCAAGGAACTAGATCCCATATGCATGCCGCAAGTAAGAGTTCATGTGCTACAACTACGGAGCCCACGAGCCGCAACTAAGACCCGGCGTGACCAAAAGAATAAATAAATATTTTTAAAAAAAAGAATTAGTGGAGAATAAGCTGATTTTTCCATGTGCAAGTTCTCAGAAAGTTCACCCTCTAGGCAGACCTTCTCAGGAAGGATGTGCTCCTGTATTCAAGGGACAAAGCCATACGAGGCAGACAGGAAATGGCAGATCTGACCCAGGAGAGAAGGGAACCACAGGTGATGGTGACAGACGGCCCAGGTAACAGCCAGGTCCCAGGTGTGGGGGACAGTGAGTCCAGACTGGAGACAGGTCAGAGGATCCTGAAGTGCTCAGGAAGAGGAAGTGGAGAGAATTTACCTGATGCATCCAAACAACGTGAGGGGCTATCCAGACACTAACAGAGACTTTGAGGAAGAATTTAAGCACATATGCCAACAACAGTAGACAATTTTTAACTCCAAGGAAACCAGAAAGTACAGCAGGAGAGGTGATCATAATTTACTCCACGACGAAGCTCTGAATCTCACTGATCTAGTCGGAACAGTGTAAACCCCAATTACTGATCTTACCAAAATTATGATGAAATATATCAGGAAGTTGGGAGGACAGGAAAGAGCTGAGGTTAAAAGAGGTAAAAAGGAGACCTACATCCTTACCTTCCATAGTAGGAAAGAGGAGCCTAGAACCAAAAACTCAAGACAAAGGAATACGTGCATGTTATTTACAGACGTGGAAGAAAATACCAAAATCATCCGCTAAAACAGGGGTCCCCAACCCCTGGGCCACAGACCGGTGCTGGTCTGCAGCCTGTTAGGAACAGGGCCGCAGAGCAGGAGGTGAGCGGCAGGCACGCGAGTGAAGCTTCATCTGTATTTACAGCCGCTCCCCATCGCTCACAGTACCGCCTGAACCATCTCCCCCCCCCCCACCTACCCCCCGCCCCAGTCCGTGGAAAAACTGTCTTCCACGAAACCAGTCCCTGGTACCAAAAAGGCTGCGGACTGCTGTACTAAAATAAGTTGCAAGCGATTGCCTCTGGGAAAAGGGGCAACGAGGGGGAGCCACTGTTTTTCATATAAACCTTGGACAAGTATAGTCTCATACGACTTGGAAAAGGCAAGGGAGAGGGAAACTGACATTGATGAAGACATGTGACATCACCGAACGTTCTCACAACTAAGAGAAGTTGGGTTTATCCCCCTCTTCACCAAAAAGATACTGTCAGGCTCAGACTACCTACAGCTAGGCAACACTAAAAAGACGCTAAAACTCAGACCCCAGTTCTGCCTGATCCCAGAAGCTACACTTTCCCTTTGAGTCTCCATTCATATATTCAACCAATACGAACTGAGCACACACTGAGCCTGGGACAGCAGGCTAGGCCCTGAGACACAGTGGTGGACAGGACAGGCCCCAGGGACCGATCCAATGAGCCTTCTGCTCTACCAGGGCAAACCAACAGTCAACAAGCCACCACTAATAACAAATCCAAGTGCAGCAGTGCCCACCCTGGGTGGTCACAATCTATCAAGGGCAACACCTGTCTGGTTCCTGGCCTCCCCCTCTGCCAGCCCATCATTGTTCCTGTGGCATCATGGCACCTCATCCCCCCACCGCCCCACAAGTGAGTCATTACATGCCACTACTTAGCTCTTGCCCACAACACTTCTGGGAACTCAACAGGCTATCACCCAGGCCTGCCAACACACTGCCACCCAGGTCCAAGGCCCTCAGCTTTGATTTGGAAGGTATCGTGTTTCGTTTTGTCTTAGATCAGAGTCGGGCTCAAAGGCCAGACTGGTTCTCCAAGGGAGAGCTCCACACACACAGTCCCTTGTGTACATGAAGGGAAAGTGAATAACCTTGCACAGACCAGCCTCAGCAAGTGCTGGTGGGTATGCAGGTCCAGGGTAAGCCCCAGACACCAGAGTGTGGAAGGAAACCTCAGACAGCTGCTCACTAGCTGTGGGACAGAGCAAAGTGGTTGAACTCCGCTGGGCCTCAGTGTCTGCATCTGTAGAGTGGGACTATGACACCAGCCTCAGAGGGTTCCAGGAGAATTAAAATGATGTAATGGGGATGACTGTGCTTTATAATCTGCCATGGCCATAGTACGGCCCAGAACGAGGATGGCAGGCTGCTTTCCCATGGCTGCCTCCAGTCACCTCTGCCATAATTCAAGGTTACAAGGATTTCGTCTTCTCAACCTCTGAAAAGGGGATCCTTGTCCCCGCAATTCTCAGATCTGCCCCGGGGAATTACTAGTCAAGAATCATCAGTTAGGAATTTAGACTTTACTCTGTCACAGTGTGAGGTACGTGGTACATAGGTGACTATAAACAGCAGAGTCACTGAGCCCACTCTGATAAGAAACAACACCCAAGGCTGGCTGACTGCTTGCCAAACAGCCTTTAGCCTGGCCCAGCTTTCTTCCTGGGTTCCAAATCAAGTGCCCCGTCCACAGCCAGCGGGGCCTTGAGCCAGGGCTCATCAAGTCTCTCCCCTCCCCCAAGTCCACATCCCATCAGTCTCCCCTCTTAACATCCCCTCCCCGCAACTTACTCCCTCTTCCCAGACTTGGTTCTGATTCCTGGTTCTACCACTTACTAGCTCAGTAGCTTGGCATTCATGACACCCTTGCTCAGCCTTAGTTTCTGGGCAGATAGATGATAATGCCCACCACAGGGTGTTATTGGGAAGACGCAGTACAGGATCCAGCAAGGGGTCAACCCCCATCCCCCAGACTCCCCATAATCACAACATCAATGCCCCATAACCAATTAAGACAACCCCTGACTTAACTGATTTTTATAGAACCTGTACTCTGTATTATACATTTTACAACAGCAATGCCCCAAATTCTCTTTAGTCACTCAAGCTGCGTCTTGGCTAAATCACCCTGACAAGGAAGGGGCCAAGCTACAGCACAGGGGAGCCTTTTAGCTACACTGGCATCTTCATTGTACCGCATGTTTGGGGAGTTACTGGAACATCTGATTGCAATTCATCCTTGTTTTATAAAAATAAGTAGAAAGAGAAAAAATGGAAGTGTCATTATCAATGATCACTATTGGTTTCATAAACAATACCATGGAGCCGATGGAACCAGAGCAGTGAAGGTTATGGGGTGACCTTCAACCAAGCAGAGAGGGGAAGTTCAGGAAAATAAATGAAACAACAGTACGGTATGATGTCATTCAACCATACTTAAACAGTGAGGCACGATTAGGGTTTTCCTTCCATTCTCTGGGAATTTAAGTTCCTCATAATTGTATGTTTAATGCTTGATGTAATGTAGAAAAAACTCAGGAACTGCATATAAGCCAATCCTCTAATGATGCTCTCTGGTTTTCCAAATAGATTTGATATTTCACATGAAATAGAAGAATGTTTATCCAAAATATTCCAGACTTGACTCACTCGGAGTTATCAGCATTTCCAGAGTTCACGTATCTCAACTCTAAAACAACACAAGGATTAAAACAGAGATGTTATTGGTGCCGGAGCACGTTGAACCCCAGGGTCCACACGACAGGGTGTGTACCTGGAGGCTGCTGTGACATCACCCCTTCCTGCTGCACCATCCACACCGCCAGGGCCGCAGGACATAGGCCACAGGGCCAGCCCATGACATCGTCCCCTGGTTATTCACAGCCCGGTGTGTATCTCGGATCACAGCACTGCTGCATTTGGACCTCTGAGTAGACAGTCTCTGTAGGCCCGGGCAGACTCCCTCTCTTGTCCGCTCAAGTCCTGCCCTGCTGTCCTTGGTCAGGCAGCCTTCCCAGGTTCCACAACCAAGCAGCGCCAACCCTGTGACCAGAGCCCAGGTCTCTGCACTCCTGGCTCAAACTCAGCTCAGCGCCACCACCCTGGGTGTCCATCACACTCCCACAGAACCTAAAGGGTATTCCAGGTGTGCAAATGTCCCCCAGATGTGTCTCTTCCAGGAAAAAAGGAGAAGGCTTGATAAGCCACTTGTAATTCATTCATGTATCAGTTTCCTGTTGCTGCTGTCACCAATTACCACATTCTTAGAGGTTTAAAACAACACAAATTTATTATCTGACAGTTCTGGAGGTAAGGGGTCCACAATGGGTTTGACAGGCTAACATCGAAATTATCAGCGGGACTGTGTTCCTTGAGGCCCTAGGAAAGTAATCCATTTCCTTCTCTTTTCCAGCTCCTAGGGGCTGCCTGCACTCCATGGCTCATGGCTCCTTCCAGCAATGGCATCGCTATGACCTCTGCTTCCATCAACATATCTCCTCTCTGACCCTCTTGCCTCCCTCCTATAAGGATGCTTGTGATTGATTAATGGGACCCACCCGGATAACCTGGGATCATCTCAAGATCCTGTACTTAATCACATCTGCAAAGTCCCTTTTACCTAGGAAGGTAACACATTCCCAGGTTCTGGGGATCAAGATGTGGACCATAGTTCAGCCGACAGTAGTTTAGCAAACAGTTCTGGCGACCTACTCCATGTTGGGGGCTGGCGGGACAACAACGCATGCACTCCTCTAGCGACCTACTCAGGGCTGGGCAGCAGGAAGTCCAAGGGAGGTGGCTGTGAATTCTCCCGAGGCGGGGTATAGGGAGGCTGCCGTAGGTGCGGCCACAGTCGTTCTCTGCAGAAGGAGCCATGCAGACAAAGGTACAGGGACGAGAAAGGAGTGGTTTGTGGGATAAACAGGATGATTTCCCGGTGCAGCTGGTTGATTCCAGAAAGGACAGAAGTGAGGGTGCCCAGAACACACAGCAGGGTTTCTGCCCGAGGGCAAAGAGGAGTCTTGGTAGAGAACGGATTTGGCGAGGGAAATACTTCCGGATCTCTGGGCTGAAGTGGGAACCGGGAAGCTGGGAGCAGGAAAACAGTGGTCCTAGCAACCGCCAAGGAGAATGTTCGCAAAAGCAGGCAAGAAAGGAAAGGTGTAGATGGGAGAGACGCTTGAGGATGCGAGAGGTGAGGGAGGGGCCGGTGGAGGAGCCCATCCGAGGGCTAACTTATGTCACCACCAAACTGTCAAGCCATCTCTGTGCCCTCTCCCCACCTCGCCCCAGTTCGCAGCGAGAAGGCCACAGAACGCTGCTGCTTTTTAAGTATGTCATACCGTAAAAGATTAAAAATAGTTTAAAAGGGATATAAATATTGCAAAGGCTCCTGCCTACTTGGACGGCCCCCCAGGAGGGGGAAGCAGGAGTGGGGCATGACGTCATCGGATCCCCAATGTCTTCCAGTTAGACCCCCCAGTTCTGCAGGAGCTGGTTGACACCAGAATGACTCCAGGGATGCTGCCAAGTTCCCCCAATCCTCCCTGGCTTTTCCTGGTCCTCGGGGCTTTGGACCGTCACCTCCGAGAAGCAGTGGATCCCGGAGCTCAGGAAGGTCAAGGGGAATGCAGCTGCATGGGTCCTCTGGGACCCACTCCCCTGCACTGGCCCCCCCAACCCTGGCTGCAATCCCACCAGAGAGGCCCCTGCCAAACCCCTACCATACTCCCCTACCCCCTGGTTCCACACTGCCTGCCTTTGGGATTACAGATTTTTCCAGGCCACCACCCTTAAGGCTGGATCACGCCTCCCCTCCCCCCATATTCCTGGCAGCACACGCCTTGGCATCCTTAGCCCTAACATGCTCATCTTAGCCTCAAGATGCCTGTGTCCTCCGGGTACTAGGGGCTCCCAGAGTGTCCCATCCATCCCTCCGTCCCAGCTCCCAGCATTGCCAGGAGGACTCAATAACTATTATTTGAACAAATGGCCAGGCTTCCAGTGGGGAAGTCCATTTCTAAAGTGGGTGCAGAACCCACTCCAGGCATGCACCCTCTGCAAAGAGGACTGGGCTGTTACACATGCAGCAGCCATTCACAAACATCTCCCACTTGTCATGTGCTCCGAGTCTGGGTCTAGAATACAAGGTCCCTGCCACCCCACAGTAAGCTCTCTGGATTCCCACATTCCAAATGGGCCAAGAGTAAATATTTTTCGTTTTGTGGATCTCCTCTGTCACAACTACTCAATTGCCATTGTAGGTGCAAAAGAATCCCTTTTGCACTTACAATGGGCATGGCTGTGTTCCAATAAAACTTTATTCCCCAAAACAGGTAGCCGGTTGGATCTAGCCTTCAGACCGTAGTTCACCAATCCCTGCTCTGATAGGAAAAAAAAAATTAATGAAAGCAAAGCAGACAGACTAGTGAGGGAAAAAAACTGTGAAAGACTCTTTAAAGCCACACTTGTGATTTTTGATGCTGCCTCTAATTCCTTCTGTGGCTGACACAATCCACCACTGTTTTAAAAAATAAGAGGTGCAGGGAGGGGGTGGGGGAAATAAGAAAAGGTTTCTATGGGAACCGGGAGTTTACTTTTAATGTTTCAACCACTGAGAAGAGAATTACTTTCTTTTTCTCTCTTCCCCTCTGAGGCGGAGCGGGAGTGACCTCTGGCTTGTTGGGCAGGACTCTGCCAGCGCCTCAGCTGTTCCAGGCAAAGATTAAATGCCACAGTGTACCCCGGGTCCGGGAGGGCCGTTATTGTCATCTGGGCCTCTTGGGCAAAGGGCCGTTTCCCCAGAGCGCTGGATCTGCTCAGAAGCCTCACCTCACCCCGCGGGACTGCTCTGATGGAGTCAAGGTCAACCACGACCGGGGCCACTAACAAGGGATTCAGGGAGAAACCTCTTCCGGGGGCTGCCCTCTAGATGGAGGGCTTCCCTCTCACGGCTGACAAACCCTTTCGGTGACGGGCTTCTGTTCTACCTGGTCTCGAACGTTCCTCAGTACAAATGTGCGTGCGCAGGACGTGCCCCCCTCCGCCCAGTTTGGCAGGACCGTGGGCAGGTCCCTAAACCTCCCCCGAGGACACCTTCAACTCTGCCCAGCTAGTTCAGAGTAGGTGTCCCAGGCCTTTCCTGGGCTCTTCATAGAAACCATAATTAATCAGCCAAGAATAAACCAAGAAGGTACATCATTTACCCACATGTACTTTTACAACAAAGCTCACGAACTGCAACCTTTTCTACATGGAACCCTTAGCGGGAGTAAGTCTCCTGCACCTGGCAGTGAAAAGAACTCAGGAACGCAGCCAGCTGTGCTCAGCGGTGCCCAGAGCTGCACGACGGCCACCCGCCCACGTGTTCCAGGGGCTGGGATGACGATGGCTTTACGTGGGCATCTCTGTCCAGGTCCCACCCTCCTTACACCGCCTTCGGCGGGGGTGGGCCATGTGAGCCCCTGAGAGTCCAACCCTCTCCTTTTGCAGATGTGAAAGCTGAGGCACAGGGAGGGGAAGAGATTTCCCAGGATCCCACAGCAAGTCAGCAGCAAAGCCAGGCCCCAGACCCAGGCCTTCAGCTGCCCCGTCCTGACTGTGTCTTCCCCAGCTGCTCAAATGCTCCCACCTGGAAAGGCTGCTCGAGAAGAATCCACACCCGGAGGGAGGGATGCAGCCAGGGCTGGAACACAGCCTTTTGTGGGCAAAATCCAGAGTTAACTCAAAGCCAGTGACTTGACTCCAGCTGGGGGGCTGAAAGCAATGTTCTACATGATGACTCATCCTTTAGAACCAAGCACACAGCCCCGGGGGCTGGGCCCTAATGGGCAGCAAGTTCTTGGAGAACGGTGAAACCTCTGAATTTGATTTTCTTTGGTTTTTATACAGAAACCTCCAGCAGCTCGCTGTGCCCTCCAAGAGCTGAGGGACACAGAAGCAGGAAAGATTCCCTCTCGGCTCCCTGGCTCCTGTGGGTGCTGGATCACTTTGACCAGGCGACATCCCTAATCCCATGGCTGTCTGCACAGGAGGCCTAGAGGTTTGGAGATAAGAACCTAAGGAATGGGAGGGGAGGGTACTGGGTGCGGGGAGTGGGAGGGGAGCCTGGTGTGGCATCTTGAACCAGACCCCAGAGGGCCTCACCCGTCAGGCAAAGGGGCCTGGACTTGACCCAGTACACCGGTGCAGCCTGACCTTTCCTACATCCCGGCATTTGTGGATAAGGATGCTATCAGTCCTGGGGTGGACGGGAGCTGCCCTGGGCGCACAGGGTGGCCGTGGAGACCCGCTAAAGGCATTAGCAGGGACATGTGTTGGTGGCTGGGTGGCGGGTGGCTTGAAGGAGGTAACACAAGGCCCGGAGCCATAAAGAGGTCATTGCGGAGACTGGGCAGGCGTGAGGAGGGCCCGGGCCGGTGGAAGAAAGGAGGAAGTGGGTAACAAGGCAAGAAGGGCCCATCGTGAGCACGCGGGCACAGTCCTGGCCCTGAGCCTCCCTTCAGGAGATCCCAGCCACTTTCCTGCCTACCGGGTTGTGTAGCACAGAACTCATGCAGTTAAGTTTCTGCTCTGCCCTCAAGGTCTGGTTCCAATGCCCCCACTGTGAGAGGCCCTCCCAGCTCCCAGCCCTGAGGCTACCAGCTCCGTCACCCGTGCAGCCTTTGCCCAAGATTTACAGAGCCAGCGCAATGGGAAGTGTGCCTTAGTGTGACCCAGGTTCAAAGCCCAGCTCCACTTCCAAGCCCATGACCCTGGGCAAGTCATTCTACCTCTCCACTTCTGAAACAGCCTTAAAGGCTTGCAGAAGCATTAAAACACAGCAGTTTGCGCCGTGTCTGGCACACAGGCCGCTGGAATGTTACTACCCCTGTTTAGCAGTCAGTTCCAAGTGCCCTGAGTCACAGTTTCTGTTTGCTAACCCTGGGTGGTACTGCTTCCCAAGAAATTCCGACTGAGGGAGACACTGAGGCAGAGGGGGAGGGTTGCCGCTCAGGGAGCTCCAGCCGGCGGGGCTCAGCTGGCAGCGCTGGACACCCCTACCTAGCTGGCTGCCCCAGAGATGCAGTGGGAAAGCCTTATGTCTGCCCAGCCTAATCTCACTCCGTCCACCTCCAACTCTGGCCAAGTCGCTCCGGAACAATGAGGTCAAAGTTCACAGCGTCAGACCCAACAGGCACCAGAGCAACAGGAGACGGTCGCGAACTGAACGGACGTCTGTGCTGCCAGGAGCAGAAAATTCCAAGCCCCGGTCTGGCCGGGTGCCGTGATGGCTTCATGCTCCTGCAAGGCACGGACAAGAACCAGCTCTGCATTCCCTGGTGTCTGCACGATGCTAGATGCTTGGCACGTGTTTGCTAAACCCAGCAGAAAAGGATTATGAATCTTGAGAAACGGGAGCATCTTCCGAACACTGGCCTGACACCTGCCTTGGACCAAGAGTCAGGGGATCCCAGAACTGGTGGAGCATTCAGCTGGACCCTCAGGCCAAGCCAAAGAGGGAGAGGGGGCAGCCAGGCAGCCTTGTCATCGGAAAGGCACCGGAGCGCCTGCTGCCCACAGCCCGGCTGAGAACTAATGCACAGACCTGAAGTGCCGCCTCCAACCTCAGCTCTACCCCACGAGGCTCCAAGGAAGTGGGGGCCACCAGGTGGCGGCTGCCCACATCCTGCAATTCCACGTTCTCCCTTCTGAAAAGGTCAACAGCTGGGCCGCCCCCATTTCCTTGCGAAGGACCCTGTGAGGGTGGCACAGGCAGCTTCGCCCAGATGGACATCCATGCTCCCTGCCAGGGAGTCCTTCATTTACAGACACTTTTATGAGCCATCGAAGTGAGCACATCAAGAGGACTTCACGTGCCCATGTGTCAGGTACAGTGAGTTGTCACAGCCCTCCTGGGAGAGGCCACGCTTTCTGCCCTGCTCCCCCCGACCTGGGGGATGGTCTGGTGACATCACAGTCATATTTGCATGGATTCCACAATTCCACAGGGCCATAGACAAAAGCTTGATGGAGGCTGGGGATCAGGCTCAGTCCCTATGATGGCAGATTTGTGAAATTCCCCTGTACCCAGCGTCCCATCACCACGACAACTGCTTCTACCTGTGCTCGCGAAAGAAGCACGGAGTTTGAAAAACAACCCTTCTGCCTGGACTCCTGACTACCACCCATGCAGAGTTCAGATGAACAAGGCCCCCGCCCATGGCCCACGTGTCACCCAGACACGTCCAGGGCCGGCCAACACCCACCAGCTGGTTTGGGCAGACGTTCTAAGCATGGCAAGGACCGCTTTCTGGACCCAGCCCTTTGGCTGGACTTCCTGAGCACCACAGAGACAAGGAGAGAAAATGGTTGTTTAGCATCCTTAAGAGACGGGGATGCCAAGGGAAAGATGGAGAGAGACAAGACAGATTCCTGGCCCACTGCTTCTCCTAGCCTCTCCTCAGCGACGCTGGGCAGCAACTCCACAGCGCCCGCCAGGACTGACAGCTCCATCCACTGAGGACAGCCCCCAGCTGCAAACAACCCAAACGCCCCTCACCGAAGAACACATCAACAAACTGTGGTACATCCATATGATGGAAGAGTCCTCGGAAAACAAGGAACTATGGACAGCCTGGATCTAGGGCTGGGAGCGATATTGACACACATGCTGGGCACTAGGGGCCGTTAGCAGGTAATGAAAGTGTTCCCCAACTACATTGTTGGGATGTTTGCACAACTCTGCAGAGTTACTAAAAATCATTGAATTATAAACTTAAAGCAGGTTGAATTTTACAATATGTAAAACTGCATCAGTAGTTTTATAAAAACTCTCTTAAAAAAGGAACTACTGGGCTTCCCTGGTGGCACAGTGGTTGAGAGTCCGCCTGCCGATGCAGGGGACGTGGGTTCGTGTCCCGGTCCGGGAGGATCCCACGTGCTGCGGAGTGGCTAGGCCCGTGAGCCATGGCCACTGAGCCTGCGCGTCCGGAGCCTGTGCTCCGCAACGGGAGAGGCCACAGCGGTGAGAGGCCCGCGTACCGCAAAAAAAAAAAAAAAAAAAAAAGGAACTACTGATACAAGCAAGAAAGTGGATGAAACGCACCAACATAATGTGGAGCAAAAAAAGGCCATTTCAAAAGAGTATATATACTGTGCTATTCGATTTTATAAGAAGTTCTAGGGGCAAAACTACAGCAATAAAGATAAAAATAGTAGCTGCTTTGTTGGAGGGGGTGAGTGGGAAGGGAGACAAAGCATCCATCCAGGGTGCTAGAAAACTTCTACATCTTGATCTAGGCAGTTATTACACAGGTGTATCCATACATAAAAATGTGTTGGGCTTGTACTTGAGATTAATGCATATTTTATATACATGTATATAATCATTAATATAAAGTTAGAAGTTTATTTTTTTAAACGGCAAAGCCCATTGATGCTCAAATTGCCATTGGCAATTGCCTAAAAGTGAGGACAGTTCACTGGGAGCTGAGAGAGAGGAGCCCACTCAGTGAACTCCTACCCCACCCTCAAGACCCATTTCAAATTGTCCCCATTGAGTGAAGCCTTCTCTCACTGTTCCAGGTGTAACTAGCTGCTCATATTGTTGAACATCCCTTCACAAAAGTCGATCTTTTTACCGAGAGTTGAGGAGTGCAGGAAATTGTTGCACCAAGAATTGGTTCGTATGTGCTTAATAAACACCCACTGATTGCCTAAGGCACACACACACACACAACCTGACAGCCCAAACCAGATGCCACCTCAGCAAAAGATACTAACACCCACCCCCAAAATAGGATGTCAGTTCTCAGGCAACAGGACCCAGACGTGAGGCTTAGCGAAAAAGATCATTTTCAGCATCTCCAACTCAATCCTCCTTACTTTACACAAATCACTGCAGAAAAAATCAAGGGAGCACAGAGCAAACTCAAGTTTCCAGTGTCCAGTGCACTAGGCTCCCCTCCTCCCCACTGCAGGTCACCTCTGCCTGCACTGTCCTTGCCCAACCTAGGGGTGGAGCAGGCCATGTGGGCTCCCAGGACACATTTTATCAGGTGTAATGTTTAAACCTGACTGCCTAGTCACCCCCCAAGACTGCACCCTGACCACTGGGGCTCTCTGCCCTCCAGCAGTAAAGGCAGGGCACCTGCTTGGGACCCACGGCCCCACCCACTCTCTGTCCAGGCCTCCCAGCTCTCTCTGAGCTGCCCCCTGACCTTGCAATCTCTAGAAACCCAAGCCTGAAGAGGAAGCTGCTAAACTTCCCTGTCCAGGTCTATGTGGGTGAAGAGAGGCGGAAGGTGGAACTCTGTCCAGTTCTGCAAAGTCCACATATGAAAAGAAAGAGGCTGGAAGTACACCTCCATGAAAAGCGGCTTTCTTCATGTGTGTGTGTGTGGGGGGGCGTGCATGGGTCATGGGGTGATTGTTGGTGAATTTTTTCCTTTAAATATGTTTGTGCTAAGTTTCCACAATGAACAAACTCCTCTGGAAGATAAATTCATGTCGTCTGTGGTG
>NW_020172178.1:1933064-2021696 GCF_003031525.2 Neophocaena asiaeorientalis asiaeorientalis
GGTTGGTAATGAGGCGCGGGGTCCCGGCCCTCCGATTGTGATGTCTCAGTGGGCGGTGGGCCGGGTGACGCAACCTGGGATGAGCCCGCGGGTCCCGGTACCCATGGGGCCCGCCCCCTCTCACCCTTACTCCCAGCGCCTCCGCCCACCCCAGCCCGGTCCCAGATAGGAACCTGACACCCACACTTTTCTACCCCAGGTCCTCTGCCCCGGCAAAATTGGGGGAGGCAGCCCCCTGCGGAGGGGGTGGTCCCCCAAGCCGTGCCCATCCGCCCCAAGGACACCTACCGGCATCGGGAGGGACTGGGTAGGAGGCCAGCGAGTGTGGAGATGATGTTGGGGGATTCACTCGTTTGTCTCCAGATTGGGGACTCTTGGAGAGAAAGACTTCCTTCCTGGGTCTGGGTATTGGGAACCTTTTCCCCGGGGATCCAGTCCAGAGATGACCCCAGATTCTGAGGAGGAGGGAGAAGCAGCCGACACCCCGGGAGGGTACCCCATGGAATCCAGGGCCCCTGAATCTCCAAGTGACCTTCTCTGGGGCTTTACTGAAAGTGAAAAATGAGTATAGGCCTTGCCGGTGGGGTGTATTTGTATGTGTATGTGTGTGTGTGTGTGTTTCTTCACTGTTTCTTTTGAGTCTTGAGAGTTCCAGGATCTTATCTTATTTGGTGCTCACAACTCATACCTTAGGCAGAGTTCTTTACTGGTTTTTAAAACACAGAAAAAAGGAGGCTTTGGAGTCCTGGAATTTGCCAAAGGCTGAAGAATGAGCTAGGGACTTGAGGTCCCAGCCCCCAGCTCAGTACTCTGACCCTTTCCAGAAAACAAACACCGACACACACACACAGAAAGAGAGAGGAGAGGAGAATGGTTTATGTATGAGATATTCCAAGAGAGAAAAAACGGGCAGGGCTCGTCAGCATTTATATATATGGGCCGTGTTCATCATTGCCATATTCATGGTACTGAAATACTAGAAACCCAGACGGCCTACTTCCTAATTAACAAATAACTAGGGAGCCCCTGCTGATAGACAGACCCTGTGCCTTTGAGGCACCGCCCTAAATTGAAGAAGTCTTACCTCAGGCAACTTCCTGGGAACAGTGGACTGCCAACAAACAAAGAAACCAGACAACTGAAAACAGAAGTGAGTTCAAGAAAAAAATCCTCTTGGGATAAGTAATTGGGATGGGGACCTTGGAGCTGAGCCTGAAGGATGAAGGGAACCACCACTGCGACAGCAGTTTGGGCAGGGGGTCAGTGGAGACATCGCCATGGCACAGCCAGGGACGTGGCTGCCCACGTGCACTGCCTGTCCCGTGGGGGGTGTTTATCCAGAGGGCGAACGGGAATCTACTGTCAGGTTGCAGAGCTCTAGCTTGCTTTTTTCTTTCTCCTTGTTCTCCATTTGCCAAGTTTCCCACCAAGAGCACATATTTTTACAATCAGACAGAAAACCAGTAAGTTCTCTTTTAACCTCTGGAGGCCCTTTCCAGGAGTTCCCAGCCTGCCCCAGCTCACCTCATCTGCGGGTCTGGGAGCACAGTGGAGGCCCCGTGATGCCAACGGGGACCCACGGGTGTCCAAACACATGCCCCCAGGCTGAGGTTGGTGCTGCCTTCTCCCTGATTGGATTTAAAAGTGCAGGGTCATTTCACACTCCAGGGGGCAGGGTCTGCTTCTGTGTCTGTAGAGTAGGGCGCTAGAAGCCATACCTTACCTAATTTTGCCCCATCGGCTAGCCATCTCCTGTTTTTACACTTCAATTTATTTTGCATAATTGTTATGGGCTGAAGTTGGGTGGAAAGTCATTTTCTTTTCCAAGTAAAGTAGCCATGAGAATCAGCCTTCCTTGACATTAAGATCTCAGGGGATAGAAGGCTTTAAACAAGCGGTGTGGATGTCAGCTGCAGGGATGGGCCCTTTTTCATGATACAACGATGTCTGTTCCTGTGAATGAAATGCTGCATCTTTGGGGAACACTGCATAGGTGGCAACAACTCCCTGGCAGGGAGGGGCCACGGTCACCATTGATGGAGCACCAACTGTGTACTGGATGTTGGATCACCAGCCCAAAGAACTTCTTTCTTTGCATCAAAATGGAAAGAATTTTAGGTGGTTTTTAAAGTAGGATGGGAGCCTGAGTCAGCCCTGAGCATGAGGCTGGCCTCTACAAGGTACTTGGAAGTCATTGAACCAATGTGTCAATATCACCCCTCTACCCTTCAGTGTCTTTGGACTCTGGTCCTCCCCGACTGGTCCCTGTGCCACCTCCTTGTCCATCAATCCTGGTTTTACACTTTTTGATCAAGTACTGCAGGTCATGGCCACACGCGGTCACCTCCAGGCTTTTACTCATTCTGCTCCCTCTGAAATGCCCTTTCCCTTCCCTGTCCCCTGCCCTTCACCTTTACCTGGATTACTCCTGTATAATTATGTTTACTTGATGGTTACCTCCCCCCCCATTAACTGTGAACTACTTGAGACCAAGAGCTGTGTCTCATTAATTTCGCTAGTTGAGCCCTTAGCACAGTGCCTGGCACAGAGACAGGTCTCAATATTGAGTGAATGGATGAATAAATGACTAATTATTGGCCTGAACTCAGAAAGCCGGGACCAAATGACGAACAGTTGACCTCCCCCATGTCCTGGGCCCAAGCAAACTTCTGGGGAGGCGATCAAAAAATGTTTGCATATTAGTAATGGGCAAAGCCCATGCTGCTCGGCGCCAGGCAAGTACCACACTGTGAAATGTCCCTTCCTTCCTCAGGCCTGTGCAGCCTCCCAGGTCTGGAGTTCTGGCTGGGAGAGAGGGCCGTGTGACTTCCAAGGGGGATTCGGTTATTTGCCCTCTTGCATGAATTAACAGTAATATTCTTCTTTTACACTTTTATTTTGGAGAAGGAAAAGTGCTCTGCCTGAAGGATTGGCTTCCCGGGAGTTTCCAGAAACAGATTTTCTAGAAATTGCCCAATTCTGCTAGAATCCTTGTCATTGTTTAAAACTGACTCCTGCCAAGGGAAAGGAAAAGAATTGCAGACAATCCCTGGTCTGAACCTCAGAGATCATCAAACCAACATCCCTGCCCACGTAAGGACTTTGCAACATCTGGCGCAGTGGTCTTCCTGTCTCTGCTAGTGGAGACTTCACGCAGATCATCTGGACAGATGTTTTACCTCACCACACCCACAACCCCACTGGGGAAGAAGACAAACAACAAAGACAACCCTGGTGGACCCTCCCAACCACTTCCAGGGGAGGAGTGTGATGGGGACATCCTTTAGTGGGAAGCTGTTTTCTTTGGTCACTGTCATGGCCCCGTTTGTGTGCACAGCCCTTTAGGGTCTGGACAGTCCTTTCTCAACCAGAGCGAATCTGGTCTTCACAGTGACCTCGTTAGGGCAGCTAGGCAGGGATCATTTTTAGATGAGGCTTAAAACTGCTTAGTAACCTGTCCAAAATCACAGAGTAAGGCAAAACCAGACTTTGTCATGTAGCCCTCACTGCCCACTCACATCAATCCCAAATACCTATGCCTTGTCATGTTTATATAACATTGTAAAAATCATAGCTCCATTAAAGTCATAGCACTTGTTAGCATAGGGAAACTGTTAGGAGTTTCATATTAAGTCCAGTTAAGAGGTTGTGATGACTCCTAGCTAGATAAACCAATAATCGTCCTTCAAATAGACCAAGATCATCTTCTGGGTAGGGTGTCTGCATTATGATGTCATGAGGCTGCATTGTAAGGTAAAGACCATCCTCCCCCCCCCTCACCTCATTTATTCATGTAACAAACATTGGTTGAATGCCCACCTGTGGCCTGGCCCTGCATGAGGACCCAACAGAGGACAAGACTGAGAATCTGCCTGTGAGGAGACGTCCCAGCACAGGAGTTTGGACTTTGTTGTAAGGGCAGAGAGGAGCCTTTGCAGGATGAAAATGGGTCACATTGTCCCTTGAGTTGCAGTGTGGGAAGGGATCAGAGCTCGGGAGACCCTGTTGGCCTCAGTGGCACAAGTGCCAGACGGTGGTAGTCCACACCAGAGCAGCTGCTGCGGGGATGGATTCTCAGGATATTCAGAGAGTGGAATTGACAGTACCTGGTGGCTGGCTAAAGGATTTTGTGGCACCTGTTCTTGTACTTGTGCATGTCTCTTAAGCCCACTTTACTGCAAATGTCTCAAGAATGCTGTGCAAACAGGGCTGCCTAATTCGTCACTGTCTTACCAGAGCCCAGTACCATGCTGGGCACATAGTAGGTGCTCAATAAAACTTAGTCATATATATGAATAAATAAATTGTATTTAACTTCACCAAATCGTAACTCTAAAAACTCTTTGAGCCCTGGGCTCCTCAAGAGTCAGGGTCTCTTCTATGCCTTAGGAATGCCAAGTGTCTGTCCGTCTGCTCGTTTTTTCCTGCTAAAATTTCCCCATTGATTGCTACCCACTTCCAGGAATACTGCGGGAAATGATGCCAAGGCTGGTAGCAGAGAGAGATGCTGAGAAACAGAAGGAATTCGGGTCCAAGCAAAAGGAGGGAGGACGTGTAGTGGACAGTGGGCAGACAGTAGAGGCTCATGCTGTGGGACCTTGGGCAAGTTTTTAACCTCTCTGGGCCTTTAGGGGTTTTATCTGTAAAATGGGGCCCAGAGTTGCTACCTGGCAAAATTGCTGTGAGATCAAAGATAGAGAAAAGATGCTTCAGTAAGATTCAGATAATTTCTATGGCATAAAATGAACTGCACTCAGAAGAAACACTGCCCCTGAATTTGGGAGATTATCCATAATGTAAACTATTAATGTATTCTCTGGGATTTTATTACTCTTTGGTGTGTGGAGGTGTTGATGGATGGTTTAAAAAAAAAATCTTGCTTCCCTAAGTATACAGCACCGGATGTCCCAATTTCCACAAATAAAACCCTTCATTTCTTCCAGGTTTGAATAGTCAAAGGATGCTTCCCTGGAGACAGCTCTGCTAATTTTTTTTTTTTTTTTTTTTTGCAGGCATTAGAACACTGTTTAAGGAGTGTACATTTTCCAGTAAAGCAAATGATAAAAACTTTTTTCCCCACAAAGTGTGAGATGTTGGCCATGTGAAGATGTGGGGAGAGACAGGATGCTGTGAGGGAGAACAAACACCCTATATAAGGTGCTTGCAACAGCCTTGGGGAAATATATAGAATTTAACATTTTGGAAACATAAGAAAACTTCGTTGATGGTAATTCCAGGAAGGGTGGTTTAAAAGCCAAAACTTAGTGCAAATAAAAATCCCTGGACCAGCTCCTCTGGAGCCCACAGTCCCTGCACAGGCAAATCAGTTTCAACAAATTTTTTGTGCGTCTCTTGTCTGCTGTGCAGCTAACCTTCACCGCAAATTCACTCTTGGCCAAGGATTGTACAAAGTGCCTTGCATTATCTCATTTAGTCCTCTCAACAACCCTCTGAAGGAGGTACCATTATCATCCTGGTTTTATTGATGAGGAAACAAAGGACAAAAAAAATTCAGTAATGTCCCCAAAGTCACACGGGTCATAGGTTAGCAGAGAAAGGACTTGACCCCAGATGTAGTGCAGAAACCAAGTCTGATTTTTCTTCACCATGGCTGCAGCTGTAGACTCTTTTGAACTGGCCCAGGTTACTAAGCAGAGCAATTCACATTGGAGATTCACTGGGGAATGAGTTCAGCCTTAGGTAAACAAGACCACGGTGGGGGGGAGGGGCGAGTTTTTCCTACTAGGTCAGACACAGAAAAACTGTGTCCATTGCCCTCTGTAGGGAGGTTTCTTGTGTTTGTGTGATATGCTGGGAGGCATTTCTACTTCTGACCCCTGAGCATCTCAAACGTCAGTATTTCGCCGTAAAGAACCCTCGGTGCGATTCTGCTGGAAAACTATGTACGTTTTATGCTGTTGAAATGGATTTTAACAGGTCGATTCTTAGGGAGTAAGGGCAAAAGCCTTTATTTAAACCAGTAATATAAGTCCTGAAACCTAGGATGGACTTGCTTGTCCAAGAGAATATGGTGGAAGCAGGGTTCTGGAACATCCGAGGTACGCGGGTCTCTCACTGTTGTGACCTCTCCCGTTGCGGAGCACAGCTCCGGACGCGCAGGCTCAGCGGCCATGACTCACGGGCCCAGCCGCTCCGCGGCATGTGGGATCCTCCCGGACCGGGGCACGAACCCGCGTCCCCCGCATCGGCAGGCAGACTCCCCAACCACTGTGCCACCAGGGAAGCCCCACAGCAGGGTTATTCTTAATAAGCAAAACAACCCAAATGCTCATCAGAAGGAGGATGGACAAATGACGGAATTCATCAACAAGAATGAAAAGACAGCAAGGATGGGGCTTCCCTGGTGGCGCAGTGGTTGGGGGGTCTGCCTGCCGATGTGGGGGACGCAGGTTCGTGCCCCGGTCCGGGAGGATCCCACATGCCGCGGAGCGGCTGGGCCCGTGGGCCATGGCCTCTGTGCCTGCGCATCCAGAGCCTGTGCTCCGCAACGGGAGAGGCCACAACAGTGAGAGGCCCAAGTATCGCAGAAGGAAAACAAAACAAAACAAAACAAACAAAAAAAAGACAGCAAGGATTAGTCTCAAAACCCTAAAGTGGAGCAAAGAAAGCCAGACACAGAAGATGGCGAACCGCAGCGTCCACCAGTAAAAATCTGCAGTAACATGGATGGACCCAGAGAATATTATGCTTAGTGAAATAACAGAGAAAGACAATACTATATGATATCACTTATATGTGGAATCTAAAAAATAATACAAATGAATGTATATACAAACAGAAACAGACTCACAGACATAGAAAATGAACTCATGGTTACCAATGGGGAGAGGAAGGTGGGGAGGGATAAATTAGGGGTATGGGATCAACAGATACAAACTACTGTACATAAAATAGATAAGCAACAAGGATTTACTGTATAGCACAGAGAATTATACCCAATATCTTATAATAACCTAAAATGGAATGTAATCTGCAAAAATCTGAATCACTATGCTGTATACCTGAAACTAACATGATATTATAAATCAACCGTACTTCAATTTTTTTAAAAAAAGTTCAGAAGCCATCTATGAAGTTTAAAATTCATAAGTTCAAAAACACTTCTTTCTATGACAGAAGTCAGGATAGTGGACAGCTTTGGAGAGAGGTGGTGGATGGAAAGGGACATGGGGGTTCTCTGGGGTGCTCGTCATGTTATGATTCTTCTGTGGGTCTGATTATACAAGTGTTTATTCACTCTGTGATAATTCACTAATTTGTGCATTTTCTGGGTGTATGTTCAATAAAGTGTTCAAAAATAAAAGTGCTGCGCTGCCTCCTGCCAAAACACTTTTTCACACACTCTTGCTCTACCCGGAATTCTCTACCCTCTCTTAGTCTTTCTCTGGTTAATTCCTGTTCAGATCTAGCCCAGACCTTCTGTCATTAGGAAACTCTTTTCCTATTGTATCAGTCAGTGCTGGCTGTGTAACAAACCACCTGAAAATGTGGTGACTTAAAGCAACAATCAGTAATGAGCCCGTGACTCTGCAGTCGCCAATTTGGGTCAGTCTAGTGCTGGTCTCCCCTGGGCTCACTCACGTAATCTGCAGTTAGCTGGCACCTTGGCTGGGCTGGCTGCCCCAGGGTGGCCTCCTGTGTGTGGCAGTTGTCACACTGTTGCTGGGAGCATCTCAGTCCTCCTCCATGTGGCCTCTCCAGCAGGCTCGCTTGGGCTCGTCACATCATGATCTCAGGATTCCAAGGGCCACAAAAGAGGGCACGCCTCAACGCACAAGAGCTTCTTAAATCTCTGCGTGTGTCACATTTGCTAATGTCCACTGGTGAAAGCAAGTCACATGGCCAAGTTCAGATTCAAGAGGTGAAGAAATAAACTCCACCTCTGGATGGGAGGAGTCATGGCCATATCTTCTAAACAATCTGCCCTGCCCCCACCCCACACAGAGAACAGCTTCCCTGTTATATACTCTCACACTCCCTGAACTTGCCCTCAGTGGGGCTCATCCCCCTGTAATTGACTATTTTTACAGTGAGTTGTTCATGACCTTCCTCTCCCACTTCCCTGTAACTCTGTTCAGGCAGAGGCTGGTGTGTGGTCACCATGGCCAGCACAGGGGCTGGGACACGATGGATACTAATAAATATTTGGAAAAGGAAGTAAAAAGAAGAGAAGGAAATAAGGAAGAGAGGGAGGGAGGGAGGAGGAAAGGGTGGAGCAGGAGACAGATGAAGGGAGGGAGGAAGGAAGTCTTAGGGAAATGGAAGCATTTCTGTGGCAGAGGACAGACTGGACAATCTCTGGGAGGCTGGGCACCATACGTATCCCTCCAACTCACTCTTCTCAGGTCAGCCTCTGCACCTTGGTTCATCCTCTTCCGCCCATCAGCTGCCCTCCCACTTTCTCTCTTCTGCTTTCTTAGCCCTTGGTTCCTTCAACGGCTCAAGGGCCCCCACCCAATCCGAGCAGCTTTCCACTCCATCCCTTCTGAATATCTGCATGGCTCAAGTGATCCCTCGCATTCACTGCCCTCACTGTCACGAACACGTGCCTCTTCACAATCTCAGTTCAACACCCGACCAGCCCCAGGAGGAATCTAGGATGACCGTATCGATATTTCCATTAAATGGATGACAACAAGGGGCTCAGGGAAGCTCTACGTCCATGGTCACCTGCCAGGAAGAGGTCATGTGGGGATTCAGTGGAGGCCAGTTTGGCTCAAGGCTCCCCAAACTGTGATGCCCTCAGTGAGACTGCATGACCCTGAAGGAAGAGGCTTCTTCCTCTGTCTGCATGGGACTGGGTTCATTGCTGGGCGAGGCCCCGAGCTGGGAGACTGGGGCTCCAGCAGTTTGCCCTCATGGATGCTGGAGCTGGAGGACCTGGGTTCTGCCCTCTGGGTGATAGCAGATGGAGGGCAGCCAGCAGGACGAAGGAGGGATCCTGAGATGAAAGGGCACTGGGGCAGACCTACAGCTCCCTGGGCAATGCCCTGTGGGCGGTGAGCAACCTTGTCTCCGTTGGAGTGTCAGAGGGAGCCCAGTGGCTTGTTCAGAGAAGAGGTGAACTTGATTCCCGAGAGGGGAAAAGGCTTCCAAGGCCACACAGCAAATTAGGGCAGCCTGGGAATCCCTCATCGGGGCCAGGGCTTTCCTGTCACGCCCTACCCTTCCTTATTGCTTTCCCAGCCCCTCCTCCCTGCCCCCACACCCAGCTCCCAGCTAGACTTGCAACCAGCCCAGGGGATGAGACTAGCTGTTTTTGTTTGTTTGTTTGTTTTTCATTAAACTTTACTTTTTAATATTTGCTTTTGGCTGAGATATAATTAACAGATAACACTATTGATTTTAGGTGTACAATGTAATGATTTGATACATGTATATATTGCAAAATTTAGTTAACATCCACCGCCACGCATGCTGACGTATTTTCTTTCCTTGTGCTGAGAACTTCTGTTTTATTCTCTTAACGACCTTCAAATGTACAAGGCAGTATCATTAACTCACTTTAGTCTTCTGAACATAGTTATAACAGCTGCTTTGAAGTTTTTGTGATAATCTAACATCTGGGGTCCGGACGGTCACGTTCTTGGATATCTGGCCACACTTGCCCCTTTCTGTGCACAGCTCACCGTCTCATCGCCTGTTGCTGATTACTGGATATTTTAGGTAATGGTGCAAATCTGGACTCCGACCCCCGGAATGGCACTCGTTGCTGCTTGTTTACCTGTTTAGTGACGTGCCTGGACGGATCGTTCTTCTCTTTTCCTGCACTATTATCCACAATGCATTAACATTTTTGTTTCCATTTTTAAGACTTGTTTCTTAGAGATCTCCCTGGATCAGTATAGCTTGTTGGTTAGCCAATGAATGGTTAAAGGTTGAGCTTAAACACTTTTTTTTTTGTGGTACGCAGGCCTCTCACTGTTGTGGCCTCTCCCGTTGAGGAGCACAGGCTCCAGACGCGCGGGCTCAGCGGCCATGGCTCACGGGCCCAGCCGCTCCGCGGCATGTGGGATCTTCCCGGACCGGGGCACGAACCCGTGTCCCCTGCATCGGCAGGCGGACTCTCAACCACTGCGCCACCAGGGAAGCCCGAGCTTAGACACTTTGAGCCGTTAAGTCTTCCATCCCTTTTTTTGAAAACATCTTTAGCGGAGTATAATTGCTTTACAATGTTGTGTTTGTTAGTTTCTGCTGTATGGAAGCAACCTAAGTGTCCATCATTGGATGAATGGATAAAGAAGATGTGGTACATATATACAATGGAGTATTACTCAGCCATAAGAAGAAACGAAATTGAGTTATTTGTAGTGAGGTGGGTGGACCTAGAGTCTGTCATACAGAGTGAAGTAAGTCAGAAAGAGAAAAATACCATACGCTAATGCATATATATGGGATCTAAGAAAAAAAAATGGTTCTGACGAACCTAGTGGCAAGACAGGAATAAAGACACAGACGTAGAGAATGGACTTGAGGACACGGGGAGGGGGAAGGGTAAGCTGGGACGAAGTGAGAGAGTGGCATGGACGTATATACACTACCAAACGTAAAATAGATAGCTAGTGGGAAGCAGCCGCATAGCACAGGGAGATCAGCTCGGTGCTTTGTGACCACCTAGAGGGGTGGGAGGGAGACGCAAGAGGGAGTGGATATGGGGATGTATGTATACATATAGCTGATTTACTTTGTTCTACAGCAGAGACTGGTTGTTGAAAGAGTCAGTTCCTGAGACACAGGACAGAGAGGAGAGGCAGAGGCAGCAGGTGGACGCCGCCGGGATCGAATCCATAATCGATTCCATAATCGATTCCTTTGTGGCAGGTCCGTGGCCACCTTTAGAGCTGAGCTTCGGTATAACCTGCCGGAGGAGTACAGGTGTGCTGGTTAACCCTAACCTGCGCCCTGGGGCGGGTCATCAAAGTAACATAATCTGGAATTGTGCTCCACGGAACAGCAAGCCTCAAACAGGGTTTGTTGAATTGGCACCAAAGGTTTTAGCTAATTAGCAGAGGAGCTGTTTGCAAATGCTCTCTCACTGGTGAGATTCTCAGTGTGCAAGAAATTCGTTTACTGACTGACCGACACCACACGGGTCCCTCCTCTCTGCGTGAACCAAGTTCAAGGATCCTGTGAGCCCAGAGGCCTCGTACCTTCAGAGGCGCGCTCAGCCCACAGCTCCAAATGGGCCCGTGTCACTTGCTGGACAGGAACTCTGAGATCACCAGGAACCTCAGATCCTGCCTTCCCTCGAGGTCCAGCTTTCAGAAGAGGGTCAGACATGCCTCAGGGCCACTCTGCCCTGTAGGGCACTTGACAGATGCCCCAAAGAACAGTAAGTGCTCTTCACTCTGTGCCTGTGATGTGCCAGGAACCGCTCTCCATGCTGTTTATATGTTACTTTGTTGAAAACTCACCATGGTGAGTGGATAAGCTGTGGTCCATCCAGACGATGGAATATTATTCGGCACTAAGAAAGAAATGAGCTATCACGCCATGAAAAGACATGGGGAAATGTATGTATCACTAGGTGAAAGAAACCTATCTGAAAAGGCTACACAATGTAGGATTCCAACTATGTGACAGTCTGGAAAAGGCAAAATTATGGGGATGGTAAAAAGATCAGGGGTTGCCAGGGGTTAGGGACTTGGAGGGATAAATAGGTGGAATGCAGGGGGTTTTTAGGACAGTGAAACTAGTCTGTATGACATTACGATGACGGATGCGTGTCATTATACGTTTGTCCAAACCCATGGAATGTATAACATCAAGAGTAGATCCTAGTATAAAGTATCTGCTGTCCGTGATGATGTGTCAGAGTGGGTTCATTGATTGAAATGAATGGGCCACTTGGTAGGGGGTCTGTAGATAACGGGGGAGCTGTGCAAGTGTGGAGGCAAAGGTTATGTGGGAAATCTCTGTACTTTCTACTCAATTTTGCTGTGAATCTAAAACTCCTTTTAAAAAAATTCTATTAAGAATAAAAACCAAACAAACAGCAACTCACTGTGACACTATGACACCCCATGTCACAAAGGAAGAAGTTAAGGTAGAGAGTGAGTAAGTCCCTTCCGCAAGACCTCACAGTGAGGACGGGATGGGGCTGGGATTTGAACCCGGCTGTACCGTCTGCCGGCCGAGGCTGTGCTGCGGACCATGACATGGGGCAGCCTCCATCCTGCAGCTGGGAGCTGGAGGCCTGTGCAAAAGCAGGCTTAGGTGGCTGAGTCTGGAAAAGACGTACAAATGTCCCTCCTTGACTTCCTACCCTCTGTGGCTCTGGCGCTGAAGACCGGTTCCTGCCCTCACCAGGCCCTCCAGCCTCAGCCTCCATCTCTCATGCTTGCTGCCTGCCACACTGGGCTCCTGGACCACACCAGGCACTTACACACCTACCATCTCTGCTCATCTGACTCGCCCTCTGCTGCCCTTCCCACCTCTGCAGCCACGGCCCAGTAGGTAAACACCTACTCAGGTCTCATGACCTCTGCAAAAAGAGTGAGACTGGACAGCCTATGCCCTTTGGGACAGACTGGCCTGAGGTCCTCCCTCACTTGGTCTCACTTTGCTGTGTGACCTTGGACAAATGACCCAACTTCTCTGAACCTCAGTTTTTTTCATCTACAAAGCAGGACAATGATGCTCACCTCATGGTCGTTGTATGGGTTAAAGAAAATACACATCAAACACCTGATAGAGCTTCTGCTACATAATAGGGGTTCCAAAAATTGTACTTATTTTTAGGAAGCTTTTCCTGCCCCATTTCCCCAGGAGAATTGGACTCCGTACGCATATATCTGTGTACCAGTAACATCTGTGTGCATTAACCTGCAATAAGAAACCCACTACTATCTCACTACCCTGGGTCTTTCTTTGTTAGCACTTTTAATGGGCTGGTGTGATTTATTTGCTTCTGTTTGTCTTCTCTCTCCTCCATGCCCTTGGTGCTGCAATCCCGGAGGTACAGCTCATTGGGGGCAGGGATCTTGCCTGCCCTGCTCATCGCTGGATCCCAGTGCTTAGAAAGCTGCCTGGCATTTGGTAGGCCCTCAATTAAAGTTCGTCGGGGAAATGAATGAATGAATGAAGAAATGAATCCATGCACATCTCCTGCATTCTTCTTATTTCTGCATCTGTCCCCAGGTCTTGGCACCATGACCAGCATGGCTGTTCCACTGTGAATGTAGAATGACTCTTCTTATCAATACTTTATTTTTGCCTTTATAAAATACAACGATCTAACCAAGGCATCTGATCAACATGAACGAGGCCTTCCGTGGAACTTAAACAGGACTGATGGGCATGGTATGACCATTCCCTTTTTCCATTCCTTACTTGCTAGAAACTCATCCATCTCTTCCCTCGGCCTCAGCAAATCTTTGGTAAAGAGATTGGCAGAGACTTTGCAGTCCAAGAGGACTGGGTCTCCCTTCAAATGTTCAACTTTCCTTTGATTTTACAAGTTGCAATTCGCATGCTCTCAACTCTGTTTGATTGCTGGAAATGCACACAGTCATGAAGTAACACCTGAGAAAGGACATTATACGAGGGGGATTTGTGATCATGTGTCCAAGATTTTCTAGAGACCTCAGGACCAGAAAAATCTGTAGCTCCACTCCTGGCCCACAGCCCTTTACAACTGAGTGGAAGGAATATTATTGCCACGGAATATCTTTGCCAGGAGGACCCCAGGTCCCATGAAGTGATAGAGGCTGCCACCCCACACACCCGTGCCTAATTTGGGAAGGACAAGAATGCAGACACACGAGAAGGGGTGACCTTTTCCAGCTAGGGCATATGGGCAAACTTTGGTACCACCTCCCCATTAAAATTGATGTCCCTCTTAATGGGCAGTGATAGGGGGATTGTTTCTTAAACGCTGCTAAATACAAAGAAGGGTCCACAAAGAACGTCCACCGGGATGTTGCACAGCCGAAAAGCGTTTCTGGCAGCCCCCACCTGTGAGGACAGCCCATTTCCTGAGGTTGTTTGATGGGCATCTGGAAACCAAGAGTTGTCTGCACATTGCCTATATGTGTCGTCCTGGCCCCAGAACCATTATTTTTTAAGAAAATCAAAAATTAAAGCTTCATCCCTCTCAGGAAGAGTGAGGGGGAGGCCGCGTGCCAGCATCTGGGAACTTGCTCACCCCCCAAAAACGACGTCAAGTGAATCCACATAATACTCTTTCAGAGGATGAACAGAACCGTCTGTAGGACCCAGGGAGCCTCACTGAGGAATTCCACACGAGGTCCTCCTGGAGGGATGCGGTGGCCCCGTTGGTGCCAGTGAGTCAGGCTGCTTACCTGGGACGTGCAGCACAGCCCCTGAGCTGTGACTGCCGTCGCCAGCGTGGAGCCACACGGACCTGAGTCGCATCCAGCAGTGAGCATCACTAGTGAGCCATTTAGGTTCTCTGCGACTTGGGTCCCATCTGGAAAATAGGCTGGCCGTGAGGACTGTGTGAGAATGAATATCCCTACGGCTCACCTCTTTCTTCCTGGAAGGAAATACCTTCTGGACTCAAACAAGCAGTCATGAACACCTAGCCCTTATCTAGTCCCAGATGCACAGCCATCCAGCTGTCATCTGCATGAGGGATGGTCACAGTATCTTGTGACACCCTGTGGGCTGTTTACCCTGTGCAGGGCACACACAGCTACTCTGTTTGTTTGTTTTTAAATTTTAAATGCATTTAAATTTTTTTAGCCACGCTGTGTGGCATGTGGGATCCTAGTTCCCCAACCAGGGATCGAACGCATGACCCCTGCATTGGAAATGCAGGAAATGCAGGGTCTTAACCACTGGGCCGCCAGGGAAGTCCCATGCACAGCTACGCTGAATCACACCACCTTCCCGTTAGAGGGGTATCATCGTCTCCATTGTACAGATGCGGAAACTGAGACTCCAGAGGGGGAGTGTAGTAGACGTGAGTTGATTTTTTCTGACCAATATCGCTTCCCACTCCTTCTCATAGTAGTACCCTGACTTCTCTGGGAGGAACTGCCTCTCCCCCATGATGTGCTGGCTGGTGGGATTATCAATGAAAGGACCCACATCCTCCGGCCAAGGTCCATCTGGCCAAGGTCCTTTGGCCAAAGTCCTGCCCTGGTCTAGCTCAGCCCATCAGAGGCTCTCTCTCTCAATCCCTGGAGTGTCTATCTCAAAAACGGAAAATGGCTGAGGCTGAAACAGCCCAGAGAGGAGGGTGAGGTAGCCTGCCAAGGAGACACTCTTGTTGGTTCCTGCTGCTTGGAGTCCCATGGAGCCCCATCCCCACCCTGGGCAACCTTATCCTGCCTTCACAGTCTGGTCCTTCACTTTCCTTTTAATTCTGAAACCCTCTCGGTTCTGCCCCTTTTTGCCTAAGGTAGCCAGATGGGTTTCTGTTGTTTGCATCCCCCAGACCCTGGCTGACACAGGAAGTGTGTCCTTAGGGTCACTCAGTGGATTAGTAGCAGATTTAAGACAAGGACCCACGTTGCCAGGCGGCCAGGCCAGTGCGCTTCCCACCATGCCACGTGCCTGGCCTTGGGAAGACCCTTCTGTGAGTGGTGGGTGGGGATGGCATCAGCAAACGGTGGTAATGGGAACACACGTGACCTCACTGTTGTGGAGCTGTCGTGGAGGCCAATGTGCTGGGGCAGAGCTTTGAAGGCATCCAGTGGAAGCAGACTTGGGCAGCCCAAAAACTCCCATCACCACACCTTCTTTTGTCAGCTTTTCATGGAACATCTTTACTGCTCCTGTCAGCAAAGTACTTTGCTATTCAAGTCCTCAGCTCATCACAAATTTTTGAAAGCAAAAGTGGAGACCTTCCTGAGACAGGTTTCCTCCTTTTACTTAACAGTGGGGCGATATTGACTAAGCTCTAGCATTCTGAACATTCCCTCACACCCTTCCTGGTTTGGAGTCCTGCCCTGGCCCCCACCCCTCAGGCAAGCCACCTGAACTTTCTCACCCTCGGCGTGTCCTGGACCAGCCACGGGCTGTGACAGAGGCTTTGGAATCAGAGAAATTCCTGTTCACTGTTCTCACCCTTACACTTACTTCACTTACCATGTGACACGGGACAATTTACTTGAGGCTGTGAGTCTCAGCTTTCGAATCAGCAGAAAGTGAGACTAACACCATCTGTCGCGTAGTTTGGGGTGAGAACGATGCATTGTGTTCGGGAACGCGACACGTGGTGTTTGCTGGGCCTCCATTCAGTGCCCTGTGCCCCTTCCTTTGGCCAGTGGACCTGAACTCCTTACAGCTGATGACCCACCAGGCAGAAGCAGATCTAGGTCACAGGAGCTGGCTTTGAAGAGCAATTCCCATACCCGCCTGTGGCCTACACTGTTGATTGTCTACACAGCACCTGCTGCCAGCCTTTTTCTTCCCTGCCCACTTCCTCTTCCAGTAGCTGGAAATCCGAGATACCCCCTTTCCCAGACTCCTTTGTGGCTATGAGTGGCCACATGAGCTGGTTTGGCCAATGAGATGACAGAAGTTTCCCTTTCATCTCATTGGCCTCTAGGGGCCCTCAGGGAAATACTTATTTCCCCTAAAGAAGTGAGAGGCTGTGGGAAAAGCCCCTTTTCTTCCTACCTGTGGGTGTCTTCCGGTGAAGATGCTAGGGGCAGAGCCCAGGCCAGGGCTGGCTTCGAGGGTGTGTGGTCAGTGCAGTCACTCTGAAGAGCCCCATGCTTGGGGTTTCATGCTCTGGCTGCTGTCCTAAAATTCTGAATGATTTTATCTTTGAGTTTGTGTTTTGTAAGTGAAGTCTGATGGAACAGTGGTGCGTGTGCTGGAGGCTTGGAGCCTCGGTTTCCCCATTCCCACTGCCTTCCCCGGGGGGAGTCTTGGCTGCCTGTTCCCCACCTCCTGCTGCTTCATGTCCCAGCTGGTCACCAAATGTCAGTCTATGGTTGGGGGAGAGGACCCTGGCAGTCAGTGTGTCCGGCTGCAGGGCAGGACCCCCAGTCACCCTTGTGCCCTCATGGGGAAGCACAGCATTAAATAACAAACAAAAACGCCAAGACGGGTCGAGAAAGAGACTATGAAAGAAAGGAAAACTTTTTATATTGTGGTATACTTTACAGTACTTTTTTTTCCTGCTTTTTAAATAAGGGGCCCTGCATTTCCATTGCACCGGGCTACAAAAACTACATAGCTGGCACTGGCTGAGACAGCAGGTTGGAGATGGCAGAGGCTGAGGATAGAAAGGAGCTGGATTCCTGGTTTGTTGAGCTGTTAAACCAGCCCCCTCAGCTGCTGACTGAGATAATTATTTTCATTGTTTAAGCCGCTGTCAAGTAGGCATCTTGTTACTTGCAGCCCAAAGCATTCTAAGCCAAAGCCATTTCATTTTTTACTCTCAGGATGATGCGTTCGATCCTCTTTGACCAGCTGACTGATAGCACAGGAAACAACAGTCTATGTGTGTCTTACAGACGGTGCGGACACCACTCAGATCACCAAGCAGCACTGAGACTTGGACCTTTTATTAGCAGCAATAATAATTTCATGATTCATATTATGGTGCCGTCTTGTACGATTCTGTTGTCAGTATTATTTTGCTCACTTTTCACATGTGGCATCAGAGGCTCAGAGAGGTTAGGTAACTTGCTTAAGGTCACACAGCTCATAGGTGTTAGAGGCAGAGATCAGATCCATGATGTTTCATGTCTAGAAAGATGACAGTCTTTCCACTATGTCCAGCCTTGAAGGAGTTATTTGCTCCTGTACCATTCCCTTGTCCCTGGTACCTGCTGGAATTCTGATACACACCCCACGCTGCTCTAGGGTTCACTCTCTGGCTGCCCATCTTCCCCAGGACCTTCTCCCCAAAGCCACTGCCAGGACCAGAAGGCAGTGAGGCGGCATCAGACACCAGGAGGGCCCTATACCTTTGTTCAGGCTCCTGTAACCTATCAAGGTCCCCTTCGCTTTGTTCTCATGCCTGAAGCGAGGCCTTCCTCTGGCACGATATTTACAGCCGTGCCCTCTGGTCAGGACCCAGGTGCAGGGGGCTGATGCCCACCTCTCTGGCAAGGCACAGCTGCAGCCAATGGAGACAGAGTCCAGAGCCCACGGTTATTTTCCTTGCTGGGCACTAGAACTCAGCTTCTCTCCCCACATATTTTTCCAGGACCTCCACTTCCTATTTGTCCAGAGAACATTTCCAGATTCCCCTTTGCTTGTCTCTGGGTCAGCAATCCGTGCTGAAGCCTGAAGTGTGGTAGGTGGACACCTTGGGATTCTCTTGGGCCTCCCCCCAGCCCTGCCGGGATGCTCTTACACGCGCTGTCAGAAACGCGCTTCCACGGCAGTTTGGGGGAAGCCAGGCAGCCCTTAATGGTAATAGCTGTAACTGCAGCCAATTTGGGGTAATTGGTGGCATTTGCCAGGGAATTCCTGCCTGTCACAGCAGCTCCTTCATGCTGCCTTTGATCTCTACCAGTCTCCGTGAGACACGAAATATTGTTGTGTCATCTTCAATTACTCCAGGGGGCAGCGTGGCCTTGACCTTGCCTCCAGACGTCCCCAGCCCACAGGAGGCAGCGGCAGCCACGGAGGAAGGCTGGGTGGTGGGCACGGGGAGTCCCGGGGCCCATACCTGGGGACCGGGCCCTCTGGAAACTCAACTGATGCCATGTGCTAAGATGGGGCTCCAGAGCTGAGGGTCCGGGGGAGGGAAACGTGCTAGCAAGTCATAGAAAGCACAGGGCGCTGAGTACCTCTTTGTGCAAAGCACCTCTCCTTTCTTTAAATCTCTCTGCATCTTCTCTGACAGGGCATATAATTATCCCTGGTTTATAGAGGAGGAGCCTGCGGCTCTGAGATCATCGTAGAACAGGGAAAAGCCAAGGCCGGTGGGTGGGGAGGGGAGAGGGGACGGTGTGGGGAGAGGGTCCGGTCCAGGTTCGCCTGGCTCGGGGCCGGAGTTCTTTCCACATTGCACAGCTCCCTATATCTGTGGGTGAGATGCAAGCTCCATCCTCCCTACCAGGCTGTGAGCTCATTGAGGACAGAAATTGGGTCTCATTCAAATCCGTGCCCCCCCACAGCTGCTAGTACAAAGCCAGGCTCAGCTTAGTGCAGTCAAGCCCTGGGATCAGTTCCTTGGTTTTCTTTTATCCATCACACTCACTTCTTAGTGATCTTACGCAGGCTCCTGGCTTTAATATATCAACTCTACCCTGACGACGCCCACATTTATGTCTCATAGATCCAACTGCCTATTTGATATCTCTTCTTGATGTCTAACAGACATCTCAAATTCAACAAGTCCCAAACTGACTTTCTTGTTTTTCCTCCAAAACTGGCTCCCCCAACAGTCTTCCAGATCTCCGTATTTGGGTACTCTCTCTGTACCTAGGACACCCTGTCAGTTTTACTAAAAAATTAAAATAAAATAAAATAAAATTCCACCACCCAGCCATTTCTCCCCACCTTCCATGCCTCCATCCTCTCGCACTGAGATTATTACAGCTGCTTCTGGACTAGTCTCCTTGTGTCTGTCCTTGCTCGCCCACTGCAGACTAGGCTCAGTCCAGCAGCTGGACGGATCCTGTTAAGACTTCATCCAGATGTCGATGCTTTTCTGCTCCAGCCATCCTGTGTCTTCTCACTCCACCAGGGGAAGATTCGTGAAGGTCACTGACACAGCGCCTAGCATCTGTGTAAAGGGAGTGCCACCATCAGTGGAGTGATAAAGGCTACGGCATGAGCCTTGGACACACAGGGCAGGGGGATTCATTCTGACTAGCGTGGATGGGAAAGCTTCCAGGAGGAGATGTCATTGGCCTTGAACCTTGACTCTTTTGATGGTGCCATCAGGAGTTTACGACTGGCATATAGCAGAGTCCTCGGGGCTGCATGCTGGCCAGAGTCTACTGAGGGTTGATCCCATCAAAGAGTCTGACCCAGCCCCTGAGTGTACACATGTTCACACCCACAAGCCTCTCCTGCACTCCTGCTGTGTGCCGGCCCTGGGCAGGTTCTCAGCACGCAGCCCAGGACTCAACATCCTCACTCTCCAGCATCGTGGAGCCTCTATTCCCCTGGGGTAGACAAATAACGAACAATACGCAAATGGAAAGGCTCTTTGCGAGCGGCACAAGGATTATTATTATTTACATCTGCACCAGCTCTTAGCCACTGCCCTGGGTCACCAAACGGAGAGGCTTGCAGAGCCACAAAGAGGTCACATGCGGATTTCCTACTTTCAGGGCTGATTCAGGACCCGCCGCTTCTCGCCTCCCGGGCCGGTGAGCACTGACCTCAATTGCCTGTTCTAGGGAGTTTGTCCTGCTTCTCCCGACACACCACCCGCGCATTGCCCACTGCTGCCCTCCGGGCTGAGGTGTGCTGGGCATACACCAAGAGACCTTTGCACTGCACTTGGGAAAGTTATTTGATGAGAAACTTTTTGCGTTTTTCTTTTCTTCTTGCCACAGACATCTGTGCCACAGACAGCTCTGCAAACTGCTGTGCTAGTTCCTTGTAGAAGCCTAGGTAATTTTTATTCTCTGCCTTCCTTCTATGTCAGCTCCTTCTAAATAGTTCTAGGGCTACTTCCTCCTTTCTTTTTTTCCAATTGTACATCTTTATAATTATGTCTGCACCTGTGTTTATAGGTGCTATGTAGATGCCACTCCCTCACCTTTATTTAAGCATTTCAAGAGGAGGCTGGGATCTGAAGCGACAAGTGAGAATTGTCTGTTTATCTACCTAAGACCTCAAAAATAATTCAGAGTGAGCAGGTCAGGGTCAAGGTGATGCTTCCACAAAATCGAATTCCAGACCCAGGAATGTGCGGTGAGAGTATCAAAGGGCTGACTCTGAAACTCTGGGAGCTCAGATGCTGGCCCTGAAGTTCACCGGCTGAGCGCATTCACCCCACCCTCTTTGTGCATTGTGGTGGAAACCCCATGGGCTTTGGCCTTGGCCAGATTGGGGTTCAAATCCTTGCTCTGCCAGTTTCCCTGGACTAGCTCTTTAACCACCCTGGCTGTGGTTTCCTTGGTAAATAGTAATGATGATGAAATTTACCCGGCAAGGTCTTGGGAAGATTGTGTCATAAAGCTCACAAAGAACCTAGCACAGGGCCAGACACATAGTTGGCACTCAATCCCCTTTATGGCCCGTGGTTGGACTCTGGAAATATCAGGCATGTGGGTGGTGTTTGGCAAACGCACAGCGCTGCACTGATGGGTTGCAGTTTCCTGCCTGGGGCATGTTCTCTTGCAGAGAAAGGGCTCTGGGAAGGATGGACTGAGAAATTGGGCTCCCTGGGCACCCACTAGCTCACACCCAATCACCATCATGATGGATGAGTTTTCCCAGGGGCTGGCGTGACAGCTTGTGAATTTTGCAGATGTTTTGCTTCCGTTTTTTTCCTTCCACTAACCTAATGGCTGGTCACTTTGCATTTCTGTGTCAGCCCTGCTTTGGTAAGCAGAGGAAAGAACGTGGCATTTGGGTCAGTTTCTTCAGGTGGTAGAAACACTGTGGGTGAGCATAAGAGAAAGGACACAGATTCCTTTGCTCAATCAACACATATTTATGGAGTTCCCAGTAAGTGCCAGACACTCCTCCAGGCACTGGGGATATAGTAATGAATGGGATGAAGACCCTGCCCTCGCGGAGCTTACCTACTTTTATGGAAGGCTGAATGAACAAATACATAAGTAGTTAATAAAATATTGGGTAGCAATAAGTGCTAGGAAGAAATACGAAGCAGGGCAAGTGGCTGGAGAGGAATGAGGGGATGGAATGGGGCTATTTTAGGTAGAATAGGTAGCGAAGGCCCCTCTGCAGAAGTGCATTTGAACAAAGACAAGAATAAGGATATGAACCATGTGAGTATTTGGGGAGCAAACTTTTCTGGCAGAAGGTAATGACCATGAGGTGCTATATTAGTCAGCTATTGCTACAATGATGTTGCATAACAAACACACCCCCCAACTCAGTGGCTTAAGACAATTATTGATTCTTGATGATGTCTCTGCACATCCGCTAGTAGGTGGCTGATCAAGGGTGGCCTCAGCTGGGCTTGGCTCTAAGGTACGTATCTGTGTCTCTCATCCTCTTTGGATCAGCAGGCTAAGGAGGGCATGTTCTTAAGTTGGAGGCAGGAGGGCAATAAGATGAGCAGAAAGAGATGAGTTCTCGTAGAGTCTAGCTTTGGAACTGGCACACTGTGGCTTCTACCCATATTCTACTGATCAGAGCACATCACATGGTCAAGGTTAACATTAATGGGGCAGAGAGATATACTAAATACACTTTAACTCTAGTGGAAGCAACTGCAAGGTCGCATCCAAAGGGCATGAATGGAGAGAAGGTGAAGAATTGGGAACAGTGATGCTATTTGCCACAAGTGAGGAATAGTTTTGTGTGTTTGAGTATCAGCCATAAGGTCAGTGTAGCTAGAATGGAGTGAATGAGGTGGAGAGAGGTAGAATTTAAGGTTAGTGACCTGGGCAGGGCCAATCATATACAGCCTTGGTAAGAATTTGGACTTCTATGTAAGATGGGAAGCCACTAGAGGGCTGTTTGTCTTTCTTTTAATTTTAATCAAGGTATATCACATACTATGAATTATACAGATGTTAAGAAAACACATCAGTCGGGACTTCCCTGGTGGCGCAGTGGTTGGGAATCCACCTGCTAATGCAGGGGACACGGGTTCAAGCCCTGGTCTGGGAAGATCCCACATGCCGCAGAGCAACGAAGCCCGTGCGCCACAACTATTGAGCCTGTGCTCTAGAGCCTGGGAGCCACAACTACTGAGCCCACGTGCCACAACTGGTGAAGCTCACATGCCTAGAGCCCGTGCTCCACAACAAGAGAAGCCACCACAATAAGAAGCCCGTGCACCACAATGAAGAGTAGCCCCCGCTCACCTCAACTAGAGAAAGCCTGCGCGCAGAAACAAAGACCCAACACAGCCAAAAATAAATAAAAATTAAAAAATAAAGAAAGAAAACACATCAGTGATAAGTTTTTACAAAGTGAAAGGTAGTTTTGCCTATTTTTAAACTTTATATAAATGGAAATATACAGTACATATTTCTTTGTACCTATCTTCTTTTGACAAACCTTGTCTATGAGATTTATCCACATTCATATATATAGTAATTAGGTCCTTTTTCCCCCATCACTATATATTTTTCTATTATATAACTATACCTTAATTTATTTATCCATTCTATTGTTGCTAGTCATTTGGGTAGTTTCCAGTTTGGAGCTATTAGGAATAATCCTGCTAACAGTGTTTTTGTTCATGTTTCTTGATGCACGTATGTAAGCATTTCTGTTAGGTATGTATCCAGGAATATGTAGTATGAGTTCATAGTATATTTATATGGTCAACTTTAGTAGATATGGCCCCCAAAAATGTCATTATTAGACATACCTATTACAAGTATCTTCTCCCATTTTATGGCTTGCCTTCAGACTCTCAAAAATATCTTCCAGTGAACAGAAGTTCTTGGTTTTAATGTAATTCAAGTTATCAGTCTTTTCCTTCATGGTTAGTGCTTCTTATATTCATTTAAAGAAGTCTTTGCCTAAACAATTTAAATAAATTTTTGCCTACACAAAGATCATGAAGATATTCTATGTTTTCTTCTAGAAACTTTATCGTATTAGTTTCAACATTTAAAGACTCATATTGAAAACGTTTAATGAACTCATACAAGTCAATGACAGACAAACCTATTTTTAAAATGAGTAAAATTCTTGGATAGAATCTTCACAACAGAGTGCTTCCAAGTGGCCAATAAGCACATGGAAATATGTTCAACATCATTAGTCATCAGGGAAATGTCAATTCAGACTATCTGAAATTCCACTACACATCCACCTGAATGACTAAAATTAAACAAAACAGAAAATACCAAGTGTTTATGAGGATGTGCAGTAAACTGTTGGTGGGAAGGCATACTGAATGCAACCATTTTGGAAAACTTTTTGATGGTTTCTACTAAAGCTGAACACACAATATATCCTGTCAATAAACACATCAGGTGGGCCCAGGTTGAGGGTCATCCCACAGAATTGTTGAGGATGTAAAAGATAGAAAAGAATGAGAACGCATTTCAGATCAGAGGAGACTGCAACTAAATGACAGCAAAATGCGGCTTGAGGTTTCTCATGACCAGACTCTATCATGATGGTTTTGCTTCTTCTTTTACAATCTTAATATATTTTTCTTGCTTTATTGCATTGGTGAGGACATCACCTGAGAGTTGTAAACAAAGGAGTGGCATGATATTATTTACTGTTTCGAAAGATCATATCGGCTGCTGTGTGGAGAACAAATGGGACATAGTGGACCAGCAAGGAGGCCAGTTACGAGACTCTTGAAATACTCCAGGCAAGAGATCACAGTGACATGGACCAGGGCAGGAGCAGGGAGGAGACAAGTAGTCAGATGCCAGAAATGTTTTAAAGACGTCACCAACAGAATTTGCCAATGTGGGGTATAAGGGGGAGAAAAAAGGTAAGACCGACAATGTGAGGTTATTGGCCTGGATGAACAACGCTGTCATTTACTGAGATGAACAAGGCCGGGAGACCTTAATGTGGTTAGATGAGAAGTGGGAATCAAGAGTCTAAAGTCTGAGATATCCAAGGCAGGGAGATATCAGATAAGCAGTTGGCTTTGTGAAGCTCAGAAGAGAGGGCAGGGCTGGAGATAAATATTTTAGAGTCATCAGTGTAAAAAGATATTTAATGCCTTGAGAATGGACAAGGTCACTAAGGGTGTGGATGTAGGAAGAGGAGAGGAAAAGAGAGAAGAGAGGAGAGGGGAGGGGTGGGAGGGAAGGGAAGGGAAAAGAAAGGAAAGACCAGAGGAGGACAGAATCTGGAATTAGAAGCCAGATAAGTGGGAGGAAAACCCATGAAAGTGTGGTGTCTGAGAAAGTGTTTCAAGATGGAGGAAATAGTGATCAACCATGTTAAATACTGCCCGGAAGATGAGGGTGAAAACTGACCAGTGGATTTGGCAAATTGGAAGTTCTAAAGACTTGACTAAAAGTAAGACTAGGTAAGTGAATTTCCTTGTCCAACGGTCAAGGATCAATGTCAGATGCAGAGCTCATAATCACAGTCACTAGTACTCTACAGGGAGTAGGTCCCCCACACCTCTTGACTCACAAGAATGGTGACCCCAGTGAAAAGTGAAGGAGCGACCACCACAACTCAAAGCACCGACTGTAATAGTCTCAGAACCTTGGGATTTGCCAGACTCAGGGCCCTTGGATGCTTTGCTGTGAAGACCTGAGATGAACCACACCCTTGCTCCCACTCACCAGTCTATATTTCTGGGTGAATGGGGTAGTGAAATCTAGATACAATTTTATGCAGAGAAAATCCCCAAGCCTTATTTGGCCACCAAGTCCTCATTCAAATGCTCAGCAGGGGTGGTAACTTAGGGCAAAATTCTTTGAGGAAAATTTCACTTCTTCTCCTAGCACATTGATTGATGGATTGGTGTTTTGACTCTTTGATGTATCCATTCTACACTCATCAATCATTCATTCAAGAATCCTTGCTAAGTACAGGCCCACTAGAGCTATGTTAATGCATAAGCCATGGTTCAAAATCCTCTGTGTGAGTGTGTGTGTGTGTGTGTGTGTACATGTGGGGGGCATGACATCAGGTGAAGGCCATGCAGCGGGTGGGATTAGTGCCAGGATAAAGGCAGATTAGATGCTGCAGGGAGCATCAGAATAAGAGAGGGGTCAGCTTCATCTGGGGAGGTTGAACAGTCTGCCAGTGTGGCCATGGGTTGACAAGGGCTAGAAGGAAGGCGTTAATTCTCCAGACTGAGAGTGGGATGAGAAGGCATCCAGGGGAGATGAAACAGCACAGGCAAAGGCAAGAAACTGCAAGGCATTTGGAAAGCTTCAACCATAAACGGAGAGAAGCAGAGAGAAACTTTGCAAGAGCTGAGCCTGGCCAGGTCATGAGAGTAATTATTAGTAATAATAATAGCCCTGGCTAACATTTACTCACTTAGCTGAATAGCAGAACTTGTTGCCTGGTTGCTGTGCACTAGGCCCTTTTAAATGGAGAGAACATTATATCCTGTAGTGTTTACGCGGAACTGTTTTATCCTCTGTTTTTATCAAGGCCCTGAGATGACCGTTCCAAGGAATAGACTCCCGCATTCTAAAGGGGATTCCAGACCACAGAGGTGGAGCTTGCCAAGGAGCGGCCGACAACTGATTTTGTGACCTCTGTACGCTCGTCCACCCCAGAACAGAAAAGCAAAGCCAGGAATTTGGAGTTCTTCAATGAAGAAGTCCCTGTACATGAAGCCCCCTCCCACCTCCACACTCCTAACCCCTCCTCCAATCAGGAGAAGTGAGTGGTGCTTTCCTCTCATCTAAGGCTAGTCAGGAGGGGCTTTGAGGAGATCTCAGTGAGCATGACGTGTCTTTGACAACTTCCGGGACACAGTGGGCTGGTGTCTGACTCGACCTTATGAAACCTCAAGGGCTTTAAGAGGCTGCCTGAAGTGGCTTTGGCAACAGAGGAGGGGACAGTTCAACTGTACTTGTGTCGATAATGGGACAAAGGATGCAGAAGCAGTCCCCAGGGAACACAGTGCTTCCAGCCCTTCATTCCCTGCATCAGGCCCTAGCCAAAGCAGGGAGAAGCTTTAACTTTGAATGAAGTTAAAAGTTTTGATTATTATATTGAATGAACATAATATTTACCAAAATGAGACCAGGAGACCACTGTGACCCTCAGATTGTTATCAGTAGTGGTATTATCCAAGAGTGAACAGATAAGCCACAAGGACTGCCCAAGATTTCAGTGGCAGGAACAAGCCCCCAAGAGTAGGTTTGAATGAGGCTATAGAAGGGGTGATGGAGTGGCTTAATAATTACACCTTCAAGTTCTGCCAGGTCATGGCACAGTTACAGGCCTTCCAGCAGTGAGATGAGGTGGGACCTATTATTCTCATTTTACACATGAGGAAACTGAGGCACAAGGGTGTTGAGAGGATAGATTGGAGGTGGTAGGGGGCTTATGGCAGCTCTAGAACTTCAACATAGGACAAATTGATGGGTCTTCCTGAGAATGGAGGAGATAAGATACCTGTATTAAAGCTGTTCCCAAGCAGGCTGTTTTCCTCCTGGATTGATGTGGAGTGGCTTGGGAGGGATGAGGCTGGTGGAGACTGCAGGTGGAGATAGTTAAGGCCCCCCACAAAGCTGGCTTTGGGGCTCCCACTGGGTGAGACCAGGGCAGTGCAACAGTCCTGGGGTGGGTCTGGGTACACAGACCCTGCACTTGGGATGGAGGTGCCAGGAGGAATTCAGCAGATGCAAAATGTTGGAAATTTACCCTAGAGTGGGGCTGGAGAGAAGAGAGATTGCAGGAAGAGCCTCAGATTTCTGCTTCTGAAAAGAAGCAAAAAGAAGCAAATGTCATGGAGGCGCAGAGAAAAAGCCAAACAACCCCCTGTCCAGCAGCCTTAGAGGTACAGGGGGAAACTAACAAGGTATAGGGGGAAACTAACAAGGTACAGGGGGAAACTAACAAGTATAGGAGGAAACTAACAAGGTATGGGGGAAACTATCAACGTACAGGGGGAAACTTACAAGTATAGGGGAAACTAACAAGGTACAGGGGGAACTAACAAGTATAGGAGGAAACTAACAAGGTATGGGGGAAACTATCAACGTACAGGGGGAAACTTACAAGTATAGGGGAAACTAACAAGGTACAGGGGAAACTAACAAGGTATGGGGGAAACTATCAAGGTACAGGGGAAACTTACAAGTATAGGGGAAACTAACAAGGTATGGGGGAAACTAACAAGGTATAGGGGGAAACTAATAAGGTATAGGGGGAAACTAACAAGGCGTCTAGAAACAGAAGCCCCTGGGAAATGGAGACTGGGTGCTTTTGTCATCTGCACGGCCTGGGAGACAGAGGCAGGAGCTGGGGAGATGGCACACAGTGGGAAATCTTCAGCCGCACCCCGTTCTCATCAGTACCCCCTCCTCCTAGAACAAGTTTCCTTCCAGCTGTGTCACCCTAAGAAACACTATCTGGCCTTAAGACAGCTTTCAGATGTTTACACAGGTTTGGAGAGGAAACCAAAGGCCCATCCCTAGAAGCTTACCACCCCCAAGGGCTGCTGCTTTGAGCTCCTTTACAGCAGAAGGGGTAACCCCGCCCCTCCATCAGACCTGCTTGGCCAGAACTCCAGGAAATGACCTGTAGATTCTAAAGATAGTCCTTATTTGTTTAACATTTTACTCGCCCCACCTGGCTCCAGGGATATTTACAAGTGACCATTATATGGCTGGCGCGCGCGCACGCACGCACACACACGCACACACACACACACGATGTCCCAGCTAAACCTACACCATCTACAGCAATTTTGCACATCAGCCTCCCAACCAGAAGGAAACATCGGAATCTGGTGCAGCCCAAAGGCTTGGAGGACGAAGATGCGGGCAGGTCTGGAGTCCCAGCTGTGCCCATGACTGCAGGTCCTTGGGCAAGTCACTACTTCCCTCTGACAAACGACTTTCCCTTCTGTGAAATGGGCATGCGATTCTCACCCTGTGGTCTTAGGAGGTGGTTATGAAGATCAAATGAGACAAGGGGTAGGGCTTTACAAGTGGTGAAGTGCACGTTCAGGTAAAGACGTGGATATTGTCCTAAACCTACGAGTACCTCCCTCTCCTCTTAATAGTTTATGATGGTTCTAGAGTCTGCGTGAATGGGTGCTGCAGCAGGTGTGGGTGTAGGACCAGAGCACAGTAGGGAGGTGTTCTTGGGACCCTCCTGGCTAGCTGTTCTGGTTCCCAGGGTCCAGGTGAGGGAAGGTGGCTGGGTCAGCAGAAGCCACACTCAGAGCAGATCTGCTAAGGTGCCTTTGTGCCTGCGCTGAGACCTGCGTGCTCTCCTCCAGTCCTCCAGCGCCCTGCGCAGGGCGGTTCCGTGGGAAATGCCTCTTTCAGACACAGGCAGCTGGTAAGTAGCAGAGCTGGGATTTCAGTTCTGCTTCCCTTCAGTCCCGGCTCCTGCTTCTGCACCCCACTTTTGCAGCATCACACCTGTGATGTGCGGGATGCCACCCCAGCAGGTGGAGCACATGACGCTGGCAATCCAGAAGCATCTTGTTTGAGAGTCAGTCTCCACAGACATTTATTTCCCAGATAACTGACAGTTCCTTTAAAACCTTGACCATCTTGTAAGTGTTTTTGGTTAAAAACTTTCTAAATCATATCACATGTGTCTCTACTGCTTCAATAGAATACAGACAATCCTCAAGTTTATAATACACTTCATTTCCAATGCAAAGATACTGCCTTGAAATAACACCCTCCGAATCTGATTTCTCTGTAGAAACAATATCATAATGATGGGCTACATCCCTCACCAAGGACCCAAGGCCTACTCTTTGATAAGAATGAACAAATGATCAAATTCAATTCACCACTAATTAATGCAATTAGCTATTGTATCTCCAATACCTAGCACAGTGCCTGACAGTAGATGCTCAGTAAACTTTTGCTGAATTAATGAGGGAATAAATATAGATGAGATAGAGCTATAAAATAAAACACGGTCAATAACATTTACTTACTGTATCCCCCAGAGGAGGGGCTGAATGCCAGGGAACCCTGAGATGCAAGATATACTTACAGAGTCTGGAGAAGTAATCCGAAGCCCGTAGCCAGAGGGAAAGGGAGCTGCGTGCAACATCAGGACCAAATAATTTCAGCTTTTCTATTTCTTCTTGATCAGTTTTAATAGCTTCACTTTTTGAGTAATTATCCATTTCATCTAAGCCGTCCAACTCATTGGCATAAGGTTATTCATTACTATCCATTTAATGTTTATAGCATCTGTAGCAATGCTCCCTTTTTCATTCTGGATGTTGAGAAATTGTGTTGGTTTCTTCCTCTCACTATTTGCTTTATCAATCTAGCTTGGGATTTATATGTTTTATTAATTTTTCAAGGAAACAAATTTTGACCTTGTTGACTTCTGCTATTGTTTGTTTGCTATTTCATTGGTTTTGACTCATTTTTATAATTAAATTTCTGTTGCTAAAGTTTAATTTGCTCTTTTCCCCCTAGACTGTTAACCTGAAAGCATAGATCATGGACTTTAAAACTTTATTCTTTTTATAATAGAAGCACTTATAGATGTACATTTTCCTCTAAGTGTTTCAGCTGCATCCCTCCGATCTTACTATGATATATCTCATTATCATCCAGTTTGAAATATTTTCTAATTCCCTTTGTGACTTCTTCTGACTCATGGAAAGAGGAGAATATAAAAATATTAAAGAAGAATCAATGATGCTGCTTTTCGGAGCCATACTGGAGCCCGAGGCAAAAGGAGAAATCAGGAACACTGATGTTGTCATTATTTAAAATTTTGATGTTTTGTTCCTTGTGGATTTTTTTAAAATATTGCCTTAAAATACCATTTACCTTGATTACAGAGTTTCTTGGCGCCCCTTAAATTTTGCACCAAAGGTGAATGCCTCACTTGCCTTTCCCTACTCCTGGCCCTGGTTCTATGAGTTACTGGTCAAATAATTAAAACCTCCAACTACGATTGTGGTTTTGCCTACTTCTCCCTTTTATTCTTTGAATTTTTGCTTCACTTATTTTGAAGCTCTGTTACCCATACATATACATTGAAGGTTGTTATGCTTTTTTTATGAATTGATGGTTTTAACACGAGATGTTCCTCTTTTTCTCTGGCAATACATCTTAAACTTGACTTTGTCTGCTATTGTATTCACACTAGCTTTTTTGTGCTTAATGTTTTCATGTTATGTATTTTTTCTGTCATTAGACTTTCAGATCTGTTTTCTTCATTATATTGCAAGCTCTATCTTGTCGACAGCATGGAGTTGGGTCTTGCTTTAATTTTTTATTGTTTTTACTCTTTAATCCAATCTGACAGCTGCTGTCTTTTAATTGGAGTGTTTATTTTATAGGTAAAGTAATTATTGATATGATTGGGTGTAAGCCTTCATTTTCTGCTTGTTTTCTTTTTTGTCTCTTTTCCTCTTTGTTTCTTTATTGCTCCTTTCAGTCTTTCTTTTGGGATAATAGAGTATTTTTTAGTGTTCCATTTTCTCCCCTTTAATTTACACTTTAGGATTTATATTATTTTTTAGTGGTTACTTTAGGTATTATAATATGTACCCTGAACTTATCACAGTTTACCTTGAATTAATATTTTACCACTTCACGTAAAATGCAAGAACTACAATGGCATAAATTCATTTATTTTCTTGTCCTTCTGTGCTTTTCTTTCAACCATTTTACTTCTACATAAGTTATAAACCCTACAGTACATTTAAATATTTTTTGCCTTAAATGTTTAATCATATTTTAAAGAGATCTTTTTTAAGAATAGTCATTTATGTTTACCCACATATTTAACATTCTCAGTACGCTTTCTTTCTTCCTTTAGATCTGTCTTTCCATCTGTGTCAGTTCTCTCTTTTTTTTTGCGGTACGCGGGCCTCTCACTGTTGTGGCCTCTCCTGTTGTGGCCTCTCCCGTTGCGGAGCACAGGCTCCCCACGTGCAGGATCAGCAGCCATGGCTCACGGGCGCAGCCACAACGCGGCATGTGGGATCTTCCTGGACCGGGGCACGAACCCGTGTCCCCTGCATCTGCAGGTGGACTCTCAACCACTGTGCCACCAGGGAAGCTCTGAAAAGCCTCTTTTGCTTACTCCTTGGAGGCAGTGTGACGTAATGAAATGGAGACAGGCCACAGAGTCTGACTTGATCTAGGTAAAAATCCTGACTCTGCCACCTGGCAGTTTCGTGACCTTGGTAACGTACCATACCTCTGTGGACTCAGTTTCCTGGAGAATGGGGCTGACGTGAATCTCCAGATGACTGTAGGGATGAAAGTGCCCTGCACATCTTCTGGCACATGGTAGGTGCTCACCACAAATGACTTTCCCTCCCCCGTTTCTTTTCCTCCTGTGTGGAGAACAGCGGTCAGCTTAAGGTACCTCTAGATAACAAAGTAGGATGTTTCTAAGTGTTCATACATACTGAGTCAATTTGCTTCTTAATTTTTCTTCCATTGTATATGCTCTAACAAATTATGAAGGCATCAGAGATTCTGTTTAATATTGCAAGCACTTCTCTTGTATGTCCACTTTGTATTATACATTCAGGATGAGTGTCTGGGAGTGTACCAAGTAACAGAACGGGCAGGATCATGTTTACGGGTTAATGAAGTCCATCCGTTTACTCTCAGGAGACGGTGTAAAGGCTGAGGCACCATCTGACATCCTTTATGGGCAGCGCTGGGGCAGATGTGTGGAGGGTTCACCTGTCTTCAGTAAAGTATGGCCTCCAGCAGACCAAGCACCATGCAGCCGCCTTCTGCTAAGTAGTTGGGTGATTCCACAAAAGAAACATCGGACTTCCCAGCTTCTGGCCTCAGAGCTGACTCTTCCTCACATCTGTCTGCTTCACTGCCCTTCCCCTGAAAACTTAATTTAAAGTCGAGCAGGGCTAGGGAGTTGCTGCTCCTGGAGTGCTTTCAGGAATTATCACAGACTCTTTTCAAAGTGTATAATGTTCTTAAACTGAGAGGATAAAGGGATTAAAATTCTATACATTCTGGAATCCGGGCTTGGAAACTCTCCTGAGAAGAGAAAAGCCTGGCTGGTGGAAGAGAAAACCCTGTTGTAATATCTGGCAGGTGTCTTCAAAGGCCAGCACACTGCCCATTCACATCCAGGCGTCCACTCATTTATTTTTTCATTAATTCATTCATTCATGCACGTTTATTCATTCAATTGTTTGTTCACTCATCAAACAAATATTCCTTGAGAGCTTATTATGTGCCAGTCATCGAGCCAGGTACTGGGATTGCTACGGCGAATGAGGTGACCCAGCTTTGCCTGTTCAGTACTCACGCCCCATTCTTTTGTTTAGGGAACAGACCCAGCTAATGGATACAGCCTTGGTGGGGCTGTCATCCAGGTGGGACTGTCCTTCTGTGACCCAAGAGTTTTCCCCTGGAATTTGCATATGGAGCAGAGTGACTTGAAGCTGACAAAGGGCTATTGTTTATTTATGGCCTTGGCACCTAAAAAGACTCTCCATGAGCTTCCCTGGTGGCGCAGTGGTTGAGAGTCTCCCTGCCGATGCAGGGGACACGGGTTCGTGCCCAGGTCTGGGAAGATCCCACATGCCGCGGAGCGGCTGGGCCCGTGAGCCATGGCCGCTGAGCCTGTGCGTCCGGAGCCTGTGCTCCGCAGCGGGAGAGGCCACAACAGTGAGAGAGGCCTGCGTACCGCAAAAAAAAAAAGACCCTCCATATGTCCCTGCAGCCTAGAGCTCCCTCACTCTTTTCTGAATCCAGTTTTAGATTTTTATTGGGATGCTTCAAGCTCTTCCAAATTCTCCTGATCAACTTGTTTTTACATAAGTAAACCAGTGTTTGTCTCTGTTCTTAGCAACCCCAGAATCCTAACATCCTGCCTGCCCTCCAGGAGCTCACGAAGTCTAGTGAGAGAGACAAGTAAACAAATGATTTGGGTTCAGGGTACTCTGCCCGTGATCATGTTGGAGGCTCTGGGAGCCCAGACGAGGGGCCCTGATTAAATTCCCATCCTTCGTTCTCTTTAACCGAAGAGCCCTGAAAGCTACTCCCAGGGGTTCTGGTTGTCCATTGCAGTACATAACAAACCGTCCACAGCTTGTGGCTTAAAATACTGATGCATCTCTCATGACTTGACTGGGCTTAGCTGGTTGGTTCTTGCTTAGGGTCTTTCATGCTGTTTGCATATCAGAATTTGGCTGGGGTTGGAATTATCTGCAGACTTTACCTTGCACATGTCCAAGATGGCTTACACAGCATGATGACATGCTGGCTGTCAGCTGGGAGAGCAGTTAGGGCACCCCAAAATGGGCTCTCCATGCGGGGACTTCTTACAGTGTGGTGGTTGTGTCCTGAGAGAGATCACTCCCAGATCCATCCAAGAGACCCCAGTGGATGCCGCAGGGTTTCTTATGACCTAGTTCTAGATCCCAGACACATTCCAAGGGTCAAGCAAGTCAGAAAGGCCAGGCCAGATTCAGAGAGAGGGGAACTAGACTCCACATCCTGATGGGAGAGTGGAAAAGTCACACAATAGCAAAGCATGTGGAATGGGAGATACTGTTGTGACCACCTTTGGAAAATAAGATCTGTCTCACCAGGCAGTCCTCCTAGAACATTCCCTGGGCCACTGACATGACCCAAATAGGTGGTGGATCCTTGGTGTTTGATCTCGAGTCTCTCCCACATGTCAGATGTGACTCGTCATTTTGGAAGTACCAGTCCTCAGAGTCTCCTGGCATCATCGTGAAGCTTGGTAACAGTGTCAGGCCAAACTTCAAAGTTTTAAATCCATACTCTTGGGGACTTCCCTGGTGGCACAGTGGTTAAGAATCCGCCTGCCAATGCAGGGGACACAGGTTCGAGCCCTGGTCTGGGAGGATCCCACGTGCTGCGTAGCAACTAAGCCCATGCGCCATAAGTACTGAGCCTGCGCTCTGGAGCCCGCGAGCCACAACTGCTGAAGCCCGTGAGCCTAGAGCCCGTGATCCGCAACAAGAGAAGCCCACGCACCACATTGAAGAGTAGCCCCTGCTCACCTCAACTAGAGAAAGCCCAGGCGCAGCAAGCAGCAAAGACCCAACAAAGCCATAAATAAATAAATAAATGTTTTAAATAAATAAATAAATCCATGCTCTTTCTACACTTCACTCTGCCGATATTGTTGTAAGGCAGGTAGCATTACAAGTGAGGAAACAAGCCCAAATAAATTTCTTATTCCAGTCACTTGCTGTGAGATTTGAACCCAGATCTTTGAGCCTCAAGGCCTGAATTGCTTCCCTAGGAGTTGCTTTTGCATTGCTATGGAAACTGGAAGGGCTTGGGGTTAAGACTCAACGGATCTTGGCTTAGGGTACTCCATAAATGCTAGTTGAATGAAAGAATGATGGATGGATGAACGGATGACCTAATGAACCACCAGGCACTCTGCTCAGGACAACTTCTGGACCTTCGAAAACTCAACAGCATCTCTTACCGTTCTCATATTATGTACTTTCCTGCAGTTCAAGGAGATGAAATTCACGTTGGCTTCAGATTGAGATTGTCAGGAAAGTGAGCAGGCCTCCGCCTTCTTTTCCTCTAGCACTTGGTCACACTCTATTAGGGTGCCCGCCTCCCTCCCCCTCTCCCTTTCTCCAAGCTTCCTCCACCTGCCTTTCTCTACTGAACACACCGAACCAGGCGCTGCCCTTGCACTTAAGAGTGTGGCCGTGGCCGCCGTGCCTTGCAATATGTCATCATATCTGTTTACACTGCTGTGATAACTTGACGCAGACGTCACGTCTTACTCCCTGCTTAGGTAACCCCCATGCCTTGAACTGGGTCTGAGCCACAGGACAGTGGCCAGTATTTATTGGACGGATAAACAAATGCACAAACGTTCAGAGTGAATGACTTTGGAAAGCCCGCAAGCGCTGTTCCGGTTCAGTGAAAAGCAAACATTTGGCCTCAGCTGGGGGTTCCTTCCGCCTTGGGTTCCTGGGTCATTTCAGTTCAGGGCTCCGTTAAGGAATGTGGGGTTTTGCCTGTGCTGGGCAGGGTTGCCCTCTCTGTTTGAGAGCAGTCAGCCAGCGATGGGTGCCTTAATTAGGGCTGGCGAGGGGCCCGGGAAGGCTTTCTTTGTGGAAGTCCCCACGGCCCAGGGCCTGAGACAAACGCGCACCCCAGGCACGACCTTGATCACGGACCCACGGCGGCTGCGTCTGGCCTCGGACAATGCACAATGCGTGCTCGCAGGGCCACAGGCGCTCCATTGAGCCGGCTCCAAGCACCCTGGAGGCGGGTGGAGAGCGAGCGTAGGGCTATGAGGATTCTTTGTTCAGGGGCAGCTACTCAGCCGCCCACACAAATATGCAAGGACTCCCTCACCCCGGCGGTGGATAAAACCCACCCGCGCACCCCAGAACCAGAACCAGAACTGCCGCTACCAAGGAGGGCTGGGAAGAGGGGACAGAGCCGGGTTGGTCCTTGGCTGGGGGCGGAACCACGCACGTATGATCTCATTCCTTAGAGCGGTCCTGCAGGCACTGGCCTTGGAGTCTGTTTTAAGGTGGGGAAATTGAGGCTCAGAGACTCCAGAGCGCTTGGTCAAGGCCAAATGAGGACGGCTGATCCTAAGAAGGACTGGAACGTCCCCAAACGACAGGAGCGCAATGATTATGACCCTAAGAGCAACGGTGATGAAGATCCCGGAAGGATACTTTCCCTTGTTTTAGAACACAAGGCTGCTGTGTTTCTGATGGGAGCTCTGCCTGAGGCAGGCCAGGTAATGCAGAGAATGTGGGCTTTGAATCCAAAGTCCTAGATTCAACTCCCTGCTCTGTTTGCTATAGCTGTGTGACCCTGGGCTGGTTGTCTAACCTCTCTGTGCTTGGTTTATATTAGTACCTACTTCACAAGCTGCTTGTGAGGATTAAATGAGATAACACATGCCCAGCCTGCACGCAGAGCCAGGAACATGGGCTCCTGGTCATGGCTTCGTTGCCCAGGTTATATGGGGACTCACACAGGGACTCTCAGAACTGTAACACATGTGGGCCTTAACATAGCCAGGTCAAGCATCTCCCCCTCTAAGCTTCAGTTTCCCCATCAGTAAAATATTAGGAGGCAGAAGAGCTGGACTAGCACGGGCTTCTCACACTCAGCAAGATGGACATCTTAGTTCAAGTACGAAGGCCAGGTCGTTCTTTGTGGTGGGTGCCGTCCTGTGCATTGTAGGATGTTGAGAGAATCCCTGGCTTCTACCCACTAGATGCCGGTAGTACCCTCTACCCCTGCCATTTGTGACAATGAAAAATGTGCCCAGACATTGCCATATGTTTCCCGGAGCAGAAGATGATGTTCTCTCCTCTGCCTATCAGAGCAGGTGAGGAGAAGGCAGTGCCTACCTGTACCCAAGGCTCTGCTGGGGACTGCAGGTGGCATGATCACAGGGACCTCATCTTCAGATTGGATACACTCAATAAGCATTCACACAAGAACCAAATTCTGTAGGCCTTCACCAAGTGACTTCTCCAGGCCAGACCCTAGTGGGTCCTGAGGTCCAAGGTGAGGCGTCACCCCCTCCAGGAAGCCACCTGGATTCTTCAGGCTAAGTTAAAGTCCTTCCTCTGTGCTTCCAGACATCATCTCCCTGGCCTCCCAACAATCCTTGGAGATGATTTTTGCAGATGGGAGATTTGAAGCTCCGTCAGAGATGGGGCATGACTTGCCCAAGGTCATGCTGCCACTTAGAACCTGGCCTCTCCCCAGTAGGGCCCAGAATCTACATGACTCTATTTGGGGTGCTGTTGAAGGCTGGGCCAGCCAGTGAAGGAAACCCTGGATCCTAGGGGAGAGGCAGCCCAGCTGGAATGACAGGATATGAGACTGTACGGGTCAGTGGAAGGAGCCGGGACCTGGGATACAGAACCCCAGCTCTGATGCTCATTGTACTGTGTGGCCTCTGAGCCTCGCCTTTCGCATCTGTAAAATGGGCATAATTATACCTAACCCAGAGGCTTCCTGTGAAGTTTTGGTGAAGTAACACAGTTAAAGCGCCTGGCACACAATAGGTGCTCAGTAAACAGCCACTGTAATGATGATTACTGTTATCATCCCTAAGGATGCAGGGCTGCTAGGGAGGCCTGGCCTGGGCAGCCTGCAAGTACCAGCTCCCTGAGTCTGCTGCAGGGCTGGAGACAGGGCCCCACCCCTGGGGAGTGCAGGGGCAGAGCCCACACAGAGGCAGGTGTTTGAGCTCTGCCAGTGTGGAGGCCACGGTGCCCCCTCCTGGAAAGTCTGCAGAGTTGGAGGGGGCGCCCAGCCACCTTGGCATGGCTGGTGTCCCTGCAGGAGTGACCCGGGCCTGGCTGGCACCTCCACTGGCTGGCTTGGCAGATCCTTCCAGCCAAGGAGCCGCTCACAAAGATCTTCCTGAGCTGGCCCCTTTCCCAGGTGAATCCTTTTGTCTCGGCCGGAGGAGCCACATCCCGCCAAAGGACTGCCTTTCTTGGTTCAACCCGGTTCATTCTCCCGTTTCTCTAACTTAATGCCAGCATCTCTCCTCTTGAGAACAAAAGTAGAGAAATCTGTTATCATCTGACCCACTGGCTCTATGTAATAGGCAGAGCAATGGCCTCCACGGGCACTGGGCAGGGGTCGGGGCACAGGCTTATCTGCTGAGAAGTTCTTCACCACAAAAAGGGGCAGCGTTCGTCTGTCTTCAAGTCCCTTTCAGCCAATACTTAACAAGCTTGTCATGGAGCAGACCTGAGCCTAGGCATCCAGCACTCAGAGAAGACTCGAGAAGGGCAAGTGTCCACCCAGATAGAATTTCACTAGAAACGGTGACCTTCTCTAGTCCCCTGGGCATTTCCACAGAAGGCGAGGGCAGTAATGGGATTCCCGGTGCGCTTGCTCTGATGTTAGGACGGCCAGTCAGGAAGTAGCCTTGACTCCACTCCTGCTGTTTAATGAAACAAGCAAATGCGGTCCTCACTCTGGTAGCCAGACTTTATCACCCAACATGGCTAGAAACACGATGGGCTCTCCTGATCCGAGGAGTGACTTGCACGTGGTCTATGGTTTTCCAGGTCCAAAGGGCTGCTCCGTCAGACATCAGCTTCTGTCTGCGATCAATCAGTGAGTTGCTAAGTCGAAAAGAGACGGGGAGAGAAGATGAGGGATCCAGTGATTTCAGATGCCCTCATTCCAGGTCCATCCCCATCTGTGCATAATTGCAAGGAAGGGCTATCTGGTTGAGCCGCAGTCTGGAGCAGAGGACAAAGAGATGGACCATGTGGGTTGCAGCCTGCTTTGCCCCCTCCCGGCGCTGTGACTAGCTCAGTGTATGTAACGACTTCCTCTCCCCTTAACTGAGTGAGGAGAGCGTCTGTCTCATGGGGTGTGCGAAGCTTCAGGGAGGCATAGAGCATTCACTAAGTGGACCTCTCTGCTCTCTTGATGACCAACTCAGTTCTAGTCACGTCAGCTGATGGCTGCCAGGACGTCCCATCGCTGCTCTGAGCTTGGGGAGCTTGGACTAGCCAGTCTCCAAGTCCCCCTAAGTCCCGGGACTGACACTTTCCTCTTCTCGCCACTCGGGGGCAGCGAGCACGGGTTTCCCAGCACCAGCGGATCCCAGCTCTGGCCCTCACCGGCTCCACCCTTCAGTCTCCCTTTCTCATCCTTCCCCTGCAGATTTTCACGACAATTAAAGGAGACCAGGTGCGTCCAGCCTCCGGCACACAGTGGATGTTCCATAAATATCCGCTCCTTTCCTTCCCTCCCTCCCTCCCTCCCTCCTTATTTCCCCTCCCCCCTCTTTTCTGCCTCTGGTCCAGTCTCTAAACTTTTAGTTTGCCTCAAGTGACATAAATAATAAATGACTCCTTCCCCCACCCTGTGCTTGTCAGTCCTTAGATTACTTTCAGGTGGTAAGAATGATAAATATTACTTGCAAATTTCTCATCTTTTTTCTTAAAAGGTTTTAAAACCCTCACTAATATTAGAATTTCCCCCAGGAACTAAAACCTATATTCATTCAATCAAAAGCAGTATTCTCAAAAGGGGTGGGGAGTGTTTGCCCCACCAGGACGCATTTATTGTTGTCACAATTGGATGGATGGGTAGAGGTCATCTGGTGGGCAGAGGCCGGGATGCTGTTAAACATCCTACAACGCACAGGACAGCCTCCCTGTCCTGTGACAAAGAATTATCTGCTCTCACATGCCAGTAGTGCCGAGGTTGAGAAACCCTGGTCTAAATTAGCAGCCATGAGGGACGAAGCATCTCCGTTGTAGGAGATGGTCACTGCTAAACCACCAGGGCTCCGGATCTCGCCGGGATGATCCGTGGGAGGAAATTTGTATCTGCCACATCCGGAAACAGAATTCCTGGGCAATCGAAGCCCTCTGCATCTTTCCCTGAGCATTTCCAGACCCTGTGGGCATCAGGGTTAGCTGGGCTTAGCATCAGAGGCCAGCCACAAATGCTGCTTCTCTGCCCTCCAGCTGTGTGCCACTGGGCAGGCCACTCAACATCCCAGGTCTTAAATATGAACCTGTCTGTTAGTGGTTCCCAAAGAGTGGGCTGACTCTGGAAGCCCAGGGGTGATTTTGGTGGCACAGGAACTGTCGCTTTAAATAACACCAGACCACAACACGAAATAATTTTTCCCTTTTGAGTTTGCTTTCAAGCCTCTGGTTAAGTCAAGGAGAGAGTCTCTGCTGGGTGATGCTCTGTCCCGATCACTTCTTTGACCTTCACTTATCTCCCTCTAGGAGCGGGCAGGCCCAAGTTCAGAGCCATGGGCAGGTGATGGCTCGTCAGGTTGGAATTGAATAAACCTCAGCTCCCTGTCATCCGATACTTTGTTAGGGCTGCAGTCTTTTCACAGCAGTAAAGTTTCCTCCGAAGGTGAATTTTAGTAAAGTCGCCAAGTAGACTTAAAGGAAAATATTTTGTAAATAGCAGCCTGGCTGATACACAGAAGTGGTGAGTTCATGCCAAGTGTCCAGGAAGGCCGGGGTTTGGAGCCACCAGAGGAGAAGGCGCTGTGTTCCATCCCGCAGCTGCAGGCTCAGCTTCCTCCTATGAAAAGGGAAATAACCATCCGTTCCCTCCTGGCATGAGGATGTGTAACAATCCCGCAGCGTGGGGCAGGTGACAGCACTGGTCCCTCGTCCCCGCACACCTGTGACAACCTCTGTGCAGTCGGTCCCCTGTCTCAGGGAGGAGGGCTGCAGTCGTGTGCTTACGCCCTCCTCGGGGCTGGGGCTCAGAAGGGAACATCGCCCACGTGCCCCACCCCACCCCATCTCATTTAATCTCACAGTACATCTGCCAGGAAGGTCTTATGTACCCACACTTTATAACAAGGATTCTGTGGTTTAGGGCGAGGTAGTCCCAGCTCGAAGGCTGCGTTGGTGAATGTATAATAAAGTCAGGATTCAGACCCAGCTCTGTTTCTCTTCAAAGCCTGTGCTTTTCCCATCACACCCCCCGTGGGATAGGCTGCCCTTGACCCCAACCACCTGTGATCACAGTGAGCAGACAGGGAGCAGAGGGTCACGGTTAGAGTCACCAGCCAGGCCACGGGTCAGGACCGCTACTTAGAATGTCACCTGGAGCTCCCTCCGTGCCTGTACCTCCCCTTGACCTCTGTACACACATGTGGGGTGGAGCAGCCAGTGCACCCTCTTTCCGACACACCCCTTTAATACTTACTGCTAAGTTCAGCACACGTGTTGCTGCTCTAGGCATTCGTGTTCTGGAAGAAACCCTGGTTTTGGAATGCTGAGCTCAAATCCCAGCTTTCCAGTTTCCGGCTGAAGGACCTCTTTGGATCCAGTCTCCTCTCTGTAAAATAGGCATAACGATAGTAACTATCTCATATAGTTGATGTGAGATTTACCAGAGACCATAGAGTTGACATATAATAGTTGGTCCTCAATAAGTAATAGCATTTTATTAATAATTAAATAAAATGCAATTAAAAATAAAATGCAAGTAACCGTAGCTAACACAGTTCACACCAAAACCAGAGCCATGTCAGCTTAATCAACAGTGCGGAAAGTTGTTGGATGGAATTTTTCATTAGGATAATTCAAAGCTAAAATAATAGATGTGATTCAGATTAGCATCTGTTTTATCAGTTCCATCGCCTAAGAAACTAAATGCGTGTGTGTGTGTGTGTGTTTGGTTATTTTGTTTGTTTGTCTTTTGACCCTACTAATTTCTAGAGTTCCAAGTGATGCATCTTTATTTCCAACGGCAACCAATCAGCAGTCCGCTTTATTTCCTGGTTCAGCCAGCGTGGAAGGAATTTGCTGGTTTCTTCTGCAAAATAATCATAACCACTGTTTCCCCTTCCTTTTCTGCTGACAGGATTGCCAAAGGGTGAGGCTGCCTGTATTTGCCCCTCTGAGTCACTCTCCTCGCCCTTGGCGCCTCAGTTTTTTCGTCTAGTAAAATGGGTGTGATAATTCTGGCTGGTTTCCACAAGTTTCTGTGGGGCTGATCACAAGACTGAAGACTGTCTTTCCATCAGAGTCAGTGCACTGTCATTTTCATTCATTCAATGGTTCATTCATCTTACAGACACTTTTTAGGTTCCTCATCTGGGCCAAGTGCTGAAACCACAAAGGTGAGTACCAGAGCTTTCCCATCTTTGTGTAGTTGGAGTCGGGAGGGCCAGACACAAGTGACCATAAAATTGCAGCAGTGTGAGAAATACTGTGATAGTCAGTTGTGTAGAAAATGATGGAACCCTGTGGAGACAGAACTAATCTCTTCAAGGTCAGGCTGAATAGTAGTGGGGAAGAAGGCATTGGAGCAGGGTCTTTTATTTTTGGCTGTGTTGGGCCTTTGTTGCTGCACACCGATTTTCTCTAGTTGTGGCAAGCGGGGGCTACTCTTCATTGCGGTGTGTGGGCTTCTCATTGAGGTGGCTTCTCTTGTTGCAGAGCACAGGATCTAGGCACGTGGACTTACAGTAGTTGTGGCTTGCAGGCTCAGTAGTTGTGGCACACGGGCTTAGTTGCTCCGCGGCATGTGGGATCTTCCTGGACCAGGGCTCGAACCCGTGTCCCCTGCATTGGCAGGCAGATTCTTAATCACTGCACCACCAGGGAATTCCCCCCTGAGCTGGGTCTTAAAATTCAAATAGGAGTGAGTGTGATGTGTGAACAAGAAGAGGATTGGGAGGGGGTGGGACTAAAGGTGAGTTTAGTAAGAATTTTTCAAACTGCAGGTTGGGATCTTCCTGAAATCAGTAATAGGTCATGATAAAATGGTAGATATTTTAAAGAATGGAATGGAATAGAATAGAATAGAATAGGCTGTTTTAGGTGTGTTCATGTGTGTGTATGTGTGTGTGTGTGGGGGGGGGTATGCACTACTTCCTGTTATAAAATATTCTTACTTACATAAATTAAAACCCTATGATCTAGATGGAAGTCTGGATGACCTCCATCAATGGCGTGCTGGTAAATTTTTAACAATTGGCTCTCTAGGGAAAAAAAAGTATGCATACATTTATATATATATAAGTTTATTTTACATTTTACTGATACAAAGGATGTGTAGCACACGATTTACAAATAAGAAAGTATATAATAACCCTTATTGTAAATTCTGTATATCCACTGGATTCCCACAGAATATTTTTGTTAATGTTGGCTGAACTTTTGTATCTGTAACCAATCTATGGTTACATTTCAATCATAATTTGATGAAACAGATCACAAGTAAATGTTTGAGTGTTGTCCAGTTCAGCGAAAAAGTGGCTCACATCACTGATGAAGTAGTATAGCTCCCACATGAATGTTGGTTGATATTTTCATTTACCTTAATTAGTAAAACAAAAATAAAACAACGGGGGTTTCCCTGGTGGCGCAGTGGTTGAGAGTCCGCCTGCCAATGCAGGGGACACGGGTTCGTGACCCGGTCCGGGAAGATCCCACATGCCGTGGAGTGGCTGGGCCCGTGAGCCATGGCCTCTGAGCCTGCGTGTCCGGAGCCTGTGCTCCGCAACGGGAGAGGCCACAGCAGTGAGAGGCCCGGGTAGCACAAAAGAAAAAAAAAAATAAATAAAACAACGAGGCCGTGTCAGAACTTAACTCATTAATCAATGATGTAAGCCTCTCCTTTGCAGACACGGATAATAGTTTTTGAATTCCAGAAAGGCATTTTCTCAGTTGTTTTGTGCTGTTCACAATGTAACAGCCACAGATGAAATGCACTTTCAATCTCGTCAGGAAAAATTGTGGGAGATTTTAAAATGGGTAAAAGAGATTATTGGATATTGTTTTTTTTTGGGGGGGATTGTCTCATCACACAGAGGTATGTGCCTTTGCTTGTCTTTGTATTTTACGACTCGGCAGATATATTAACCTGTAGAAAATGGAGAGTAATGCAAATGTTCTATGTCCATGGCTATGCAAATAAATTTTGTTAGGTAGAAAATATAAATCACTGTAATGCAAATCTTCATGTGAACCAGTAATAGTAACTTCTTACTATTTCTTCACTAATTAATGAGTTAGGTAAACTATTTCACTTGTATTTATTTTATATCTAGATGAGAGTCATGATTTTATTTTTCTTGGAAAATCACCTTGTAACAATATTATTAACATTCTCTCCACCACTTTCTTCAGTCTAGACCATGAATAAAGCAATAATTCAGACTCTCATTTTCAGCACTTACTGATTCCCATGGTGTAAATGCTCCTACAGTGTTGATCTCAAGCTCAGAACGTGACTTGATTGAACCTGAAGTTGGAAGTGATGTGAGTAGCACATGATTACATAACATCACCACCATACACCTACAATAAACTAACCCCAAGAGCACAGTGAAATGTAGTGGAATAATCAGAAAATGATGTTTTGAGTATCTGTTACCAATATTTTAATATAATTATAAGCTTATAAACTTAATTTTTATTGTATTTTGAGATTGTATCAACAATCTCAAAATTCCTAAAATTTAACAATGACCTCTCATGAGATCCCTATATACCAAAAAAGGAGTTTGTTTTGCAAAGCAAAAATTCCAAGCAGTGAATTTAAGTGAAGGAACTAGGTAAAGATCTATAAACAGCTGGATAATTCTTTGATTTCCACCTAATCGGAGCCTAGGGTAGTATCATCCCAGGTCTTTAACTGCTGGGGAGGCTTCCCCAGGTGACACGGCCAAGTGCATCGTGTCCCACCGGTGCACCCCTGAGCCAGTGGGACTCACTCCTGCATAGCCCAGGGGCTGCAGGGTGGAGAGGGAAACAGAGTCCCGCCCTGGCCTGGGAGTCGGGAGAGCCGGGTCCCAGCCTTGACCTTGCTGTGGGCCCCCGTCTCTCTGGGACCCAGTGCCCTCTCCAGGGAGTCAGTCTTGAGTAGAAGCAGGCAGGTAACCTACGTAAGAGAATCCGCTGATCCTAAGATCTTAGGGGGTCGAGGGCATGGGTTGAAAATCAGAGGGGCACATGCCCTGCCTACGAGCATTCAAATTTAAGCATCTAAAAACTACTCTGAGCTGCTGACCAGCCAGACTTGGTCCGTCAGCTGCCAGTGTGAGACCCCTCAACTAGATTCGTAGGGCCAGTCTGGGTTGACACCCACCGCCAGGTGAAGCCTCAACCTTCTCCCGCGCGCCCAGTCCTGGGTGTGGGTATGAAGCCCACCGTTCATACCCACACCCAGGACCAGGCTACGGAAGGGCTCAGGAAATGTTTGCAGGGGTGTAGCCATGGCACTAAATACGTTATCTGGGGATATGCTCAGTGATTGGGAGCTTGCCAGCTGAGACCATTTTCAAAGGGGAAAAAAAGTCTTTGAATTCGACGGTCAGTTTCTCTGGACTCCAGAGGGTACAAATCAGCTTTTCCCCATTTCCCTTCAAACAAGTGTCTGTATCCGTGGTAAGCCGGGAATAAAGGAGCTGGCTTACATTTCAGAGTCATAGGGCAGAAAAATGGATGTATTTAAACCCTAGAGAACCCCAGGATGACCAGCGCTCCCACCAGGAGGGGTGGCAGGGCTGAGATGGTGGAGGGAGCACAGATTTATGTCTCCCAACCAGAACTCACTTATGCAAGGCCTGGTTCACTGGGTGGAATTGCAGGAAACACAAACATGCCATTTACACGTGTTACTTCTCTGCAAGGCCCTGTCGATTGATTTGCAAGTTAAATGTATCAGGTTACAGCGGCACCATACAAGGCAATCTTCCTCTTACAGAGTGTAACCAACTGCCTGTTAGAACTTTTGAGGACGATCACTCATATCATATCATATAATGTATATTTTTGGCCTCATTACCAAAGACCCCCTTCTGTAGTCTCAAATGTCTTGTGCTACCCTAAATTTGAACACTCGTGGACACGCAGGGCTGCCAGATAAAATACAGGACACCTACTTATATTTGAATTGCAAGGAAACAATGAATAATTTTAGTCTAAGCAAGTCCCATGCAACACTTGGGAATATTTACACCACAAAAGTCTTCATTTACTGTCTAAATTTCAAATGTAAGTGGGCATCCTATGTATTTATTTGCTGACTCTGGTAACGCTACGTACACATGAATGCACACATTCATGCTTGTGACTCTGTACACAAAAACACCCACTCTGTGTACACAAACATGTGCTCACGTACACATAGGACTGGTAGGTCCAGTGCCCATGGATTCAGATGTGCGCGCGCACACACACACACACACACACACACACACACACACACTTCATCCCCCTCTGTCGCTGAGCGCATTTGGGTCCCCAGGGTGTCCTCAGAGTTGAGTTTACAACCACGGGGTCTCTGGTTGCTTCCTGAGGCCAGTTCCTCCCGACTTTCTCCAAGAACCTGCAGTTGCTAGGCGGTCTTTACTCCTTCCTGAAGCTCCCCTGGATTTTACGGCTCTCGCCTGGTTTTGGAGTGGGGCCCGGGCAGGGCAGGCGGCTTCCCTTCCTGCTCGCTGACCTTGGCCTCTTTCCCTAACGGTGTCTCCATTACTTTCTGGCCTGTGGGCGGCTGGCTGGTGAGCCTTCTGGGGACAGGCCTCTTCCCTCCCAGCTCCCCAGCTGCTCATATCCTGGTTTATGGCCCCAGGGCCGAGCCTCGGGGCCTGCAGGCTGGATGTTCTGAGATTTTTATTGGCATCTCCATCAAGACGAGGGCCATGAGGGTCCTTCGGGCCTTCCTGAGCCACTTTATGGGAGTCGGCCTTCCAGACACGCAGGGGAGCAGCGATTTCCAGGGGAATCTGGCTTCTCTGCTGGGCTCACACCCTGTTTCCTCTGTGTTTGTCTTGGCAGTGCTGGGCCTGGCCTGTTTTGATCCCCACCTCATGTTGGACCCTTTGTGGCTGCAGGAGGATGAAGTGGCACGGGGTGACCCCCTCCCCACAGCCCAGGGACAAGGGCAGGTGGAACAGAAAGCGCTCAGGTCCCTCCAGTGCTCTGGGGAAATGCTATGGAGTTTGAACACGTTAAAACACAAATAAAAGCCCCTCCAAACCATCTACACCTTGGGAACCCAAGCTCGCCTGTGAGGAGACTGAATGTCCGGGTCTCAATGACTGTCAACCCCTTTGGGGTCCCAAATAGGAAAAAGAGGTGGGCAGGATTAATATTCTGCAAGGGGATTTAAATTTTAAAACCCCACTGTGAGTTCGGGTCACTCTCAGCTCAGAGCAGCGGAGTGAAGGAAGTGCTGTGGGAGAGATTGCCCTTCCCAGAGGCTCCCATATAGGCCTTTCTCCATCTGGTGAAGCCCCAAACCAAATGAACAACCAGTCCACTCTTCATAACAGATTCAAAGTTGGTATTAGGGACCAGACTGCGTTCCCCTAAATTCATATGTTGAAGTCCCATCCGCCAGGACCTCACAACGTGACTGTATTTGGAGAGAGGGCCTTTAAAGAGGTGATGGAGTTAAAATGAGGTCCCAAGGATGTACCCTAATCTAGTCTGGCAGGTGCCCTTATAAGAAGAGGAGATTAGGACACAGACACACAGGGGGAGACCATGTGAACACACAGGGGGCAGACGGCTGTCTGCAAGCCCAGGTGAGAGGCCTCAGAGGAAACCAACCCTGCCGACACCTTGGTCTTGGACCTCCAGCCTCCAGAACTGTGAGGAAGATAAATTTCTGTTGTTTTAGCTGCCCCAGCAAACTAATACAGTTAACAACAAGAAGGAAGTCATCAGGTAGAACTTTATTTTTTATACTTGACTGAGGTGAGGGAACAGCGTCTCAGCTGTGAGAGTGGGGATGCCCACTGGTCCCAAGGTGGTGAATTGTACCCGTCCACCCCAGATTTGCAGCTCATCCTGGCTGCCCTTTGCTTTCATCACTCACTCACTCGTGGTCTGGGTTCCCTGAGAGGTGGTCTCTGAGGCTTGTGTATAAGTGGCTTATTGGGAGGTGGTTCCAGGAAGCACGTGAGGGGATGGGGACAGGAGGAAAGCCCCAAATATGTGAGTTACTGAGTGGTTATTGTTTTAGACAATAAGAGGTCGATCCTGTTGGAGACCCTCTAAGATGCTATTTGGAGTACCCCTCAGAACCGTCCCAGCAAGGGGCAGGAAGCTGGGGTGTCTTTCCAGCCATCCTGTCCCTCATTTGTGGACCCCCGTGTATCTACCCCAGGGTTACTCCAGCTGCTGGAGAAGGTGGTCAGGCCAGAGATGCAGGAGACCACGGGGGGCAGGAAATGTCTTCCCAGGGGGACTGAATGATGGATGGGGCACCAACGGCCTTCACTCATCGAGCTCTGCATGCCCTCAGTCTCCCGTGATCTCACTGACCATACCCTCAGAACCAGCCTCACCCTGGACCTTCTTGGTTCCACACTGGGCCCTTGGACCTGCCGACATCTGGTCTCTCCAGGACACCCCTGGACACTCCAGGGCACTCTTCCTCTTATGCTGAGGACCCTCGCACTTCTGGAGGGTGAGTGACACCCCCCCCTCCATCACTCACCAGCCCTGTGTGACATTTGGTGTCACCCTGAGGCTGTGAAGTTTCTCCAGGTTCAGCCTCTCATAGGGATACAGCTTTTCCCTCCTTCCCTCTGTTGAGCACCTGCTCTGCAGTGGACACTAAGTGCCTGGTTTGTGCCCAGCAAGATGGCAGGGGACACTAAGAGAGTAACTCGGGCTCTCTGCCCTCCGAGGAGTTCCCAGTCTGATGGCGAGAGCCAGCTTTGCCCCCCTTGCTCTGCAAATAGCAGTCATCCCAGCCCAAACCACTCTTCCTTCTGAAAGTCTAGGGCTGCCCTGTCAATTCAGTGGCCACGAGGGTCACATGTTGGGGGTGGGAGCCGGCGGGTAAATGTTCCAGCTTTTCTTCCTTCAGGCAGAGTTCTGTGGGGTGTCACGTACCGATGCCTCTCAGAGGGGCCCCTGGGATTGGGCCCGCACACCTATAGCAGCCACCCGGACAGGCTCCCTTGTTTAGGCCCCTCCTCCGTCCTGCCTCACTCTCCCCACCATCTTCTCATCCCTGCTTGCCTGGATCGCCTCCCAAGTAAACCGCTTTCACCTAAGTCCATGTCTCAAGCTCTGCCATCAGAGATTCCAAATGAAGACCCCATCCCTCTGTGCCCAGTGCTGGAGTGTGATGGGTGTATGCTATGATCCGAGTGTATCTGCTTTGCCAGCTTAGGCAGGGGGTTAGGGACCCCAGCTGTGGTCACATGGCTTAGCTGCCTTCTGTAATCTGGCCATTTCAGTAATAAACCTGGTTTTTTAAAAAACTCCGTCTGTCTGGTTCCTGGATCTATTTCTCAATTGTTTCTGAACACAAAGAGAAAAGAGGTATGATTAATTGGCATTTCCCCAAACCCCGATATTTATACGAATATGACTATCTTTTTACTTTGTTTTTTTAAATTTGATTGCCATATAGTTGATTTACAGTGTTATGTTCATTTCTGCTGTACAGCAAAGTGACTCAGTTATACACATATATATTCTTTTTCATATTCTTTTCCATTATGGTTTATCACCATAATGATTTCCAGTATTTCACCTCCTATCAAATCTTCAAGGTATTGAATAGAGTTCCCTGTGCTATACAGTAGGACCTTGTTGTTCATCTATCCTATATATAAGAGTTTGCATTTGCTAATCCCAAACTCCCAATCCTTCCTTCGCATTTACTTTGTTACTTTAAATCAATTTTACTGAAATATCCTTTTCATGCAATCAAATATACAGTTTGACGAGTTTTGACAAAGTAGGTACCTCAGTGATCATGACCCCACTCACGATGGAGAATAGTTCCATCATCCTAGAAAGTTCCCCTCTACCCTATCTCAGCCAAACATTCACAACCACCCCAGCCAGGCAGCTTCTGATCGATTTCGATCTCCTTAGAATAGTTTTGCCTACATCGCAGGCTCATGGGCGTGGAAGCATATAGAGTGCCCTCTTCTTTCACAGGTGTCCTTTCCTTTTTACCACCGAGTTGTATTCTATTGTAGAGGACTTTATGAAGTCATGTTTCATTTCTCTTGGGTAAATACCTAGGAGTAGAACTGATAAGACATATGGTAGGTTTGTGTTTAACTTTTTGAGAAATTCCCAAACTGTTTTCCAAAAGGGTTGGTCAATTTTACACTCCCAGCCCCCCATGGGCGTTCCGGTTCCTCCTTGTCATCTCCAGCCCTTGGTGTTTTCAGAATTTAAAATTTTAGCTGCTCTGGAGGACATGTAGTGGTATTGCATCCCTACTGTACATTCGTATCTTCTTTTGTGAAATGGCTGCTCAAATCTTTTGCCTGTTTTTAAAATTAGGTTGTTTGTTTCTTTATGTTGTAAGAGTTCTCTATATTTTTTGGATGCAAGTCCTTTATCAGGTGGATAGATTGCAAATATTTTCTCCCAGTCTGTGCTTTGCCTTTTCAATTCTTTCATGGAGTCTTCATTGTTGTTGTTGTTTTACAATTAAGAGAAAAAGGGCTTCCCTGGTGGCGCAGTGGTTAAGACTCCGCCTGCCAACGCAGGGGACACGGATTCGATCCCTGGTCTGGGAAGATCCCACATGCCGCGGAGCAACTAAGCCTGTGTGCCACAACTACTGAGCCTGCGCTCTAGAGGCCACGAGCCACAACTACTGAAGCCCACATGCCTAGAGCCCGTGCTCCGCAACAAGAGAAGCCACTGCAATGAGAAGTCCGCGCACCGCAATGAAGAGTAGCCCCACTCACCGCAACTAGACAAAGCCCGGTGCAGCAATGAAGACCCAGCACAGCCAAAAAATAAATAAATAAATGTTTAAAAAGCTCTATTTTCTTTTTTTTTTTTTGCCTTTTGTTTTTAAATTTATTAAATTTTATTGGAGTATAGTTGATGTATAACATTGTGTTAGTTTCAGATGTACAACGGAGTGATTCAGTTATACATATATATATATTCATTCATTTTCAGATTCTTTACCCATATAGGTTATTACAGAATATTGAGTATGTTTTAAAGTTTTTAACAGCTTTATTGAGGTATAATTTATATACCATAAAATTCACTTGGTTTTGGTGCACATAAATGGTGTGCGTTTTTTTTTTTCCTTTCACTATTCAAAAAGGATGGAAACTATTTAGAGGTTCAATCCAATGTTCTTACCGATACTTTTTTTATCCAGGGGAGTGGAGGATTGCTAGTTTTTTTAAATGTGTGATTTCAATAGAAATATCTGTTCAAAATCATATAAGAAATATATGCTTCTTAAATACAAATGGTGTAGACAAAACTAAGTTAGAGATGCACCCAAGTTCACCCTCAGCCTTCTGGTAGTGGCCAAATTATGATGTTTGTCTTCAGCTTTGTCTTGGCCTTCGGAAAGTCAGATAGCTGATGCCAACTTCAGTATCATTTCTGGCATTGCTGTGGCCGACAATCATGAGATTGCATCACATCTAACCATAACAACAGCAGTGATATGAACAAGGCATGACATTCAGATTTATTCACCACTAAACATCCATCTTGAAATATAAACAAGACTTCTTGGTGCAACTTGGTGTGAGAATCTCTTTTGTGCTTTATATGTTGAAATTCTATCAATCAGTTGAAGTAAAAAACGTGTATTACTGTATAAACGTGCTCCAATAACTATGAGGGTGAAAGTTGTTAATTTTAGGCGCAAAAATTATTCTGAACTTTCAAATAGTAAAATAAATAAGAGAGTAGCTGACAATGTGAGTGGTTGGAGAGACTATGTGAGCTAGACAACTTTAGGAAAAACACTATATCCTTATACCGCTTTTGTGAGCCAAAATATTATAAAACCTACCTTGGTTGAACGCAAACATCTCTTCAGTGAGATGGGGCCCCTCAGTAGAGGGACCACAAACATCTCATTAACTGATGGTTCCGTCAACTGTTTCTGTCAGCACTTCAAATGTCACTGTAGTTTTTTTTTGTTTTTTTTGCAGTACGTGGGCCTCTCACTGCTGTGGCCTCTCCCGTTGCGGAGCACAGGCTCCAGACGCGCAGGCTCAGCGGCCATGGCTCACGGGCCCAGCCGCTCCACGGCATGTGGGATCTTCCCGGACCGGGGCACAAACCCGTGTCCCCTGCATCGGCAGGCGGACTCTCAACCACTGCTCCACCAGGGAAGCCCACCATTTGTTGAAAAGACTATGTTCCCACACTCTGGAGTCTTTTTTTTTTTGCGGTACGTGAGCCTCTCACTGTTGTGGCCTCTCCAGTTGCGGAGCACAGGCTCCGGACGCGCAGGCTCAGCGGCCATGGCTCAAGGGCCCAGCCGCTCCGCGGCATGTGGGATCTTCTCAGACCGGGGCACGAACCCGTGTCCCCTGCATCGGCAGGCGGACTCCCAACCACTACGCCACCAGGGAAGCCCCTGTCACTATAGTTTTAACAGAAAATTGTAACAATAAAGTTTTTATAGAAAATTATGCATGGCTTTGGCCTCCTCTTTGGCTGAAAAGATTTTTTAAATAGACTTTATTTATTTATTTATTTAGTGGTACGCAGGTCTCTCACTGTTGTGGCCTCTCCCACTGCGGAACACAGGTTCTGGACGCGCAGGCTCAGCGGCCATGGTTCACGGGCCCAGCCGCTCCGCGGCATGTGGGATCTTCCCGGACCGGGGAACGAACCCGTGTCGCCTGCATCGGCAGGCAGACTCTCAACCAGTGCGCCACGAGGGAAGCTCCTTAAAGTGGTTTTAATAGACTGTGTCTTGGTGTTGGTTGTTCTTGGTCAATGTTCTTAGGTACACAGTGTGCTCTTTCAGTATGAAGCTTTCAATCTTTTTCTTTCAGTAAAGTGGTCTTGAATTATGGTTTTTAGTATTTCTTCTACTTTCTTGCTTTGGTTTTCTTTTGTAGGGTCTCCCATTATCTGTATATTGTATTTTCTTTGCCTATTTCCACTATTTCACCTCCTATCAAATTTTCTTTGCCTCTTTCTTCTTTTTCATATTTTAAAAATTTATCTGCATTTTATCTTCTATTTCTCTTAAGCCATGTTCTGTCATGTTGTTTGCTGTGGTTTCTTCCATTTTTGTCTTCATTTCTAAAATGGTTTTTCCTTCTATTTCCAATTCTTGAGTTCTGTCTCTTTTTTTTTTTTGGTTTTTGAAATATAATTTATATATTTTTGTGTCTTGTATCATATTATTAATGACTTTTAGCTTTTTAAAAAATAATAGTAGGTTTCAGTTTTGACCTATTTTCTGAGCATGTCTTTCTTGTATGCGTCATTGTTTGTAGGTATATTGTTCTCCTTATTCTCTTTCTTCTTATATTAACTTAGTATAGGATTTTCCCAGATAATTTTTGATTCTCATTTTAATGTTAATTTAGTTTCCATGAACATTTTCAAGGGACTATGGTTCAGATATCTCTTCCCAATTTGCAGATCTTCTTCTTCTGTTGTTTTCATGTAATATTTAAAAATGTGGTATCCAGTGCTTCCCTGGTGGCTCAGTGGTTAAGAATCCACCTGCCAATGCTAGGGCACATGGGTTCGAGCCCTGGTCCGGGAAGATTCCACATGCTGCGGAGCAACTAAGCCCGTGAGCCACAACTACTGAGCCCGTGTGCCACAACTACTGAAGCCCGCGTGCCTAGATCCCGTACTCCACAACAAGAGAAGCCACTGCAATGAGGAGCCCGCACACCGGGACAAAGAGTAACCCCCGCTCGCCACAACTAGAGAAAGCCCATGTGCAGCAACGAAGACCCAACAAAGCCCCCAAAAATAAATTAATTAAAAAAAAATGTATCCAGCTGTCTGAATTTTCTGACTGTTCCTCGCCCAACGTTTATCTGTCCTTCTCTTTCCATCACTCTGATTGTTCCAATATTACTGTTTTGATTCCCCTTCTAGCAATTTCTTCTCAGTGCAGATCCCAACCCTATGCTTTTTCTAATACACAACTAGGAATGAATAGATCCCTGACTTTGAACTTTTCCAAGGAATTTCATAGAGTATTTCTGAAGGTGAGATGCCTACATGTAACTGACAAAGAACAAAATGGAGGCAGCAGCTTCCCTGTGTGTGTGATGTTCCTCAAATGAAAAATGAAAAGACAACTAACCCACAGTAGGGAGGCAAGTTTAGCCTAGATATGGGAGAGCCAGAGTCTGACTTGGGCTCTCATAGGAAATGAACAACTCCAAGTACTTTCCTTTGGGTGAATGTCTGTTCTGAAGCCCAGACGTACCGGACTTGAATTGTTTAGGGCTTTCCATCGACGTAGCGAGCGAAGTTCACTGTGAGTCTAAAAGGGTGGCCAAACTGGTTATGATATTTATGATTGTGGCTTAATTCATTTAGTGGGCAAATACTGGGTGAGCCTCTGCTGCGGGCAAGCCTTGTTTTGGGGGCTGGGGCATACAGGGACAAACAAGACAGATGGTGTCTGTTCAAGTGAACACTGTCCTCTTCTCCTATTCATAAAATTAAAACTTTATGCACCTCTGTAAAATATTTCCAAGCCTCTAAACTCACATTTTTGCTATTGGGAATAATGACTCATGAGTTTAACCTTGTTGAAAGTAGAATCCTAACAGCAGGTTATTTGCATTTCTTTCTTCCAAAATGCACATACAAAACCCAAACCAACAGAACAGAATATGGTACTCATGTCTCAGTTTCTGGTTTTAATTTTCTCCTTTGGGGCCCAAATCAGATTTGAGTTTCTAAGGAAGTTTTATCAGTGGTGGAAGTGAAGTGGGGATTTTATATTGCATGGAACTCTCCCGTTTGAAGCCCTTGTGATGAGTGGGTATCATCTTCTGCTTTTGAACACATGTTTCTATGATCTCCAAACCGGCCCATCAGTGAGGCCTGACTCTATCATGAAATGTGATAAGTGAGGCCAAAGGGTCACCTTTATTGTTCAAGGGAAGGCTAAAACTTCACAAGGAAAACATTTATTATCTGAGCACTTGCTGGCAGGATTTACAACTCTTGGGGAAGAGGAGAGGGTCATCAAAGCGCAATATCTTGGTTTCCCTACAATTAGGGAAGCAGAAGCTTCCAAAATAGGATTAATTTATCAAATTGTGTTCTCTGGGTGGTTTGTGTCCTGAGTCAATTCAATTCACCCAGCATCATTCAGCTCCATCCCTGGACTGGGGACCAGGCTGATTCTCCTAAGCCGAGACAGTCCCAGCTTTTAAAAGCAGGCCGAGGGGGAAGAGTAAACTGACATTCACTGGTCACTTTCTCTGGACCTGGCCCAGGGCTTCAGTTTGTCTTTACAGCAACCCCAAGGGGGATCACAGGCGAGGGACTGGGAGCCCCAAGGGGTTGTGCAAGATCAAATGGGGTCAAGATAGGACCGGGCCAGCTCTGCCTGTGTCCATGGCTCCCACGTAGAAAAGAGGTAGGCAGGGGTAGTGGAAGCCTCGTGTTCAGTCCTAGTTGTATGTGAAAGCGCTGGGGGAAGGGAACATCTCACAGCAGATCGTCTGCTGCTTTTAGGAGTCTGGGCCATCCCACAGTTTTCACATGATTGAACAGATTGAAGGCTGGGCAGGCACGAGAAAGAGTCTTGACCTGGCAGCAAGCATGGATTGCTCCGTAGCAAAAGGCAGAGGGCAATTTGCTGCTTTCAAAGCACCAGGGAGCAGGACTCAGTTTCCCTTCTCTGCCTCCACCCGCCTCCACCCCCAGGCCTGGGCGTTTCAGAGCCAGGCTCTGTGTCTCCATCCTGCGCCTCTCCCACAGTAAGTCCGGCCCTGCCCTGGGCCGCTGTGTGTGCCAGGAGGGAGGAGAGTGTGTGCCGGGAGCGCCAGTGGACCCTCCAGCCGAACTGCGAGTCTGGCTCTGTGCCTTCAGAGTCCGAACTCAACGCTTCTCTCTCGCTGGGTTATGGGAATAACCTCCTAACAGGGCTCCCCTCCACCCCCGCTGTTTCCCATCTTGCCCCTCCAACTCTCCCTCCCCACCAGCAGCCACGGGGGCCTTGTCAAATCCCTGAACCGGCTCAGGCCTGGCGTGTGGAATCCGCCCAGGCCGCTCCCTGCAGCCTACGAGGCCCCGTGCCACCTCCTGCCAGCCTTGCCAAGAACAAATCCTGGAGACCCGTCACGTGACAGGCACTGTGCCAGGCTCTGAGCTCTCACCACCGAACAGAACCAAGTCCCTGTCTTCCCGGGGGCTTACAGCGTAGCGAGAAGATAAAAGTAGCATCAGACGAACCTGTAGGGCAGGGGGGGTGATGGGAGCAATAAAGAAAACCCCAGCACGTCAGGGGTCTGCTGTGTGACGGTGGGGTGCTATTTGAGAAGGGGTGGCAGAAGGGCTGCTAGGACAAGGGGACCGTGGGGCAGAGGCCTGAGGGAGGAGAGGGCATGTGCCTGCTGGGCTGGGGACACAGGGCCCCAAGTCCCAGGCTTTCTGCTCTTCCTCACGTCTGCTAAGCTACGATCCCTTTCCCACTCCATCCCGCCCGGGGCCTCTGCCCACCTACAGCCCACGTCTAGTCTAGCAGTGGTCACTTGACCCCCACCTGCCCACTCACCTGTCTTAGCAGAAGAGACATCCCTCTTCTATTCTGGGGCCAATCTCCCCCTCTGTGCTCTGGATCTGTCCCCAGAAAGCAAATCAGCCAGCATCTCTGCTCCACAGCTACCTAAGATGGCAGTGTGGGCAAAAGGCCAGCAGGGGAGGGGAGGCGGCGGCTCTGGGAAGTACGGGTAGAGCTGGAGGCCTCACTGGATGACCAGCCGGCCTTTTTGTAAAGCTCCACTTCCTGAGATTTACACCAAACACCCCCAGGCAAGCCCAGCCCCGCAGCCCCCCTGGGGCGCCCAATCGCTCTTCCTTAGACATCCGGGGGTGCCCTGGGCCTAGAGACCTCCCTGATGGATATCTTTCCTGTCTACCAGCCCCACTGGGTTGAGCAGGACTTTCTCCTGGTGGGTGGCAGAACCTTAGCTCAAACTGCTTAAAGATGAAGATGTATTGGCTTGTGTAACAGAGTCCATGAATGGGGCTGGCCTAGGGACTAAAATAATGTCCCTTCATCAGGCCTCCATTTCCTTCTGTCTCTCTCTTTGGGACACACACACACACACACGCGCGCGCGCGTGCACACACGCACACCTGTGTGCTTCTCCTTGTATGGAACCTAGTTTTTCCACTCCAGGTGAGCTGCTCCACCCAGTAGGAGGAACGGGTCGTGGCTGCAGAAAGCTCCAGGTGAGAGTCATCCCGGCTCGGCCATCTTGAGGTAAAGGAGGCCTTTTCCCTCCCAGCCTTTGTATGGAGAATCCCAGCTGGGGACTGGTCAAACTGAGTCTCCTGCATTTCTTGTAGCATTACCCCAGGATGGCCAGAGAGATGAGAGGCACAGATTGCCCAGGTCTGGGTCACATGCCCACCAGGAGCTGGTTGGCAGCTGTACTAGAATCACGTGCCTGGAGGACAGAGCAGTTCAAAGAAGGATGATCCTATTTTAAGAATACGTGGGGGTGGGGAGACTTCCCTGGTGGTGCAGTGGATAAGAATCCGCCTGCCAATGCAGGAGACACGGGTTTGAGCCCTGGTCCAGGAAGATCCCACACGCCGCGGAGCAACTAAGCCCGTGCGCCGCAACTACTGAGCCTGTGCTCTAGAGCCCGCGAGCCACAACTACTGAGCCCACGAGCCACAACTACCGAAGCCTGCGCACCTAGAGCCCTTGTGCTCTGCAACTAGAGAAGCCACCGCAATGAGAAGTCTGCGCACCTCAACGAAGGGTAGCCCCCGCTCTCCGCAACTAGAGCAAGCCCGCGCGCAGCAAGAAAGACCCAATGCAGCCAAGAATAAATAAATTAAATAAATAAATGTTTAAAAAAAGAAGACGTGGGAAGGGAAGCTGGGCAAATAAAAATAGCAGCTGACCTCCTCGCCACCTCTCCTGCGGGTGGAGGTTGGCAGGACTCCTGGGTTTTCAGAGGTATTTATTCCCCCTCCTCATATTTCTAGTCTAGCTGTACTTTATCTGGCAGGTTCTTTTTCTATCTTATTGTCCGGTGAGTCTCCTGGTACCGCCATGAAAGGTGTCAGAGTATAAATACACGCAGAAGTGCCACAGCAGACATTGTTGATTGGATTTCTCACTTGGGGTCCACGTGGCCTCCCTTTAGTCTGGACTGGGAATACACATATCTCCCCACCTCTGTTTTCCTTTTTCTGAAGGTGGTTGAGTCCAGATTCCCTAAATATTAATTCAGCACCTACTAGATGCCCAGAGCTTTCACATCTAAGCCCTGCTTATAGCAGAGGGAGAAAAGCTGAGAGGTGAGTGCCGTTGTCTTAGTGTCTTGGGGCTGCTGCTACAAAGTACCACACGTGGGGGTGGATTAGAAGAACACAGATATATCCTCGTAGAGTTCAGAAGGCCAGAAGTTCAAAATCAGGGTGTCGGCAGGGCTGGTTTCTGCAGAGGGCTGCGAGGCAGAATCCGTCCTCTGCCTCTCTCCGAGCTTCTGGGAGTTTCCAGCATCCCTTAGTGTCCCTCAGCTTGTAGATGCCCGACTCCAACCTCTGCCTTCATCATCAACGGCCATCTTCTTGTGTGTTCTCACATTGTCTTCTTATAGACACCAGGCACCCTGGCTTAGGAACACATCCTACCCCATCGTGAATACATCTTAACTAATTCCATCGGCCACGACCCTATTTCCAAAAAAAGGTCACATTCTGAGGTACGGAGGGTTAGGACTTCAACATGTATTTTAGGGGGCAGCATGATTTAACTCCTAAAACCCACTGAGTGGCGAAGCCAGCCTCAAACGCAGGTCTGACTGCAGAGCACAGGCTCTTTCGGCCAGGCATTTTCAGCGTGCTGCTCCGTGTAGGCGATTTCTCACCTTTTGCCATTTTAAAACCACAACAGGCCTACCAGGTAGGCGTGGGTCCATTTTCCAGGTGAGGAAGTTAAGGCATGGGGAGGCTAAATGTCCCAGGTCACACAACTTCTCAGGAGCAGAGTTGCGATTTGAGCTCTCTGGCCTGGCTCCACCCTGCTGAGATAAGGGGCACGCTATAAAGATTTGTAAAGTGCCCTGGGAAGCCTGGGTGGATAAAGGCCTCGGCCGTCTGCAGATGGCTGCAGTGGGGCTGGCAGAGGGAAAACATCTTGAAATCCTTCCTGGAGGAGGTGACGTTTTAACTGGGTCCAGAGAATGGGTCAGATTCTACTGTGCAGAGATGGCAGAGAAGGATGTTTTGGACAAAGCAAAATGAACAGAAGACCTAAAGGCAGGAAGGTATTGGGGGGGACAAAGGGGGACCTCTGTCTGGCTGGTCGAGAGCCCAAATATTCCCATGAGTATAAAAGGGAAGAGGGTATCTTTAATGGGGATGAGAATGGAGTGTCCGTGTTTACCCTTCAGGTCCTGTTCTAATGGAAATCCACTTCCGAAGCTGCTTTCCACCCAAAAGCAGTGGAATCCCCAACAAACGGGGCCAGCCGAGGGGGCCCATTGCCCTCTCCTTTCCCCGTTCCCACCGTAACCCCACCCAAGCCCAGAAACCAGAGAGCTGTGGAGGGGCCAGTTCGGGCTCCGTCTCCAGAAGGCCGAGCTGGGAACTATTCTAATTCCCCGGAGAGAAAAGGTTTCCAGTGTGTTTATCCCGTTGCCATGGGTTTGCCTTCTGCGTCAGGCGCTCTGTCTGTCTGACATGACAACTGGATAATATTTTTACTTTTAGGCACGGGTCACCGAGCCTTTTCATTCTACTGCCGGCTTCGCCCCCGCACCAGAACTCCAGGGAACTTGGCCCCTGGATGCCTGGGAAGCGAGTGGCGGCAGCAGCGTGCAGGGTGGGTGGTCGCTCTGTCTTGAGCCAAACACTGTGTCCTGGAGGGAGAAGATCCCGTCCTGGTGGGGGGTCTTTTTTGCGTCTGGGCAGAGCCTGGTGACTGCAGCTGGTCTTGCCAAGACCTGGGAGCAGCCGGGCCCGTGTGGCAAGGTTGGCACTGGGGGAGGGCAGGTGGGCTGGGAGGGGACACACCGTGGGTGGTGAGAGGATATCCACGTGATCCATGGCGTGCGAGGAGGGTGACGGGGAGCAGGTGGCCATAAGTGGAGGCAGGAATCAAAGCGGGGGACTCAGAAGTCAGACTGTCACACTAGGGACCGAGACGAGTCAGGCAGGAGCAGAGGTCCACGCCCTTGGCACTGTTAACATTCAAGGCTGGATCATTCTTTGTGGTGAGCCGCTGTCCTGTGCATGGCAGTGTTTAGCAGCATCCCTGCCCTCCACGCACTAGATGCCCATAATAGTACATAATACAGTGGCCCCAGTTGTGACAACTAAAAATGTCTCCAGATGGATATTGCCAAATGCTCCCAGGGCTGGGAGGGGCAAAATTGTCCCCGGTTGAGGCTCGGGGGACCTGGAGACTGAACAGGTTTGGGATCTGCGGGGCACACCCACATGCTGCAGAGTCAACACAGATCCAATTATCGGAACAAGTGGCAGCTCCTCAGCTTGCCCCACACTGGTTAGGACCTCTGGTGGCAAACGACAGAAGTCAATTCTGGCTAACATTCCCCCAAAAGGCAACATATAGGAGGGATAGAGTAGGGGTGGAGGAACATTCCTTAAAAATAAGAAAAGGCTAGAAGATCTAGCTTAGAAATGGGCAGGAACCAAGGCAGCCTCAGTTTTGTGATCTGTATGATGGGCATAGTAACAGTGCCTGCCTCCCAGAGGCATTGTGGGGATTGATTGAGTTAATACACATAACCTGACATATGGTGACACAATGAAAGAATTAGCTCTTCTATTACTGCTGTTGGTTTCTGTTTGTCACTTCCCTATTCGTGACCTGGCCATTGTCTTTCTTTCCATTTCTATGTCTTGTCATCTTCTTGCCCCCAAAACGCCAGCCACCCCAAGGCAACTTCCCGTCTCTCAAAGGCTAAACCATTTCAAATTTCCACCCAGCTGAATTTGTTTCACGGTTCTGCTGCCGTCTTTCAGGTGTTTAGATGCAGGAGACAGGCCCCTTGAAATAGCAGGTTCCCCAGAAATAGTTCTCAGAGGAGGGGTTGCGTGTTAAACGCTAGAGAGCTGTCCCGAGAAATGATCTGTCGCCTGCAACCATTTCATGGGCAGGTCAGGAAAAGCATCCAGGCGGGCAAGACGCAGCCGTCCTGTGCCGGGCAGAGACGGGTGTCGTGCAAGGTGGCTGCCTCTCTTCTGCCCTGAACTTAGAAGAGGGAAAATCTAGGCAGAGGGTTCTAAGTGATGGAGAGAACCGTTCACAGTATTCCCAGAAACTTGCTGTTCGGGGAGCAATTGGGAGCAGGCAACGGCAGGAGGAAACCGGCGCCTCTCACCTCAGGCAGTGGGGGCTGTTTTCTCGAAGGGTCTTTCATAGCAAAGAGGTGAGGGTTTTAACCTCGGGGCCATTAGTGGTATCAGAAGGCTGTAGACAGGTACCTGGCACTTCTCGTCACCTGGAAGCACCGTAGGTGAGGACGAAACAGTAAAAGGCTTCTTCTCTTCAGGGCGGATTGGGAAGCCAGTCTTGGAGGGAGAGCACAGCTGCCTTCAGTTAGGGAGGCACTGGACGTGGACCCAAGTGCTGTGTCTGTGTTAAGCCTATTTCATATTGAATCTGGACTCCAAATTGTTATGCAAAGAGTAGTTACCGTAGGTAATTAAATATTTATGCTTTTATTTAACAGCAATTTCCGGTTCAGTAAAAAAAGCCAACTTCATCAATCCCTTGACACTTCTTCCTCTGTCCAGAGCAGGCCCAGATTCAGGGGGGACCCAGAACAACACTTATCCCTGGTCCCCAGGGGTGGCCCCCAGAATGTCAGGCAGAGGGCGGGGCTGCACGGAGCCACCCCATGGTGATGTGTGCTGACTGATGGAGAGCCTCCCTTTGACTGTCATGACATTTGGGTTCAAGTTCTGGCTCCACCTCAAACTCGCCAAAGTAACTTCACTGAGCCTCACTTCCCTCGTCTGTAAAATGGGCATGAGAGTCTCTGTCTTGTGGGGAGGCTGTGAAGCTGAAATGAGATAATGAGTGTTAATGGTTCCCAGATATCAGGGTGCACAAGAATCAAAGGGAGAGATGGTTAAAATGCAGGTTCTCAGGCCCCTTAGGTTTTTTTTTTTTTTTTTTTTTTTTTTTTTTTTATTTTTTTTTTTTTTTTTTCTGTTTGTTTGTTTTCTCATTAAGTAAAACTAAACTGGGGCTCTGGGACATTCTGACAAGCTTCTAGGTGATTATCACCCGGGTGTGTCAGTAAGAAACACTGATGCTTAAAAAGGATTTAGTACCGAGCCCAGCGTATAATAAGTCCTCAGTCCATGTCATTGGTAGTTGCTGTAATTACTATTCTGTATCATCTATTACAACAGTGATGGAATGTGACAAACTATCCCCCAACTCCAGCTGCTCAGAACAATGAGCATTTGTATAGTCGGTGAACAGGTGGGGTCGGTGACTTAGACTGGGCTCAGCTGGGTGGTCCTTCTAGTTTTGGCTAGGCTCACTCACAGGCCTGACGTCAGCTGACTGTCAGCTGGAACCACGCGGGACCCTGGCCGCAAGACTCTCATCCTCCAGCTGGCTAGCCTAGGCATGTTCCCGCGGAGATGGCAGAGGTTCAAGTACTTCGGGCCTCTGCTTACCATCGCGTCTGCCTCCATCCCAGTGGTCAAAACAGGTCACCTGGCCAAGCTGAGAACTGAGGCATGGACGGCAACCCAGCCAGAGTGGCAGTGGCAGGGTCCTGATAAGTGACATGCCCGAGGGAGAGGATAGAGGGAGAGTGATGATTCGGGACACTCAATCCGTCTATAGCGAGTATTGTTTTAGAAAATAACAGAACTGCACCTTCTTTGTCTCCCAGATTTGTTTCAATGATCATGCATTACATTTTTAATCAGAAAAAAACCGTGTTATTTCCACTTTGAAACGAAAATAGGGCTTAGGAAACAAGAGAGGATTATTTTGAGGATTAAAGGTGATTTAAATATGTCAGCGAAGGGCTTCCCTGGTGGCACAGTGGTTGAGAGTCCGCCTGCCTATGCAGGGGACACGGGTTCGTGCCCTGGTCCGGGAGGATCCCACATGCCGCGGAGCGGCTGGGCCCGTGAGCCATGGCCGCTGAGCCTGCGCGTCCGGAGCCTGTGCTCCGCAACGGGAGAAGCCGCAACAGTGAGAGGCCCGCGTACCGCAAAAAAAATATATATATATATATGTCAGCGCATGAGGGGATGCGTTGTAAACTGCAGGGAGTGTGGAAGGATGGTTTGCCCAGAAAGAAGCCCCCCCGCAGGGTATGAAGAGTTCTTTTCTCCCTCAGGCCTGCGAGCTGCTCTGGATCAGGCTAAGATGCTCAGGTATCACCCATGACATTAGGATAAGAGGATAAGGTGCCCCTCACCCTTCTGTAGCCCTGGAGCTCCCAGGGCCAGTCTCAGGCAGCAGTGCTTACTCACCCTCAGGGCTTCTCTTTACCTTCCCTTTATCCAGGTCTTATCAAGTTATGCATGTGCTCTTGTCCCCCACTAGGCTGAGTGCACCTTGGAGGACAGCACGTCCTAAAAGTGGTAACGATAAAAACAAGAGAAACTATGTTTTGAGCACTTGCTATGTGTCAGGCACTGTGCTTTTTATATATTAGCTCACTTAATGCTCCTGTGAGGTTGTGGTTTACTTTCCTATGGCTGCTGTAACAAACTACCACATACTTGGTGGCTTAAAATAAGACAGATTTTTTTAATCTTAATAGTTAGCTTAATAATCTTACTAAAATTCAAAGTAAGTTTGAAAATTGGGCTAAAATCAAGGTGTCAGCAGGGCTGTGTTCCTTCTGAAGGCTGTAGAGGAGAATCAGTTCCTTTCCTTTTCTAGCTTCTAGAGGCCATGTGCATCCCTTGGCTTGTGGGCCCCTTCCAGCAATGGGGATAAAAGGCTGGCTGGCTGGCTGGACGGATGGATGGACATCCAGAAAGTCTTTCGTCTCCTTGGAGTCTCATCTCCAAGGCTGAAACAATTGCAAAGCATCTCTCATCCCCACCTCTACAGATGTCATTTTATTCTACCTTGTCAGCATCGGGAGGCTTCTCGCTGAGCTTTGTGGGCGAGAGCCCATTCTCTTTCCAAACCTCCTGAAGAAGCAGTCCTCTTCAGTTATGGGAAAATAACTACATTGTTTAATCACCAGTGATGTCAGTCAAGGAACCTTAAAGAGATTAGTTCTGCTTTTATTTGTTGAGACAATGGAGAGCATAAAATATTTAACAGCATCATAATGTGAAACAGATGGGAAAGATACTGCCTTTCAGGGCCTCCCTATGTCTCCCACCTTCCACCAACAGCCAAAACCAGGAGGCCATTTAGGACAATTTATGGGCTGGAAGGCAGCCAAGGGACTGCTTGCCCAGGGGCCTCTGGTACCCGCCCAGCCCTGATAAGGCCTACAGGGATATTCACTGAAGAGGATCGAGTTACAATCTTCTGAGCACTGGAAATGCACAGTGCATCCGGATGCAACATTGGGTTCAAGTCCTTGCTAGCTTTGTGCTAGTTATCAGAGTGTTTTCCCACTAGTGCTGACTATGTCAGGGAATTTCCACCCAAAAAACCCAAAAGCTTGAAAAATCACCAAGGAGTAAGTTTTAATTTTGTTATGTGCTGTGCAACCTTGGGCAAATTTGTAACCTCTCTGAGCCTGTGTCTTCTGTCACAAAAAAACGAGAGAGGAGCTAGCTGCAAGAGCCATTGTAGAGCTTGAGTGAAATAATGTTTGTAAAACTTGGTGATGGGCACGTAGTAGGTGCTCAAATTGATCTCAGGCCAAGTGGATGAGGGACCAGGTTTAGAACAATGGGTCCACTGAGAAATGTATCACATGCACATGGTCTGTGGATCTGCATTCCACACAAACTTTTAGAAGTTTTGAACTAAAAGGCATCTTTGGGACTGTTTAGACCAAAGGATGCAAAGTGAAGTCTTGGGGCCACATCCAGATGAAAGACACACACACATACACACACACAGTTTGCACAGGTATTTTTTAAGTATTCAGATTAATTGCCACTTAAAAATTGTATTTCTTTTTACACATTAAAATCTGAAATCTTGAATGATCTCGAAACTGTCAGACACAGGGACCCAAAGCTTGCATACCCACATGACAACAACTGGACAGCGTCCCCAAAACCTTCCTTCACGATATCTTTTACACTTTGTTTAGTCTCTCACTTGGGCTTCCTGTCTGGATTCTGCATGCACGTGAGTTTATGAGGCCAGATTGAGGGCCATCCCTTCACTTTTACAGGTAAAGAAACTAAGGCTTAAGAAAAGAATGCAAATGTGAGTTCCCCCATCCCCTCCCATAACCCTCCCCCCTCACCGCCCCCCCCCATGAGCTCTTGGAGGTCTTTGTTTAATTACACCCTCAGAGCCCTTCTTAACACAGTGCTTTGGGCAGTCATTCAAGTAACCTATCAGATACCTCTGGGCTAAGAGATTTTGTCCAAGATCCTCCAGTTCTGCCCTATTAACCTTAAGGTCTTGTTCTTTCTTCTACACCCAATAAATAGTCTTTGGGGTTAGACACAATAATACCTTTGACGTCTTTTGGAAGAACCAAATAATGTGTGTAAAGGTGTCAAGCAAAATGTGACTATTTCATTTTATTAAGCCTGGTATGCATGACCCATCAAATAAAGGCCTCCCTCCCTCACTTTCCCAACTCCTGAGTCATTTGGAGTTTTGACACGGGTTAAAATATAACTTGTGGGAGGTTTTCTAGCAACCTGACTACACGTTTTGTGTTTGGCCCCTTGAGCCCTTGGTCGGGGTTGGACATACCTTTCAGCAAAATCATGATTGTAAGATGTTTCTTTAATTAAATGCAATCTCTTTCTTTATAGCTCCTGCATTTCTGACCCCCTCCCCGACCCCAGCAGGCAAGCTGGTGGGCGCTCACGGCTCTGATTGCTCCCGGACCCAACCCTCCGGACCTCGCCCACCAAAACGCTCCTTAACCCACACAGCAGTGTTTTTCTTTTCAAGCCCAGTTTTTAAAAAAAGAGACAGAAGTCCATTCATTTTCCTTTCCTTGCCCAGAGTAATCCTCAAATTATGCAAAATATCCGGAACAGAGAAATGGCCCCAATTTAAATTTTCTGGTTTCTTGAAGAGCTGACTTAATTGGGCTGAGAGTCAAGGAGGGCTCCCCCCAGGGATGTGCCCCAGAACTGCAGTGGGGTTCCCACTTGAACGACCCATGAAAAGCCACGTGTGTCCACGTGGGTCTGTGCACCTGTTGGTGTGGTGTGTGTCTCTGTGCGTGGTGTGTGTCTGCATCTCCGTGTGTCTGTTTGTGGTGTGACTGTATGTGTGCATCTAGGCATGTGTTTGGCGCGTGTGTGGTATGTGTATGCTGCCTGCAGGTGTGTGTGGCGTGTATGTGCAAGTGCGTGCATGTATCAAGGGTGTGTAGTGTGTGTGTGTGTGTGTGTGTGTGTGTGTACATGTGTGCCTGCGTGGCTCATCGTCCACGGCCCCGGCATGAAGGATGAATCGTGGGCTCCATCCGGAGGTTCTGGACTCTGCCTGGTGCCTTGTTCTCTCCGCGTGTTCCTTGTGATGATGTGAAGGATGCTTTGAAGAGGTTGCCATGGGCGATCTCCAGAATCATTCACACCCAAATCTCCACTTGACAGGGAGGGGATCCGAGGAGCAGAGAGGCAACTTGCGTTGCCAAGAATCACAAAGCAAGTTGGTGGCCATCGCCGGGGCTGGAAGCAATTCCTCCTGATGCCCGATCCAATGTGCTTTCTCCCTGATCCCCTTCAGGGGTGTCAGGGCCAGCCTGTCAGGGAGCTGGTCTTACAGAAGGACCTGGGTGGGATTGGCAGGTGTGAACAGCTCAGATACGAGGAGTGGCTGGGCGGGAAATTGTGCAAGCAATACCATAAGCGTGAGTTGACAAATGCTTCTCTAAATTGCCAAATGGGAAATATTTTAGACTTTAGCAGGCTAAGAGACACACTTGAAGATATTATGTAGGTACTTACATAACCATTTAGACAGATAACCATTTAAAAATTTAAAAATCATTAACCGAAATTGACTCGCAGGCTAGCCCTTGTTTTGGAGGATAGAAGCATCAGAATAGACAAATCTGAATTTATGGAACCAGAAACTGGACCAAAGACAACAGGGTCAGAGCCAGTGGAAGAGAGACGGGAACAGGGAACAAAGAACAAGGCTGGGCGTTGTGTGAGAAGGTGCAAAACAATGGTCAGAAATTGGCTTCTGGAACTGGGAGGTCAGGCCCCTGGTGTAGGAGACTCTATCATGCAGTGTTTTCAGAGGAGGGGCTGCATCTCAGCAGCACAAGATGCGTCAGTGGAGAGGAATTCCATGGCGAGGCAGTGCTCAAGTGGTCATGCGCCCACCAGCAGCTTGTCCCACCTATCCATCACACAACGTCTGATCCCAGTGCCGTTGCCCAGTTGCTGGATGAGTGCCCAGGCCCAAAGTCCTTGCCCACTGTCCAATTTGGTCCCCCTATGAGCCTAATGCACATGTGATTCACACCCCAGGGCACCTACACCTGCACAGCCCTGTCTCCCTCAACCCACACCCCTATGGCCTCACCTGGAGGCCCGTATGACCAGTTATCTTTGGAGTAAAGAGTTTGGCCTTGGAAGATATGATAGAACCAGCCAGAAGTATAGTTCTATAGGATTATAACCCTGCTGAAGGCTGGTGATGAAAGAGAGTGGGGAAGGGAGAGCCCCACACACGTTTCAGCTGCACCTCTTTTGTGGTCCATTTTGCCTGGGAGAAGTGGCTGGGAGTACAGATTTACATGGATTGGTGGGCAGCAGCCTGTACTAGAAAGTAAGCTCCAGGAAGGCAGGAAGTTAGTGTTTTGTTCACATTTATACCTGATATTTGGTAGGAGATCAATAATATTCTTTACTTAAATATTCTTTCCTTAATTCTTAACTTAACTTAAGGATGATCAAGGGCTTGAAAAGAATAAGATTAGGGATTGATAGCAAAGAGGCTTGAGGAAGAGATTTGTGGGTAGCCCTTTCGGGTGTAAGAGTGTGGGTGGTATCTAGAAATTTTCACCAAAAGTCTGTCCATGCAGAAGAGGTTCCTGATGGGTGGACAAGGCAGTCCATCCCATGGACGTCACACAGTCTCTTTCCCCAGCTACCCCTGTGCCCACTCATGAACCATGTGGGCATGGTGGCAGGGATGGGGGTGCTTAAACTTTTAATTTAATTTGCAGACTTCAGGACATCAAGCCAAGACTGTGAATGAAGCTGAAGAAAACTGATAGAGTGTAGAAATAAAAAAGCTGACTAGTGACACGTTGCTATGCATGCACCTGTTTGTACAGAGGTAGCTCCATGAGATGGAATGTGATCTTATTATTTGTGCCGTGGTTTCTATTTGGAAGTTTAGATATGGAAATGGGAGTGTACACAGATATTGAGTCTCCAGAGGGGTGGACTGCGGGGCATCGAATGGATTTTGCTCATTTATCACTCATTAAACTCCTTGCAAGATGTCTTCCTGTAATGCAGAAAGGATAAAGCTAAAATGATATTTCCTGACTCCTTTGCTGCCAATTCCAAATGTGACCTAGATTTCACCCACTCAGATTCTCCTGGACAGCTCTCAGGATGGAAGGGAAGCACTAAGGAGACAGCCTGACATCAGGTATTTGTTTTGCTGCTGAGGATGGCCGTGGAGACAATGAGACTCTTCACTCGGCAGTTTCCTGGTCTGGCAGCTTCTTACCATGGTGAGGGCCCCTTTCTCCCTCATGGACGAGGCAGAGTGGCTAGAGTTACTCCTGGAATCTCAGACAACAGCCTACTGCTTCAATCTTTTCCAACAATTGTGTAAGCCACCTAATACCTCATAATAAATCCTTTTCTCAGACTAGTTAGAGTGGATTCTGTTGTCTGCAACTGAACCCTGACTGATTCTAGAATCTCCCCCAACAAGTATCCCCAGGACACTTGTGAGCCCACAGGGGACACCCCAAACCCCTAGCAGTGCTTGCAAGGCAGTACTTTGGGATCAAATTAAGTATTCTAGAAACTCCAAGTTCAGATGGCTAAAACAAGACACTTCTTCTGAACCTGCCTAGCACGACTGAGGAAGCCGCTGGGATGGGAGTTGAATAAACAGCTCCCACTGTTGTGTTTATTCTGTGCCAAGCCCTGTGCAAGCTCTTCAGTACCGTCTCATTCATCCTCACAACCACATCCCTTTGAATCATTCAGGAAGATTGAAGAACTTTCTCAAGGTCCATTATCTTGGAGATGCGGTTGCTGGGAGCCAAACATCGATCAGACTGCCTCCAATCCTGCTCCTAGAACAGATTCATCCCTATTTTAAGGGGGCAAGTTAAGGGCAAAATCGGACACTCATATTTTTTTTTTCCAAGGCTATAAAACTCTACACTTTAAAAAATAAAATCTATTTTGGAATAATTTTAGAAAAATCGCAGAAAGAGCACGAAGTTCCCATACACCTTCCACCTGATCTCTTCTAAGGCTCACATCTCACGTTACCATATGGGACATTTGTCAAAACCAAGAAATTAACCCTGGCACGGATTTATTAACAGGGCTGCAGACTTCATTTGCATTTCATCGGGTTTTTGGGCAATGTCCTCTGTTCTAGGATGCAGTCCAGGATACCAAATTCCATGTGGCTTCCTTTTTTAAAAATGTTTACTTTTTGTCTTCCCATCACCTCATTCCAAAGCAGAAGGACCTCCATTATTTGCAGATGCTTGAGGACGGGAACCACGCACTCTCCAAGTGAGAGGGGCTGTGCGGCAGGACAATTTGGAACAATCTCCCTTGATGCCCATTGGTAGAGGAGCCCTCCTGTTAGAAACTGACAGCAGAAGCCACAGTGAAGACCAAGTGGAAGCCGGGAGCAGGGACCAGGATGCATGCCAGAGGGCAACGGCCGTACCAAATCCCAGCGATGGAAGCCCCAACATGTGGCCCCTCTTGATGCATGACTGGGGGAAGCAGAGTGGAGAAAGGTCACTGCAGGAGCGGCTGGAGCCAGGGTTGGCGAGACAGTGACAGAAAAGGCCAAGGCCAAGTAGCTGACTAACGTTCCCACTAAGGGGTTTCCACGAAAGATGATGAATCTCTCCCATTAAACATGTCACGGCTGGGCTTGGAAGCCACAGATGAAAACAGAGGTAAGATAATTACTTCCATAGCATGCCTGATTGTGAAAAAAAAAAAAATCCATAGTCATAAAAATGAGTTAATCACCCAGCCAGGAGTAGGAGAGAGAGCTCTGTAAAGATTTAGAAACCGTATGTGTGTTTAATATAACTTTCACAGTGGGCTGGATTCCCCCACAGTGGGCTGGATTTCCCCCAAAGGTGCGAAATTAAAACGAAGGAGACTGAATCTAGTTTTCCCACTGAGTCAGTGTTTTAACACTTGAAGTTTCTGACCCAAGATTTGATGTCTCCGTTGTAGAAATAAACAGGTACAGCGTGCTTAGTTACTATAGACAATGCCCAGCGTGCTTAGTTACTACAGACAATGCCCGGCACACTATTCCATTATATGAATTAAAGCTTAAAATCAGCTACACCATGGCCAATTCCATATTCACCTAAGGGGCAAGGGACCCCAGCAGGCAAAGTTCTGTCTTCCTTCAGAGGATATGCTTTATTTTTTTGGACAACTAATTAGGAGGGAGGGACCTCCGTATCCCCGGCCATTTGACTACAAGGATTCTTTGAGGGCATGTGGTATTCCGCTGAGACTTTAGTCAATGGTCCTGAGATGCCTGGTGACTCCCCTCTTCCAGCTGTAAATTCCTTGTAACAAACAAACATTGTTCTTACTGCAGTCTGATCCTTTGATCTTTGTCTGCAGAGCTGCTCCACCAAGGCAAAAACTCAGATGCATAGCACAGGGAACTATACTCAGTATCTTGTAATAACTTACAATGGAAAAGAATCTAAAAAAGAATATATGTGTGTGTGTGTGTGTGTGTGTATGTATGCATTATAATGGAATCGCTTTGCTAGACACCTGAAACCAACACAACATTGTAAATCAACTATATTTCAATAAAAAGTTTTTTAAAAAGAAAAAATAAATTTAAAGTAAGGTGTGTTAAGATGAAGAAAAAAAACCCCTCAGCTAGTGATTTCAACAATGTCGAACTCCAGGGCGTATGCAGTGGAACTTGACCCTGAATCTAGAAAGTTCCAAGTCTTTCTCACTCACAGTTCCGGATGCCGCTTAGGCTGAGGCAGAGTCTAGAACCTGTTCTACCTTATCCCAGCATTTTAGGAGTAAGGGATTGCAGACACATCACTTCTCGCCTGAGGTGTCCTTCTCTCTCTCCTCCCAAAAGGTGAGGAAGTTTTCTTAAGATAACAGATTAGAAAAAGTATTACATGCATTATTAAAACAATGGCAGGTTTTTTTTAACTTGGGGAATCAATTACGCAAGAGGCAGACCCTTTCTGTTTTAAATCCTTCTCACCGAACGTGTCTAGACTGAAGAGTACACATCCGTGCCTTTGTCAGCAGATTCTGGACCTAAATTTTCCTTTTCTTGGCAAGCCAGGGCCCTAGTTAGGAGCCTTCATTAACTGGGTTCACTTGCTGGTTTCTTAGACCTTTCCTCGAACCTGGGCACGGGGCTCCCCTTCCCCCAGTTCTGCAGCTTCCAATGCACTGTCGGTTGGGAAACCAGATCCCCAGACCTAAGAACAGTTTGTTAAACAAAACATCACAGTGGGGCCTGCTGTTACCTCCCCGCAGCCTGAATCTGCCTGGGGCCATCTCTCTACTCAGAACGCATTTTGGAATTTCCACAATTTGTTTGGCCTGCCCTCACCCCTGAGACTGAGACCCAGGAGGTCTGGGGAGATGCTGGCGAAATATATGAAGATGCTTCCCAGGTGATTTGACGCTCACATTGGATTGAGAGACACTATATTGCCTTGAGTTGAACCCCTGAATAAACCGGGCCTCTGTTCTGCCCGGAAGTCAGAATTTAACAATGAGTCGGCCTTAGCCGCATGGCATCTTTCTCCTTATAATCTCTTCAGACAAACCCTTTTACCTCAGAAAAAGAACTTCCAAACCACACAATGTTTCATAGGCCAAAATAGAGATTTTTATTTCCAAACATAAAGTAGATACGTTTTAGAAAACATAAAGCAATAGCAAACACGTCCAACCATCTTTGAGAACATGGCTGCTTCCAACTTGAACAACAGAAAGGGGATGAAAACTTCACATGACTTTAAAACACAGCACTGACAAGAAACTAGAGTCCCTCCCCCCACCGAGCAGGGAAGGCAGGGGAGGCTCTCGGCCGGCTTTGGACTTGATATGAACCAAGATAATACACACATGTTCCAAGACAGTCAATTGCTCCCACTCTGCTTGCCTTTCCAGAAAGCTTAACTTATTGCAAACGTGTGTTTTACAATCACAAATAATATGACGGGAGTGGATATGGTCCCTGTGTCTACTGTTTACGTAATAGAACATTTTAAACAATGACAAAAATTTAGTTTGCTTTTGACAGCAAAGCCCACGGACACAGCATCAAACATACACACACACAGACACACACACTCCACCATGCCCTTGCCTGGCTCACCGTGCATTAACTAGACCAGTCCAGCCAACATGAATAGCTAGCTGGTCAGTACTAGGTTAGTGTCACCAGGTCTTCAAGAGCAAAGATGGGCTGACTTGGCCTCTGTGGACTTGACTGACGGTAGACAGACTGCAGGGAGGTAGTGATGCCTCCAGGTGGGGTTCTGAGGAGGTGTGGTGCCCTCTGGTTCCTGAGCCCTCCCTTTAGAGGGGTGACGAGAGAAACTACCCAATCCACCAGGCTCACCTGCTTTGGAGTGAGAGGGCTGGTCTTTTGGAAGTGGAGGGGAAAGCGGTCATTCCTCCAAAGCTGCTACTGGAAACTTGCCATTTTTCCTGCTTCTGGTACTTTAGGTGCTCAACAAATTCTATGAACATCACTAGTTCCTTCCTTTCTTTCTTCCTCCCTCTCTCCCTCCCTTCCTCCCTCTCCCTCTCTCTCTCTTTCTTGATTCTAGATGCATCTTTTAAAACTAGCCAATCCATTTATTGGTTAAAACTAGATTGTGTACATCAATAAACAGGTTATTTCTACCCTCACAATTCTTGTGTTGACCATGTATACATTCAAATCTTGCCTTAAACATTTTCTAAAAGAAAACATGCATGAATATAAATAAGCAAGTGAAAAGAATAAAAGTTGACACTTCCTCAGTAGAGTCCTACACCATCAAACATAAATGAAAAGAGAATGCAGAGCTAGTAACTGCACGTTCACATATACTTAGATCATAAATGTTTTAAGAAAACAGTGGTTGAGAGCAGAAAAATGGACAGAAACCAAGATATATTTACCCACAAGCTGTTAAATGATCATTTCCTGGGTTTTTAGCATCTTTGAACGTCACTGGTTTTTAAAACACACAGACAGACACACAGAGCAAGAGAGAAATGGGCAAATTAGGGCCCACTTAGCTAAGTCCTCCTCTAAGAGCAGGTTGTATGTTAGCCAGAGCAAAAGAGAGGGCATCGTTTTCCAAACCAGCCTGAGGGAGTTTCCAGATGGCAGAGGTCTCAGGGGGTCAGCTGACCTTCCCTTTGTGTGGAGAATAGCAGGGGGAACAACGAGTTGCTTCCATAAGAGGCATAAAATGCTGGAAACTGGGGAAACATCCTGGGTCCAGCATGGTCACCCTGAGGTTCCCAGAGACCACAGTCTGGTGGTATCTGTTGCCCGGAAGCCCAGGGCTGGAAACAAGGGCTGCGTAGCTGTGCTTCTGGGTGGAGATGAACACGTAGTACACATACACACACATGCACATATACGTGTACACACACACACACATACCACATTCACACAAAACTTCCTCTGTCCACCTCTTCCTCGCCTGTAAAACTCTAGAACATGCGAGGCCACTGCCTCTGGAGAGAAATGCCTCTTTTTTTCTCCAGTGGAAGGAGTCAGAACTGTTCTACAGGCAGCGACATCCCAAAGCCGACTCTGCCCTCCAGCTGCCCTGCAAGAGGAGGTCTATTTCTGCTTTTCCAGGGGATGGTAAGCACCCAGTCTCTGTCCCCCAGCACATCACCCTGTCAGCTCTCTGGGGCAGTGGGCATCAGAAGGAAGCCCTGCAACCCCTCCTCTGGAACATTACCCTCAACTAGCTAACCGGCTGCCAAAGTAGCAGTGGCCCAGGCCTGCCAAGGAAAGAAAAGTAGCTGAGGCTGAAGTTCCACGGAGAGGCCTGGAGCCCATCATCCCGGGGCACAAGCCCCAAATCAACCACTCACTCACAAGCTGGTTGCTTTAAGGCAGGTTGCTAACCGTCTCTGTGCTCTGGTTTCATCATCTAAAAACAAGACCATGACTCCATGGTGAGGGTTTTGGAAGGAGTCAGGGCCATCTTGCAGGTCCTCAGTTCGTTTCTTCCCTCCCATTTCCGTCAGAATAGGAAGAGGGGCTGCCACCCTGTGCTCTGGTGGCTGAGCTTGGAAGTAAGCGTTCCTGAAAGGAAGCCTGGGACCCTTGGGGAAACTGAGCTTCCTCTGTATGATTACTGTCCCCTGTCTGAACAAGCTGGTTGGGTACCAACCTGTAAGCAGCTGTCACATTACCATGACAACCAAAAGGCAGGCACTGGAGGATGCTGAATTGGCTGACTGTTCTTTCAGGCTCTGGGTGCTCTGATTTGAGATCTGTTTTTAAACCATGAGCTTCTGTCTTTTTAATTTCTTTTTAAAAATGAATTCCCCCTTTTGCTTACTTTGACGAATAGAAGGCCTTTCTCTTGTAATTGAAACCGAGGGAGAAATGATGATTTAAATCCTTTCAATCTGCTCCTCTGCTGGAGGCTCCGTCAGTCGGACGCTGGGAGCCACCCGTGGCTGTGTCCTCCCACGTTCCCTTTCCAGGCCTCCGTGGTTTGCTGGAAAATGGGGGGAAGGGGGGCAGCCTGGAAACGCTCAAGAGAGCCTCTCTTTCCAGGACTTGCACCCAGGAGTAACTCATGTTCCAGAAGAAATTAAAGCAACTACAAATTTCCTAGGCTGGATACAGACACACAAGTGTTCAAAAGCTTATCCCTGAGCCTACACGGCCAGGACGGGTGGCGCGTGGAGGGTCGCCCCTGCACGCACTCTGGCCAAGAGGGGCACTTGATTTATTTTGGTTTATTTACCTGTTCCCAAGTTTTGCAAGAAGGTGGACCTAGAAGTGTCCTGCGTGTGGAGCGAATGGCTGTGACACCTTGGGGAGGGAGAGGGACTTGAAAAACTCAGGGACCCCCGTCACCGGGGGAGGCAGGTGGGGGGCAGTGGTGGAAGGTCATTTTCACCCCTCAATGATGAACGCCCCCAAATTCTGCTGACAGAGCAGGAGAACAAGACACGGAGGGTCAGGGTGACTGGGGCTGAGACACCTAAGTGCCACCCCAATCCACTCTACCCCTCCTTGTCGCTAAGAGATGCCCATTTTGTGGAGGATGTTTCCAGACTCCTGAGAGATGCAGAGGAACCATGTGACAGTTCTGACCAGTGAGATGTCCACGGACGTGTCTGGGTGGGGCTTCTGGGAAGGCTCCTGAAAAGAAGCGCCCATGTGTTTAATGCTGGGCCTGTGCTCACAGCTCATGGCCTGACCACCTCTCCTCTGTCGCTGACCCAGACAGGTGACAATCCTACTGGGGTGAGAGAAGCAGGGGGAGACGCCACGCCATTAGCTGAGTTCCCAAGAGAGAGGGAATTAGGGTGCATTCCCGACTCGGCTGGGAACACAAGAGGCTTGCTGGGGGTCACTGTACTGCCACCAGTGAGAGACACTCAGGTAACAGACTTCAAAGGAAGTCGCTGGCATCTCGGGATCCACAGAGGTAGCAGGGACCTCTCCCCATCTCCCCACTGCCCCAGACGTGGCCACCCTGGGGGAGGGGGGTCCCTCATCAGGGGACACAGCTAAGGAGGGTGACGGCAGCTTTGGTCAGGCTCACCTGTGTTTCTCTTTTCCTCCTCCCCTCCCCCTCCCCCTGTCTCTCTCCTCTCTCTCTCTGTCTCCGTCTCCCTCTCACACACACATACACACACACACACACACGCATGCACACACCCCTGGGCTGGGCAGTGATGTTCACACTTCTTACCATCTCTCTCACTCTGGGGGACAGAGGAAAAATAAACACACGAAGGTCCCACTGCGACACCCTTCTAAAAAGGCACGTTAAAGCTCTTTGAGGTTGGTGCTCAGGAAGCTAGAAAGTCATAAAAATCAGTTGTCTGCACCCACTTTAAGCAAGAGATGACACTTGAAAAGCACCAGTAAATGATGGTTATATCATATCGGCCCGCATTTATATGAAAGTAATGAAAATATCAATTCTCTTTTTTAAAAAAAGTTATGCAAACAAGCTCTGTGGCATCACTGTCAAAGTTTAAAAAATATATGCAGACACTCCCACCCAGCAGCCCACACATCACACTTCTCCCCCGAGCCCACACGCAGGACACAACCGTGTTCACATCCTTCGAGCTTTTTCTTTCTGAAGTTACGGATGGGGGTGGGGGGATGGGGCGACCGTGAGCAGGGCACCGCCTGTGGGTAGCGGTGACCAGGCTCAGCTCTGGCCTTGGCCACCTCTTGCTGTGTGGCTGTGGGTAAGTTGCTTCCCCTCTCTGGGCCACTGCCTGCTCGCTGTGAAGTGGGAGAGTGGGAGAGGAGATGGTCAAAGGCCCTGGCCGCAGCGCTGACCTTCTTGGGCTGGACCAATGCAACCCAGTGGGCATCTGGGCTCAGCTGCCTGGGCCTGAGGTCTTGGTTCACACAGCCCCAGATTTTCCAGTAAAGCGATCGCCTGTGGAGAACGGCTTTGTGGCTTGGTTTCTAAATATCTGCAGAAAAGTGTGCTTTCTGAGTCAGTGCTGAGAGCCCTTCTCGGTGACGCTGTTTTCCCGCCCTGTGGACGTCCAGCTCTTTCTAGTTACAGGGACGCCGGGGTCCCTGCGCTGAGAGCTGTGCTGAGGCCGGGCTTGCACTGGAAAGGACGGGTCCGTGTGCTCCAGAGAGCAGGGGGCAGCGGCACGTGCTGGGGGTCTGGACCCTCCTGGGTCTTCGGTTTCCCCTCTGTTTAAAGGTCTTTCTTGGTCTATAACACTGTGATTTCAAAGGCCTGAGGAATCCCTTCTTGGTCTCCTATGCGTAGCTAAACAGACAAAATCAATTTGTAAAGAGTGGGAACTAAGCATTTTTTAAAAAGGAAAATTTTGTGTTGATTTAGGGAAAATATGATCCAGTTATGAAGCACTTAGGAACCATTCCAGAATTCCTCGGGGAGGAAGGGATGTATTTCCAGCCTCAGGCCCCAGGTGGTTCATGGGCCCGATTGCCAAGCCCCTGCAGAGGGGGCCTGGTGGGGTGCCTGGCCCCTCGGTCCCTTGTGGGCACATGTGTGGGACACAGGACCCACCTCTCTCCAAAGTGCCTTCTGGGAGGAGGAGGGAGAGCCCTTCAGACAGGCTGAGCTCCACGGCAGACCTCCACTCTCTACCTTCGACCCTCGATCTCCGGTCCCTGGCGTGGCAGATGCTCCCCTCTGTCCCTTCAGCCTGAGTCATAGATGATGACAAACCCAGCTTAAGAGCAACAGAGGTAACACATCTTCCCTGGCACTGTCAGGTGGGTGCTACGCACAGAGTGTGCTCATCGCTCTGCATGGAAAGCTTAACAATAAGCTTCCTCCCCTTCATTTTCTCCCTGAACAGAGCAGAGAGCACATGGCATGATCTAACCATTCCCGGAAGACGGACTGTCCTGACCACGGACCTGCATCACTGGTCTGGGCTGTTCGGGCTCCTTGAGGTCCCCATTCTGCTGTGCTTTCTTTTTCTCTCTTTTTCTTTTTTTTGCGGTACGCAGGCCTCTCACCGTTGTGGCCTCTCCCGTTGTGGAGCACAGGCTCCGGACGCGCAAGCTCAGCGGCCACGGCTCACGGGCCCAGCCGCTCCGCGGCATGTGGGATCTTCCCAGACCGGGGCACGAACCCGCGTCCCCTGCATCGGCAGGCGGACTCCCAACCACCGCGCCACCAGGGAAGCCCTCTGCTGTGCTTTCTTAGTTCTGGGTCTGCTCTTTGGAGTTCTTCTTTTCCTCCCTTAATTTCACTCTATCACTTGTCACTTTTCATTGTTGCCATTGAGCCTGCCTGGGATCGGCACCCTTTCTGCTTCTAATCCACGGCATCTAATCTGCTGTCATTCTAAAACATAGACAAGCATGGTTGTTCTCACTGTACCTAAAGCAAGAGTCACTGGGCTCTGAATGAGGGCCAGGGTTGTTCTTCTGTGCTGACAGCTCAGACTCCTCTCCATGAACATCTGGGTGTAGGGCTTGGCTTCCGGATAGGAGGTGGCCATAAAAGCGACCTGTTATTGTTCCTGCTTTCCAGGCCTGACTGCAGACCAAGGCCAAAATGCCACAAGATCCCACTGGACAAAAACACTGCTGGGAATTTTCCCAAAGACAAATAGAGGTCATATATGAAATCATACATACTGAGCATTTACATAGAGAGCATATAAAAATGCTATGCATTATTCCCTAGTCCCACATAGAACATGTTTAGTATAAATAGACGAAGACAACACTGTATAAAAAGTAATTTTGCTCTGGGAACATCAATACAATGGATGCAGCCCGGCAGGCTCTGGCCTGCCCCTGTTTCCAGTTTCCCCAGCATCTTCTGGGGGAGGCTGGGGCACATGGAGTTTGGAGAAGAAAGTCCCCGGAGCGCCGCCAGGGGGCTAGGTGGGCGGGGGGCCGTCGTAGCGGAGCGTGAGCGTGAAGGAGCGGGCAAAGTTGTTGGCCAGCGTGCAGCTGCGGTCCGCCTCCCTGACGGGAAGCAGGAAGAGCACCAGCAGGCAGAGCAGCAGCAGCAGCTGCAGGGGGAGCGCCACGCAGCACACCTTCCGGCAGAGGGAGCCGAGCCCTCGCCACCGCTGGGTCTGCAGAACCAAAGCAGGAGACGTGAGCGGGCTCCGGATGAGGGTGGGCTCGGGAGGAGAGGGCTGGGATGACCCAGGAGCAGCAGTGGCTCCGGGCGGACTCGCCAACCGCATGGGCCTCAGTTTTCCCATCTGTGAAGTGGGACTAATGTCAGTTCTGCCGGAAACAAAGATCTCCAGTTTTCTCAAACCACTCAGAAAGGAAGAGGATAAAAAAGTTACAGGCTTTGTCCATGATGACATAAATCTTTGCCAGGTTATAAGAGTCCTGGGTGTGAATCTTAAGAAGGTCACTCAATCTCACTAAACTTTAGATTTCCATCCATAAATAGGGGGAATAATGGCACCTACCTGACCGAGTTGTTGTGAGGAGTCAATGAGACAGAGCCTGGCACACAGTAGGTACTCAAAGCTGCTGCCATTATTATTATGCGCCGTTACTACGATCACCATCTTTGGTGCATGTGTTTGGCCAATGGGGTGAAGCTACCATCTGTGGGATTATGACTAAAGACCTCTAAGTCAGAATCCCGCACAGGCAGAACCATACAGCAGCACTGCAGGGCCCCAGCTGGCCTCGGATAGTCAGTTCCCCTCTGTCCCCGCCACGTGCCCCAGTGTGAAGCCTCCCTCACCCATTACAAGACACATTACAAGACACATTCGTGGGGAATGTAAACCATTTGAAGACGACCTACTTCTGCGTCAGCGTTTCATAAGTAGCAGAGCAGCTCCCTTGCTGCAGTCTACTGACCATCAGCCCTTGACACAGGGTTTGAAAAAATAACAATAAAAGAAAACAAAAACTATCACCATCTAAATCATGGTCACCACTGTCACCACCATAATCTCAATTTCTTCATCTCCTCCTCTTCCTCTTTCTTCTTCGTTTCCTCCCTCTCCTTGTTCATCATCAACACCCTCAATATCACCTGAATGCCAATCTCACAAGTCCAAACGTCTAACGGGTTTCTTTGCTGCGATGTCCATGAAAGCAGCCACAGGACATTTCCTAAATTCTAGAGGGACTGGCTGGGTTGCAACTTCACGGGAGTGCAGAGCCAAGAGCTGGCCACCCCGTAAAGTGGAGGCCCCACACTCAAGATACAGCATGGTGCAGGGCAGGGGCCCAGTTCTCAGGAGCTTGGCCGACTGGGCTCCAGTGAAGACTGTGTCACACACTAGCTATGTCAATAACTTCTCTAAGCCTCAGTTTCCTTCTCTGCAAAATGGGGATAAAACACCTACCCCCATTTTCCAGGTTGTGGTGAGGACTCAAAGCAAAGTACATTTATACACCAATTAAAAAGTGTATATGCTCTTGGGACTTCCCTGGTGTTCCAGTGGGTAAGACTCCACACTCCCAAGGCAGGGGGCCTGGGTTTGATCCCCAGTCGGGGAACTAGATCCCGCATGCGTGCCGCAACTAAGAAGTCCACACGCCACAACCAAGAAGCCCGCATGCCGCGACGAAGATCCCGCGTGCCGCAACTAAGACCTGGCACAGCCAAAATAAATAAATAAATACATAAATAAAAAATTTTTAAAAAGTATATACTCTCTTATTACTAGTACTATTATTATAGAATATACCTACTGGCTCCCTGAAGAACCAAAGGTTCACTTTCCAGGGTACCAAGTCAAGTGATGATAATTAGTGATAACGGTGCTGGTGAGGATGGGCATGACGACAGCAATGCTGACGGTGGTGGGGATGACGCCGAGAGGAACCATGCAGGTGTTTCTGCGAGGTTCTGACCTGAGCGCTTCTCTCTCTCTACCTCTCATACCTGAGTCATCTCACCCACTCTCCTGCCCCAACTATCTCCTCCAGGTTGATAACACTTGACCCTATGCCTCCAACTTCCGGTGTTCGCATTCACCAAAGGCCCTAGACACTGATTTTGTAAACACAGACTTCTTATAACCCACACAACGGAGAAGCATTGCTGGCTGCATTTATCTCCGCAGTGACTTCAGGAGTGTGTGTGTCTGTGTGTGAGTGTGTGTGTGTGTGGAGATAAGTCATTTAAATAGCTGAACGATGTCCACAGAGGAGACGGGATCTTCCCACAGCTGCCAGGCTGGGTCAGACCCGGCTGCCATGTACTCTCACCCACCTACTCGACTCATGTAGCAACGCCTCAGTCTCTGGGGGCTCTAACTTGACTCTTTGACACTTCATGTTGACTTTGCCCGATTCCAAATCTCTGACCCACCCAGGAGAGGGAAAGAGGGTGAGGCAACATGTAGGCCCCCCCACTAGCCTGGGTTCACACCACAACTGAAAACCCGTAATTAGTGGTCTCCCAAGTGGAGATCTGTGTCTAAGGGTCCTGTTTGCTTCTCCTTTCACAGAGCTAACACTTCGCTTATTTAAGTGAGGAGCTGTGCCTTGGCCACGATCCGTTGGGGAAAACAACCCTGAAGGTCCAAAGCATGTTTGCATTTACAAGTGTTGACAAGGGGTGATCTTTTTCAAGGAGTCCTGCTGCCTGCCCCATGTCTATTCACACGGAGCTCACATCTTCGTTTTGAGGGACCTGAATTCTAAAATGCCCTTTAAAATAGAAGACACACTTTAATATGATTCTCAAATGCTTAGAAAACAAATGTGTGCACGTACACGCACACACACAAATAGGCATGAACTACTGTCTAAGAAGCCAACAAAGAAATTGACAATCTCAGCTCTTCCCAGATCTGGGAGCTTCTCTGTGCCTCAGTTCCCCCATAGAAAGTACTACGTGTGTCCTGCCCCGTTAGAGCTATCCAAAGAGAGAAGGGGCTTCCTCGGGAAGTGATAAGCTCCCCATTCCTTAGGGTGTGGAAGCAGAGCGTTGATAGCACATGGTGGTGGGGAGGAAACAGGTGATGTTGTGGAGGGTGATGAAATGCTTGAGTCCTCCAATATCTCCCACGAACCTGAGACTCTGCAGTTTTGAGGAGTTCAGGCAAGATGAGTTTATCACAGTAAATGTGATTTAATCTTCTGCCATTGAAGAAAAAGGATGTGGGGGAAAGAAAAGGCTTGGAGTTCTGGGTTCTAACCCTGGCCCTGTCACTTCCCAGCTGTGTGACCTAGGACAGGTCACTCAGCCTCTCTGAGCCTCAGTGCCTCCATCTGTCAAGGCAAAGGGAGACTGACACCTGCCTGCCAGAGTCGTAAGGATAAATAGAGCAATGCAGCTTACGCCCAACACGCAAATGATGAGCCAACATGCCAATGGTCCTTGGCAAATACTCATTCCTTTATTCCTCCAACTGCCCAGGGCAGATGGGCAGCTTCTACTAGACCCCTAAGCTTCCCCCTGCGCCCGGGGTGCCAAGAATCAGACACTATCAACCTCCTCAGCCCCATCAGAAAGGAAGACACTGCTCTCCCTAAACGCTATCTCTTGGCCCCTTAAAGGCCCTCAGATCCTCCTGCCACAGGGCCTTTGCACAGGTTATCCCTTCTGCTGGAAGACCCATTTCCCTCCTTTCTCCAATGCACCTGGTTAGCTCCCACTGATCATTCTAATCTCAACTTGTGAGTCGCTTCCTCAGGGGAACCTTCCCTGCCTCTAAACCAAAAAAAGGCCCATTATACATTCTCACGGCACCAATGCCTTTCCTTCGGGTTACCACTTAAAGTCTGTGCTCCCCTTGGCTCCTTGGAGGCAGGGTCTACATTAGTTTGGTTCATCGCTGTATCCTCAGCAATGTGCAGTAAATACCTACTGAAAGAACGAAACAATGAATAAGAGGCTCTTTCCCTTCCTGTGCATCTGGCCATCTGCTCCTCCCTCGGTGCCTGTGGTGTGACCACGCAGACACTGACCTGTCAGTGAACTGTCCACGCTGTCCTGATGGCTCCCCCAGAGCATCTGGGCTCCACACGTGAATGAACAGCACTGAGCACACCCCAGCCCCGCGCTCAGCTCGTCTCCTCACTCACGGGCTTCCTGAGCTCCTGCCCAGCTCTGGGAGGTACCCTGTGCCCATTTCTCAGAGGAAGAAACTGAGCCCGCAGGAAATATCCAGCCCAAGGTCACACGGACAGGCTCAAATTACCAGCACGGCTCCACAGCCAGGCTCTTCCCACCATCCCACGTGGCGTTTCTCATAAGAAGCAGCAACAATGAGACAAGTCCCCCTGGGCCTCTGTTGAAGCTGGTCCCACCCTGACCCGGGGCCCTGGGTATGGAAGTCCCACAGCAACACCACTTGGGCTTGCAGGGTCTTTCCCAGGAGCTAGTTCGGTCTCATTCTCCAGCACAAAGACGCTTCCAGGCCAGCGCCAAGAGCTCAAGGTGATGGGCAGGGGCCAGCTTTTCTCTGGCTATTCAAGATGGACCGGCACCGATGCCCCTCACTAGACTCTCACTTGGCAATGGGTTCAGTCCCTGAAGGTCCCTCTGACAGACGCCAAGCCACATGCTGGCTGGCCTGCTCCCACTAGCGTTCCTCAAGAACCCCCAGCAGGGGGCTGCGTCTCCTTGACTGGTACAGGGAATCTCAGGACATCACAGCTCTTGGGCTGGGTCCTGCCCACAGCACCTTGAATGTCTTCGTCACCAAGTTCTTGGTGCCAAAGCACTGAGTTAGAGCCCAAACTCACTCCCCAGGCATGCTCAGAGGCGGCGGAGAGCTCCCACCCAGGCACAGAAGGGCAGAGGCTGGGGTGGGGCGGGATTAATGTTATCTCCTCACTGGGCCAGCCCTGCATGTGATGGTCAAGCTACAGAACTGTGTTTTTCCAGCCCCCTGGCTTGGTTTGGGGGAGGATGAAGATGAGACGGTCTGAGCTGGCTTTTTGGAGGTGGTTTGGTGATTGATGGGAAGAACCTCTGGATGAAATGATCGGAGTGACCTTATTATTACTCAAGAGAGGACAGAGCCCCATTCAGCAGCAGATGTATGGACACAAGGCCCCCTTCCCTTCCCTTCCTTCCTTCCCTCATCTGAGATCCATCCACGACCAGGCTCTTTTGAGTCTAGGACAGAACCCAGGTCAGTGAGGGTCTAGGGTGACCCAGAGGCATCCAGCTTGGAAGACTGGGTAGTGAGGATGCTTTGCCGATATGGGGAACGGGTTTTGGCTGGACACAGGGAATACGGTGAGGTCAGCTTTAGACACGCTGAGTCGAGGAGTCTCCGGGATAAACATCCCACAGGCTCGGGCCTTGGCACTGAAGCTAGAAGGAGACCCAGACCAGAGGTGGACCAGAGAGAGAGAGAGGCCTAGAGTCGGGGAACAAAGCCACGGCAGGAAGGAACTGCTGGGGAGAGAGTGAGTCGTGAGAGGGAAAGAGGCCCTGGAGAACCCGGTGGATGTGACCATGTAAAAAAGAGGCGCTGTATTTCTAGGGTCTCCGAGCAGTTAGTTCTCATTAAGTGTAAAAGAAATGAGAGCAGTTTCACAGGCGAGAAATTTGGCACTCATCACCTTCATCACGTGATCAGAATCAGCATCACCAATGCGGGCGTGTATCAATACCACGCGTCTCCCAATAAGACGCACTAAGAACACAGCATCACTTCTGGGATATGCTTTCCAGAAACGCAGAGCAGGGAAACACTGGGGAAACCCAAAGTGAGGGACATTCTACAGAATATCTGGCCTGTCCTCAAGAAGGTCAAGGTCAAGAAAAACTGAGGACTGGTCCCAGCTTAGAGGAAACTAAAGAGGTGTGATGACTGAACGTAACGTGTGGTCCTAGGTTGGATCCTGGACTGCGGAAAAGGCTATAAGAGACTGTAAATGGTACCTGCCTACAATGGCATGTTATTCTGTGTAAAAGGAAATGAAGTATCAGCCACAAAAAGGCATGGAGGAAACTCAAGTGCATGCTGCTAAGTGAAAGAAGTAAGAAAATCAGTGGCTGCTGGGGCTCTGGGGGAGGGGAGAGGGATAGAGGAAGAGCTGGGAGAAGGTTAAGGCAGTGACACCATTCTGCGTGACACTGCAGCGTCATCAGACATTTGTCGAAGCCCATAGAAGGTGCAACACAAAAAGTGAACCCTAGTGTTAACTATGAACTCTGGTTAATAGTGATGAACTTTAAAAGCATAGCTATTGAATGAATAATAAAGTGAACTAATAAATGAGAAGAAAAAAAAGCACAGCTATAGTGAGAGAAAGTTATTGCCTAACGTGGAGAACTCACTAAGAGATTTAGTGAGTTCTGAGACTTGGTCTTACAATATTTCTTCTGCTCTAGCACGCTGAATGTAAGGTACAGCACTAGTTTACACACCGCTAAGAAAGAAAGAGACCCAACAACCAAGATGGAGCGTCTGATTGGAGATCCCACATAATGCCGGGGCCACACGGGGCTATGCGTTCAGGGTCCGGGGGGAACCGAGGGTTAATCCCGCCCCACCGAAAGGGGAAGCAAGGAATTCCCAGGTCTTATCTTGGCACTGGGTGCGGGCAGGAAATAAAGTCTCCCCTGAGAATTTGAACCTCAGTCCAGAGCTCCCAGAGGTGGGTCATCTAAATCGACACAATCAGTGTGGTCCAATGGAAAACAAAACTCAACCTCCAAGGAGAGATTTTAATTTAAAGAAATCTCAGGTGGAAAGTGTCCCGGGTGGCAGAGAAAAGTAAGCCCCAGTCTTCGCTGGAAAAACTAGATTGTAATAGGACACCCCCATTCCCGAGAGATGAAAATGTGAAAAATTATGAGTCTAAAACCTGTGAATAAAATGCCACTCTCGAGTCTCTCACCATCTGGACCCATCACCCAGAGGCCACAGCATGGGATGCCCGGGAGGAATCTGCTCTCCATGCCTGCACGCGGGCATGTGGGCCTGCCTAGTGCATGCCGGCAAAGGCAAGCGTTGGCAAATCTGCTCCTCAACTAACAGGCTGTCTCAGGTAGGACCACTTCCCTGTACCAACGCAGGAATTCAGTCGACTCACAGCCCAACAGCAGCTCGAAAAGCAATGACATTTCATGTGTCTGATTGCTTCAAGCAGACGTATCCGGTGGCACCGAGCCGGCAAGTGTGTAGGCAGCTGCAAATTTAATAAATCTTAATTATTCTGTTTATATAAACAAGGAGGCTGAAGCCACTGACGTAGTTGGAGCTTTCAGTGGCTTGGTGTGTGGAGAGAAAAAAAGTGTGGAGAGCCAACTGCTCATAAATAATTAGCTTTGGGGCAGGGTTTTCTTTTTTTTCCCCCCTTCCCTTTGGACTAAAACTCATATATGGAATGTTTTTAAGTTGGCAAGATTACAACCTCGGAAAACAGCACCTATTTTCTACCTGTCAGACCTGCGTGTGTGTGTGCAGAGCCCCACACACGCATGTGTGCACCCCTCCCAGCCAAACAACACCAGAGCCGCACCAGCAGGAGGATCCCCCCCACTGCTCCCCCCAGAAGCGGCGCTATCCCTCTGCCCTCAGGAAGGGAAGCAGAGGCAGTGACTGCAGACCTCTCCTCGGTCCTCATTTACATGGCAATTAAGAATCTGCTGCTTTACGATAAGAACTGTTAGTTCAGCGGACCCGCATTTTATTCCTTGGAAAACCCTGGTTAAGTGACTCGCCAACGGTCACACACACTGATGGTGGATCCTGGACTCAGATCCAGAGCGTACAGCAGCGGTTCTCAAAGTCTGGTCCCCGGGCCAGCAGCAACAGCGTCATCTGGGAGCTCGATGGACATGCAGATCCTAGGGCCGCCCCCCTCAGACCTAATGCATCAGAAACTCTGGATGTGGGACCCAGAAATCTGTGCTGAAACAAGCTCATATAAAGGAACCCCAGATGGCCTCTGTAGATTGGCTTCCGAGCTGCTTGCTTCTTCACAGGGGGCCGAGACCCATGAGCTCAAAAGCCAGCCAGCACTGAACTCAAACTTTCACACATCCATTTGTTTCTAAATGAAGCCTGAATAAGATTTTTTTTAGCCATTTAGAGTCTGCCTGCTTTGCATATCCCACGAAACTGTGCCCAACGTGGGACAGTCATAGATAAGATCAAACCTGTAACTGTAAAGACCTCAAGCCACTGCTGTCCTTGGGCGGTCCCTGGCCAGAGACTCGACATCGTGCGGGCAACACCGGCTGTGGGTGTGAGCCTCTCTCCCAAACCCTTCCACCCAGCACTCCCCGAGCAGGCCTTTGCTCTGGTGAGCTATCCCAAGTACCTGAAACGGTGCTTGGTACCAAGTCAGTGCTCAGTACATATCTGTGAAATGAACGAATGAGGAGCCGGTCAATGAACCTAGGGTTGTGAACACCCCACATGAACCGGTTTCAGGCTGCCAGGGACCTGAGTCTGCACTGCAGGGCTGGTGTCAGCCAGCCAAGCGCCCCCCTACTCAAAAACACCACAGGACCCAGACATGACTGCCCCTGGACTCTGGCCTGGGAGCTACATAGATGGGGGCTCCCAACCAGAGTGGCTTAAAGAGCAGGCGTTGGAGACAGCCTGGACACCGGGCCCTGAGCCCCCCTGTACCACCAGGAGTCACAGGCTGGGCTGTGTGCACCACGCTGCCTTCCTGATGTGCTCCCCTACTTCATGAGGAGGCCCTCTGTTCTTCTAAATCAGGGGGGGAAACCAGGGCTTCCGGTCTCCTCTAAAGAACGAACAACAGTTCATATGATCTTCAAAATTCACTCATGAAGTAAATAAAGTCGGCACTGATGGTTCCATTTTACAGATGGGGAAAGTAAGCCCCAAGAGTCAAAGCAACTTGCCCGAGGCCGCAAAGCTGGTGGACGCCAGGCCCAGAGCACAGCATTGGTCTTGTGACTGCCCCAGCCAGTCCCGGGGACACCTGCCGTCCCACAGATGGAGACATGAACACCAGCTGGAGACCAAGAAGTCCAGGTGGACAGAGCCCCTGGGAACACAGACTGCAGGGCCCGAGAGATCTCGTGGCCCCGGGGCTCTTTGGAGCAGAGCGTGCTGCGGGCTCACGTCATGAGCCAACGCTTGTCAGGACAACAAGCGTGCTCTCAGCAAAGGTGGCGCCGGGGACACCAATTTACACGGGACTTTTCCAGAAGCGGGGAGAGCCTCCAGCCCCCAGGGATGCTTTCTCCAAGGCACAGCGTGGATGGTTACGTGTGGGCTTAGGAGGCAGAGGCCAGAGGCCACCCAGGAGCCGTGCGCCTTGACTGGACATGTCACTCCTTCTTGCCTTCCCTTGTTTGCCTCACGCTTAACATGGCGGTAGCGATGCCTGCTGGGCGTCTAGGGGACAGTTAAGTGAAACGCCCTCACCGCGATTTGGCACAGAACCTGGCACACACTGGAGGGTCAACACGTAGAGTAATAATTCTTATTCCTCATTATTACTACGATTACTGCTGTCACTGTTGTTGCTTTGGCCTGCAAGCCCCGCGGAAGGGGCTCTGAGCGCTTCACCCCTTCCTCTTTTGTCCCCCCCCCCCCCCCCCCCC
>NW_020172178.1:2021715-2089275 GCF_003031525.2 Neophocaena asiaeorientalis asiaeorientalis
CGGATGCCCGTCTACTACTCAGGTGGTCGCGAGGTCCAGTGACCCGGAGTGGTCCAGGTTTCCTGGGACCGTCCCAGTTTACGACTGCTGTCACAGCAGTGTCCCTGCTCACTCCTCCCGTGTCCTGTCACAGCTGAGAACACTGTGCATCCCTGAGAGCAAGGACCCCCGGGGGGCCAGCACAGTGCAGCCCAGAGCCGATTCCCCAGAAACGTCCCTCAGACCTCATGGAACCTTCCAGAAAGCCCAGGGGTCCTGCCCCAGCAACACAGGCCCAGCAACCCTCCAAATGCCCTGCCCTATAGCTGTGTGGAGCAGATGGCAGACACCGTACCTTTTGGAATCCAGTCGGCTCCCCTGGAGAATTCTGCGTCTGTTATTTTAGGTAAGGAGAGGAAAAGGGAAAAAAAAAAAAAACGAAGTTAAGTGAGTGAAACTCAAATCCCAGCAGAGCCTGTAATGGAATATTCATTTTGTCAGGGGAGTGTTTCTTTAAAACTTGTGGTCATCTGGACAGGCTGAACCAGCGGGTGATTCAACTTAATGAGCTTTTTAACGCGCATGGGGCCCAGGTGGGGATCCTGTCTGGGAAGCCCTGGGCCAGGGCCACGGGCGTGCTGACCTGGCTGGGGCTGGGGTGACACCTAGTGGCCGACATGGCTGTTTCAGGGCCAGAAAAGCTGCAGCCCCAAAGCTTGGAGTCTGGGGTCTGAGGGCCTAAAGGGCTCCAGGAGGCCACCCACCCTGTCTTTGGATTAACCCCCGTGCCTCTGTTTCCCCATCAGTTCTCAGGGAATAATAACGGTGCCTTCATTATAAGACCATAATGAGGACATAGCGTTTAATAAAGGCTGTTATGAGTTTAGCTATTGTTATTGTTTTGTGTGAGACCTGGGGGCGCCTAGGGGGAAGGTGCTTCCTCAATGTTACAAAGCAGGTTAGTGGAGGAGGGGGCCTAGATCGCAGGTCCCACTCCAGCGTTCCCTCTGTCATGCCTCCAACACCAGGGTGCGTTTAGTGCTGGCTTTGCCCCTTCCTAGCCATGTGGACTTGGGTGAGTTTTTTAACTCTTCAGTCTCAGCCCCACTCTGAAGGCTGGAAATGCAACTACTCTGGCAGAGGGCTGCTGTAAGCACTGAATGGGACGATGCACATAACGGTTTCAGGTTGGTAAGTAGCAAAGCCGTTGTTATTGGAGCTCCAGCCTCAATGGGTGGCAGGAGGGCCAAATGACAAATTGCAAGTCACGCGCCTAGGACCCATGAGTCTCCGTCTCCTCTCTCTGAGTGGTCCCCTCAGCCTGTTCTGTGGAGGCATGGGGCAGAGTGGATGCGGGCCCAGCTATGTCTCCCCAGGGCCTGGGACCTGTGCATCCTTAGCACGTACAAGCAGGTGGCTGGAGTCCTTTAGTTTGGACTTGTAGAGCATCCACCGGTAGCGCAGATCCTCCAGCTTATCTGAGGACCCCCTTGCTGGCCTGAGACGAAGGAGGTTTTCAAAGAGATGCTGACCTTCTGGTACCCGAGCCTCCAGCTCCTAGAGGGAGAAAGACAGGGTCACGTGTGCCTTCCAAATGGCCGAGGAGGTCCCACCTGGTTGGTCCGGAGGAGCCGTTCAGATTTCACTTAAGAGGCAGCCCACAGAATACGGCCCTGCGTGATAAACTCTGGAGGTTGAACTCTACACTGAAATGTTTTCACTGGGGGAAGACAAGGTCATATTTAGGATTCTGAACGGTCACTCTGGCTACAGAATGAGCCATTACTGAGATGCGGACCCAACAGGAAGGAGGGAGGGCAGCTTGGACGCTATTGTCATAGTCAAGGTCAAAAATGATAAATGCCTAGATTAAGACAGTGGTAGTGAGGAAACAAACGACAAAAACCCAGGGGGTGGAATCAAGAAGGGCTTGGCGACTAACTCGATGTGGGAGAAGGAGAAAGATTTGCGGTAGATGGATTATCCCTCCAGCCCCCTGCCACATCCACGCCTTTTGCAATATGACTTTGCAACATTTCCCATCAAGAGGTGGAGTCTATTTTCTCTCCCCTTGAATCTGAGCCGGCCTCGTGACTTTCTTTGTCCAACAGAATGCAGGGGAAACGATGTGCCAGTTTCTAGCCTAGGCCTGAAAAGGCCCTGCATGCCCTCTCTCGCTCTCTCAGACCCTGCCTCTGTTCTGGGAAGCCCAGGCTGCCCTGCAGGAGGATAAAAGGTGTGTAGTGCACCTCGTGTTCATCTCGAAGAGCCCACCAAGCTCCAGAGGACAGCCACCCTGCTGGTCTACAAATAAGGGCACCCAGCCAAGATCAGAAGCAGTGCCCAGCTGACCTCAGTCAGTCTGAATTGCCAAACTTCAGAATCATGAATTAAATAAACAGTTGCTCTCTTAAGCTACAAACTGTTGGATGGCTTGTTCCATAGCAAGAGTTAACCGATAAAAGAATTGTGATTAGTGGTGATATTTTCCAAGTTGGGGCTACAGCAGTAGGCTGAATGAAGAGATGAATGAATGGATGGTTCTTCTAAAATATTTGAAGCAAAGAAGTTTTCTTCTTCTTCTTTTTTTTTTTTTTACAAATTTATCTATGTATTTTTGGCTGCGTTGGGTCTTCATCGCTGCACGCGGGTTTCTCATTGCGGTGGCTTCTCTTGTTGCGGAGCACGGGCTCTAGGCGCGTGGGCTTCAATAGTTGTGGCTTGTGGGCTCTAGAGCGCAGGCTCAGTAGTTGTGGCACGCGGGCTTAGTTGCTCCGCGGCCTGGGATCAAACCCTTGTCCCCTGCATTGGCAGGAGGATTCTTAACCACTGTGCCACCAGGGAAGCCCTGAGGCAAAAAAGTTTTAAAAACTATTATTTATACACAAGCCAGAACAGCTCAAGGGCTATGTATGTGCTCCTGTTTTTAGAACTCCCTGGCGACAAGCACATCTCTAGGGGCAAATCCTTCGGAAACAGGGCCTTTCCTTGGGAACAAACCTGCAGTTTTGTTTCTCTGGTCCTCAGGTCCTTGGCGGTGGCAGTTCTCATGGCGATGATTCTAACCAACTTGGAATTATCCACCTGCAACCAGTGCTCAAAGCTCCTCAGGAGCTGGGAGAAATCTTCACAGCTGGCTTCCTCCTCCTGAAGCACATTTGTCTGCGGGAAGGTACAGCACGACCAACACATCAGCGTTTTTGAAAACAGTCCACTAGCCACATGTCCTGGGGATTCCATCTGAGCAGAGGGGTGGGGCCAAGGATGCCCAAACGGTGATAAGAGACACCTAGGGGTCGGGGGGGATGAGGAATGCATCTCTACTCAATGTGGCCATGTTTAGGGGCCAAGGACATTCCTCACTGTCACCTCCCTGGTCTCCTGGAGACAGCCAGCATCATCTCTTACCAGAATGTCTATAACAGTGGTCACCTTCTGCCACTTTTGTCCCCCTCCAGGCTATGCGGCCAGAGTGATCTATCTAAAATGCAAGGCCACTCAGCTGAGCCTCACTTATACACTTTAGTGGCCTCTCACACTCTTGATGTGGCCTGAGAGCCTCAGATTCTGGCTCTGCCTGGCTCTGCAGACCGTGCCACCTGCCCCATCCTCCGAGCTCTCGGCCCCTGGCGCCGGTGCCCTCTCCCTCCGTCTTTGCACACATGGCCTCCTCTGCGTGGGATGCACCCCCTCCACTCCTCTCCTTGACTCCCACTCGGCCGTGAGGATCCCCCGACATTTTCTTTCTCCCAGGAGGGCTTCGCTACCCCAGGTCACATCACTCTGCAACAGGCTGCCATAGCGCCTGGCCCCTCTGCCTCCGAGAAACGCATGTTCCGTAAACCCTTATTCTATTGCCTTGTGGTTCCCATTTCCTTGCTCCTCAAAACGTGCTCCGAGGCCCAGGAGCCTAAGCATCTCCTGGGAGCTTGTAGAAATGCAGAGTGCCGGGCCCCAGCCCAGACCTGCTGAATCAGAATCTTTTAACACGATCTGGTGGCACATGCTCTGTGCTGGATTCTACGTTCTCTGAGGGTTGGAAGTGTCTCTGTTTTATTGACAGCTGTGTCCCAGCTCCAAGCACAGTCCTCAGAACATAGTAACAGTCAGAAGTGCTTTCTGGATGGGGAAGTGAAAGAATGAATGGGAAAACAACTGAATGGACGTGTTGTCTTTGAAGAAAAAGGAATGGATTTCTTTTCAACGCGGTTTCGTTTTTTAAAGCCACTCAAGGGAAGGGATGGATGATACTATGTAGATAGGTTAGTTCTTTTTACAAAATACAGTTTAGGGCACAAAACGTACCCATCTTGTGTGCTTTCCGTTTGCATCTGGGGTCAGCAGGAAGCTTCCAACCCCGACACTCCTCCCTGCAAAGGCAGTAGCTGGGGTTTCTGAGGGTGAGGGCCTGTCTGCCCGAGGGATGCCTGGGACCTTCCCTAGTGGGGACCCCTGGGTCTCAGAGTTCCACAGGGAGCTCTTGTGCCACTACCGGGCAGGCTCACTTGAGATGGGACATGGTCCAGTCCTGAGCGGAGCATATGGCCCCAGGCAGGGAAGGGACTTTGCTGGAGACAGCTTCCCACCATCAATTGACTGGGGATCTGGTCCCTCCCCGGAAGCCCCACTAGACGGACTCACCTGACGGTGGTGTCGGAAAATAAGATCCATGGGGGTGATGAGAAACCCAGTCTTTGGGATGTTGTTGGTGAAAATCAGTTTCTTCCCCGAATCCACTTCCACCCTCTGTAGCTGCCGGTTCCTGACGAGGCTGAGAAGACAAACCAGCCCAGTCAGCGTGGTGATGGGATGGGGACTCCCCGGGTCACGGGAGAAGGAACAGAATCAGGGCACCAGGCTGTGGGAGCCGACTTCCGGTCTTCACAAGCCCACGCCTGTCCTTCGGGTTTGTCAGAACCTCCCCAGGGCACCTGCAGCTCCAGTTTCCTGCTAGAGGCTCACGTTACTGTCATCAAGGTGCACATACCCATCGATGCAGGTGAGGCCCAGGCCAGGAGGGGCTGGAGGCTAATTCCCAAGCTGAGGCGTTTCCTCGCTCTTAGTGCCTCTACTTAGAACTGCTTGGAGATGCCCGGAGGCAGCTGGCGCCACACCCGGCACCCAGACCCCAGCCATCTGTTCTAGGAGCGCGGCTGAGCTCTCCCTGGCTGGGAAGGGGGCTGCCCGAGACCAGGCGCAGAGCCGGGAGCCCTCTCACCTCAGAAGGCTTCCCCTCAGCAGCCTCAGGGCCCCCCAAGACTCCACCAGCTCCTGAAGCTCCTTCTGGACCACAGCAGCCCCCTCCGGAGAAGACTTCTCCATCACCAGCCGGCCGCGTGCTTCAATCAGGGGCAGCTGGGCCTCCTTTGCGGGGAATTCGTCCAGCAGCTTCTGAAGGACACACACACACACACACACACACACACACACACACACACACACATACACACAGAGTAAGGTAATGGGGAGGGGGGGTCTCTGCTCCCCAAACCTGCTTTTTTGGGATGCGGGGGACAGAATCTCTCTGTGGGGAGAGCCCTCTTACCTCGACATCGACCTCTCGGGACTGGGCATCCCATGGGCCCGTGTCCACACGGTGGGCCTCCAGCTTCTGCGTGAGCACGGAGATCCACTGTCGCAGCTCCAGAACCTCGTGGCTGAAGGTGCAATGTTCTCGCACGCTCTGCCGGCACGTGTCCACAAGGTCCTGCAGCACAGCCCCGGGGGACGCAGGCTGAGACCTCACCCTGCAGGACCCTCAGCCTTGCCGGAGCCCCAGGGGAGGATGGCCCCCAGGGCTCCCCATCCAGCCAAGAACATGAGGGGTTGGTCTTCTCTTCTGCACAGCGCAAGGAATTTACCCCAGAAAGACCGACTCTGGTTTTAAGTGCCTATATGCCTGTCCTACTTTTATGGAAAGTACCAGGTCTGGGTGAGGGTGTGGGCAATGGGAGCTCGCGTCCGTCACGGGTTTGGGCGTAAACTGGTACAACCACTTGGGAAGACCATAGGTCTGTATCTACTAAAACCCAACACAGGCATCCCTATGACCCAACCGTTTCATTCCTGCATGTAACCCATCAGATGTGAACATATCTTCACCAAAAGGCACGTGTGTGCTGTTACTTGTGAGAGCCCCAGACTGGAAACTACCCAAGTGCCTGTCAATGGTAGATGGATAAATGCACTGAGGTACATTCACAGGATGGAATATGTCACCTCTGCCGCAGCCAGAATGAACAATGTACACAGCAACCTAGTGTAACGTTATGGATGGATTTACAGCCATCACGTGGAGACCTAGAAGCCAGAAACAAAATGCAATATGCTGCCTTCATTTGAAGTAACGTATAAAATCAGGCAAACCCAGTCGATGCCATGCCAAGTCGAAGGTCAGGGTTACTCGCAGGTGTCAGGCAGCAACTGGAGGGGGCACGAGGACAGGTATTGTTCTGTGTTGTGATCTGGGTGCTGGTAACGCAGATTTTTTTGTTTTTACAAATGCATTAAGCGGCATAATTAGAGGTTCACTTTTCTGTATATGATTATACTTTGACAAAAAGTCTTTCAAATGGTCTTGCTTTGTTTCCCCTCCCGTGAGTCAATCATGGCTCAGCTCTCTGGGACCTTGTTCATCTCTGTCTCCACAAAAGGTGGGTGCTGTATCCAGCAGAGTAACCATTCTCTGTCCTCCTGGTCACCCAGCCTGAGACCCTCGAAGCCCCTCCCTCTCAGCCAACCACAGGCCAGTCAGACCCCAGGGTCTGTGGTCCCCTCTCTTGCTGTGATTCTCAGTTTAGGTCCTTGTGATTCTTTGTGATTCTTTCTAGGGCTCGCAGGCCCTAGAGCACAGGCTCAGTAGTTGTGGCTCACGGGCTCTAGAGCGCAGGCTCAGTAGTTGTGGCGCATGGGCTTAGCTGCTCCGCGGCATGTGGGATCTTCCCGGACCAGGGCTCAAATCCATGTCCCCTGCATTGGCAGGCGGATTCTTAACCACTGCGCCACCAGTGGTTTATTCAAAAATAAATTTTATCTATTTTATAAATTGAAGTATAGTTGATATAAAACGTTTCAGGTGTACAGCAAAGTGATTCAGTTATATGTACATATATATATATATATTTTCTTTTTCAGATTCTTTTCCATTATAGGTTATTATAAGGCATTATTTTATTATAATTACTCTCCTTTTATTTCCCTTTTTCATAATAGAAAAAGCGTTATATTAAATTTTAAAATTGTGCAGGTAACACTATGATTCAGGATTGCAAAGAAGATGTCAGGAATATTTGTTATTAACATAGGACATGCAGGGTCCGGAAGGGTGGAGAACCCTGCCTTAGACTAGCATTCTTGAGCTGCGGCTGCCTGACAGCTGGCTTTGCACGCCGGGGGCACTTGTGACAAATGCAGACCCAGGACGCCATTTAAATCAGTGTCAGGGTGGGGCTGGAGCCTGCATCTCAACTTGTCCTCAGGCCAGTTTTGAAGGAGCCATCCCACTACCCACACCTACTGGCCGTCCCACCACCGAAGGGGCATCGATCCTGCGTGGACCCCAGCAAGATCCAGGTGGCCACTAGAGGGCACTGCATACGGGGCTTACGGCCACCAGGACCCACCTTTCAACCTGGCGTTACCGCCGCAAAGGATGGGGACTGCTGCGCGTGTGCAGCCTGGTCCGTGCTTTGGCCTCCCGGCACATGTGGAATGGTATGCTTAACTTGTTGCTGACTCCGTTGCCCATCTACCCACCAGAACTTAAACCCAGGAGAGCAGGGGCCTTGGCTGTCCCGCTCACGCTGCCTCAATCCTTAGAGCCCAGAACACTGCCTGGCATACAGGAGGTGCTCAGTAATTGAGGTGCTCCTGAATGAATGAGGAAGGGAAGAAAGGAAGGGAGAAAGAAAAAGAAGGGTTGGAAGGAACGATGGAAGAAAAGAGGGAGAAAGTCCCCAGGAGTGTCCGATGTCTCTGTCACAGCACAGACCCTCCGCCGGCCCCTTACCTCCAGAGACCTGTGCAGGGTCTGGTGGTCAGAGGAGAGCTGGTCCATTCTGTGCTGGTGGTGGGAGTTCCCCTGGACGAGAGGCCTCATGGCCTCCAGCTGCACCCCCAGGTCCAGCCCCTCCTCCTGTAGCCCCTGCAGGAGAGGAAGGAATGAGTAGAGCACGCTTTCCGCTTCTCCTTGTGGAAGCTGATCAGGGCGGGGGCTCCGAGTGGGAGAGACTGGGAGGGTCCTGGGACCGTGGGGCTCCCCCTCTCCATCCACCACACCATATGACTGTCTGATGGGCCCATCCTCAGGACTGGTGAGAATTTTAAAAATGAGATGAAAACATTCTGAGACACCATGAAAATAAACTGCTAAAGACCAGAAGGCATCTCTGGGGGACAAACTCACGTCTGGACTTATACTTGATGACCACCTCTTAATATGAAAAATCACATCTCAGCTTTAGTTTTAAAGCCCCAAATGCATCGTTTTTCATACCTTCCAAAGAACATTCCCAGTTATGTATGAGCTGTGCCTGGGTTTTAAAAAGATAATTGTTGTTTCACGTGCATTTTAAAAACCGGCAAGCTCCTCATGTAGCCAACAATTATTCATGATCAACCTACGTAGAGTCCAGTGTGTTTTCAAACATTTATTCTTAATCCCCAAGTCATTTATTCAACTGAAGGCCTCTGGACTCATTAGGAACACTTAGTGAAGCAACTTTAAAAGTAAATATTCACGTTAGACTTTGGAACCATGGAGTAAGCAAAAGGACAGCCTATCATTTTGTTAGACTCAAGAATCAGCCATTTGGAGGTGCTTAAGGCCTTGCTGAGGCCAGGAACCATCAGGTATATCAGCAGAGATTCATCTGAGATGAAAGGTCAGTTCTCAGGGGAGGGTCTAAATATCTGGCTCGGGCTGGCCGCTGCTTTGCTGGTTACTGTTACTGCAGGGGGCTGCTTCTAGGCACAGCTGAGTATCTGCGTAGAGGTGACTCAGGCCCGACAGACCTCTTACCTGCAACCTCGAAAGCTGGGCCTGTTTCCCAGGAAGGTCCCGCTGAAGCCCATTCTCAGCGCGGACCCTGATTTGGAGGTCTGAGAGCCTTCTCTGCAGGGGATCAAAAGCAGCTCCGAAATCTTTGTGTTGAGCGAGTGAGCTCTGCGGAGACAGAACAGGCAGCACACAAATCAGCTTTCTTCTCAGGCTCCCTGTGGTACAACCTGACACTCACAGACTAGCTGCTCTATCTCCAGCCTCCCCCTGGCTGGCTCGTACTCACTCAGGCGCCGCCCCCTCCAGGAAGCCTTCCTGGAGCCCTTGAGGGTGTTTGACTCCCCTCCTTGAGGACCGTAGTGTCCTCACCTAACAGTTGTTCTGCCTCTAGAACAGGGGCTGGCAAACTACATCTCCTACCACACACCCCAAGTCCCAGCAGGGGCCTGTGTTTGTAAATAAAGTTTTATTGGAACACAGCCGCACCCATTCATTTACAGCTGCTTTCATGCTATAGCGGCAGAGTTGAGAAGCTGCAACAGAGACCACTTGCCCTGCGAACCCTCAAATGTTTGCTAAATGTTTGCTCCGTGGATTAGATCAGACCAGGGATGTAATGCTCTTAGCAGGTGCCAGGCCCCTGGTCAGTGCCCCAGAGACCATCTCTTTCATCATCATCATTATTAGATGCTCAGCAAACATTTGTTACCTAAAAGAAACTGGCCACAACATCCCACGTTATGTCTTTGATTTCGTGTGGCCGTTTAGAAGTGTCCCTAATAATACTAGCTCCCAGCTCTCCAGTGGTTTAAAGTTTACAAGTGTTTTTCTCTGTGTCTTCTTATCTGACAGTCCCCAGCTCTTTGCAGAAAACAGTTCGACTTGATCGGTGAAGAAGGGAATTTGGGGGCAGAGGTGGGAGGCCGACAGGTGAGAAGGATCGCGCCATAATCCTACCCAGATGATAGATGAGGGGCCTGAGGGCGTGGGGGACAAAGCGATATGTCCAGGGCCACGTGGTGGCCAGTGGCAGAGCTGGGGTCAGGATGCAGGGCTGCCCTTCCTGGAGGGCCGGGTCGACGGCTGAGGGCCGCCAGCGGGGCTCACCTGCAGTTTGCTCTTTCTCTGCAGAAGTCGGTTGTGCAGTAAGTCTCTGTCCCTCACGGAAGTTGCCACCTGCTCCAGCAGGGCCGTGGCTCTCTCCTGGCCAAAGATGCCGCCCAGCAGGTCTTTCTCCAGCTGCAGCATTGTCAGCTCCTCCTTCAGGCGGGAGCTTTCCGCCAGGGCTGCCTAGGGGAGACAGGGCCTCCGTGAGCCGCAGGGCAGGATGAGGCTGGAGATGGGGCCAGGAGCGCACCTGTTCTGGCTGTGCCTGCTCAGGAGGCTGGGCCTTGGTGCTGGTTTCCAAGGAAGTGGCAAACGTGAGGAGAAACGGGCGGGCAGGAGGGCGGTAGGAGGCCCTGAATGGCAGGGTCAATCTGATTCCTCTCTCACCTCCACATCCATCTTATTACCAAAGCCTGAGCAAGAATTCTACCTCCTACGTGTTCCGGAAATCCGTTCTCTCTCCATCCACCACCACTGACTGTGCTCACCTGAACCCCAGAAGCTCCTGACCGCCTGCTGCCTCCCAGCCGCCCCCCGAAATCGACCGTCCACACTGCAGCCGAACCCCAAACTAACCAGTCTGATCCTCTACTCGGTGATCCTCTATCACCGACAGCAGTGGGCCATCCCCCAGTTGGTGTATGGGACACTTCGAAGGGGCTAAGGGCCTATGGGATCATGATCAGAGGAAATTCTGGAAGGCTTCCCAGAGGAGGTGGCACCTGAGTGAAGTCGTGACGTGTAGGAGCTCACCGGGCAGAGAGGGGAGGAAAAGGGGACTCAGAAGCCCTGTGTAATGGGCAGCTGGCTCCTAAGCAGGCAGCCTGAACTCTGCACAGCCCAGGCCTCACCTCCTCCAGGAAGCCTCCCCTGACCACATTCCCAGCCTACATGCACTCTTCCTGCCCCCAAAGCCTTGTTCCCCGCTTCAGGCTCCTGCTGATGAACAAGCTGTTGGGGACAAATACCTCTTGCTTCTCTAACTGAGGGCACAGGGGCCCTGGAGGCCAGGGGTTTGGTCTTCAGCTGGCCAGAGTCCTTCCATTTGATATCTGATGATGTTACAGAGACGCTGAGCTGGGCATGGGGCTGGGAGAGGGAGAACTAAGACCCCAGCCCAGGTGTGTGGTTTGCAATTAGCTACACAGAGGTCAAGCCTCTAGCTGTAGGGAGTCACCTTCACCCCCTTTTCGCCAGACTCAGACACAATATCACGAGTGTTAAGAATTTAGGCTGGGGAGTTGCAATCATGAGTTTGGATTCCATACTAACTGGGAGAACTTGGGCAATTCCAAGCCTCGGTTTTCTCATCGGTAAATTAGGGGTAGTCACACCCTAGGTCACGGGGCTGCCGTGAGGCTTAACTGCCTAGAAAGCATTTAACGTACTGCAGGACCCACAGTGAACACACCATAAAAGACAGATCTTCTCAGCCATTATTAGTTAACCGACTGTTATGTGTTGAATTGTATCCTTCAAAAAAGATATGGTGGAAAAAAAAAAAAAAAGACTCATGGGGAGAAGATGGCCACATGATGACAGACACGGAGATCAGAGTGATGGACCGACAAGCCAGTGAACACCAGCGACTGCCAGCAAATACCAGAAGCTAGAAGAGGTAAAGGAGGATTCTCCCCTAGAGCCACTGGGAAGAGCAAGGCCCTCCTGACACCTTGACTTTGGACTTGCAGCTTCCAGAACTTGGAGAGAATGAACTTCTGCTGTTTTAAGCCACCAGTCTTTGGTGCTTTGTTGCAGCAGCCCCGGGGAACTAATACACCAGCCATGCCCAGGTTTTGGCTGGAGCTTTGCAGATCCACAGGCTGCTCTGAGGCTAGATGCAGGAGCTGAGTCGAGAAAAGAGAGAGCTGGCAGCTTGAGCCCTGGCCTGTGAAATCCATCCCGCCCAGGTGCGCCAGTGGGAGTGATGAAAGACATACTCCCAGCCAGCAAACAGCGTCCAAACGTGAATAAACCAAAGTCCTGGCCCCAAGTGTTCCAACCCACTGCTCCGTGAAATTCCCACACTGGGAGTCCTGGGTCATACTCTAGAAAGACAGGACCTCTCTCCTGCTTCGAGGAGGTCCCGGTTTGCTTTCTGCCTTAGTGGGAAGGACAGGATGAAATATAGTTGTGACGCAGTGGGGAAAGTTAGACAGGTCTGGGTCGAAGCCGGCCCTGTCACTTAATGGTTGTGTCACATCCAGCAAGTGGCTTCCCCTCTGGGGCATTTGCTCTTCTCAACAGTCAAATGATAATAAGTGTTCTGAACGCCTCACAAACCTATTCTCAGCAGCCAGAGTGAAGACGTGGATAAGAACATTAGACAAGAGTCTAGAACCCACCATTCTGCCCCCAGCTCTGCTCTCCTGAGCAGCCTGACCTTGAACAAGCTCCCTAACTTCTCCCTGGCCCCAGTCCCTCATCAGTAAAATGAGGAGAATGCTAGCAATGGAAACAGAAATCCATGTACATAGATAATCAAAATATGCTGATTATGGCAGTGAAAATTGGAAAGAACCTAAACAATCTAAGTGCAGAAACTTTAAAAAAAAATGACATGGAATATTCTGCAGCCATTTCAAGTGACAGCTTTACTGAACCATTTTAAAGGCCGCTGAGAAGAAGTTCATATGTGTCAACTGAAAGTATCTGAATATACAGCCATACAGCATGAGCTCAAATACACGGTGGGGATGTACACTTGCAGTGGTGGCACCCACCTTGGGGCCATGAAGGCAGACGTGGTTTAGAGCTGGAAAGAGCTTGGGTCCTGGAAGATACTGCTGAGCTATCAAGCCAGCTCTGGGGCAACCTGAAAGTCTCCGTGTTTGTTTGTTTGTTTAATTATTTAATTTTTTGGGCCGCGTTGGGTCTTCGTTGCTGCTCGTGGGCTTTCTCTAGTTGAGGTGAGCGGGGGCTACTCTTCGTTGCGGTGCACGGGTTTCTCATTGCGGTGGCCTCTCTTGTTGCAGAGCACGGGCTCTAGGCGCATGGGCTCAGTAGTTGTGGCTCGCGGGCTCCAGAGCGCAGGCTCAGCAGTTGTGGCGCACGGGCTTAGTTGCTCTGTGGCATGTGGGATCTTCCCGGAGCGGGGCTCGAACCCATGTCCCCTGCATTGGCAGGCGGATTCTTAGCCACTGCACCACCAGGGGAGTCCCGTCTCTGTGTTTTAAGCCACCACTGATCAGGTTTCCTGTCACTTGTCACATGCAGCCCAATTGACACACAATAAAGGTAATGGCCTGACACCCTGCTGTTTCTCAGCACTGCTCAGGCTTCCACCTGAGGACTGCCTGCAGCAGGGTCCTAAAGAGAAGGGCTGAGCGCAGATCCGTGCAGAGTCCTGGAGCCACACCAGGCACCAGGCTTCACCTCCTTCCCAAGAACTGACGGTGACTTTTGTCGCTGATAACTACAAGTGTTGACATTTCCTGTGCACTTAGAACTCACCAGACAGGGTACAGTGGGCTCCACCCAGACATCTGGAGGACCCAGAGACACGCCTGTCCCTGCGGGGTCGGCTGAAACGCTAAGCTTGGCTGGTGGCCTCCCCCAGCTGCACCCATCAGCCCTCCCGACAGAGCCATGCGGACCTCAATCTGCGGCAGGAAGGTGTGGATGGAGGGCGGGTCCGGCAGGCTGGCGGTGACGTCCACGATCCTCTGGGCCAGAGCCCTCCACAGCTGCAGCTCCTGCAGGGGCCGCTGGAAATGCCGCCACAGGTCCACGCCCGCGGCATTACGCAGTCTGCTGCTCTTGGCTTTCATGCTGTGAGCACCGTGGAGGGGGAACCGAGAGAGGAGAGAGCGGGTCAGTATGCCCAGGAAGAGCAAGGCCGCTGCCCAGAACCCAGAGCGCCCAGCTTGTGCTGCTTCCAGGGCGGGCACTCTCCTCTCCTACGGACTACTGGGCTGGGACCCTGAGGCCTGTGCTGCCCAGATAAAAGGGCACTGGAGGTAAGCCAGTCCTCGAATCGACTTGCATCCCAGCTTCTGGACCAGGGAAAGAGTCAAGCCTGGAAGAGGAATTATGGGGCCCCCAGGCTGGTACCGCCTGCCCCCAGGCACCTCGCGGAAGCAAAACAGAATACTTTCTTGAGTAGGGTGCCATTACTTGAGGCCCAAATAATTTCTACAGATAATTTTTCCAATATACTGTCCATCGTATAGCACAGGGAACTATATTCCATAACTTGTAATAACCTATAATGGAAAAGAATCTGAAAAAGAAACGATATATATGTATAACTGCATCACTTCGCTATACACCTGAAACGAACAAAACGTTGTAAATCGACTACATTTCCAAAAAAATACATAGATATATGTACAGATATAATGTCTAGCACCCAGTCATAGATAACCAGCGCCTACCACCTCCACGGGAGCAACGAAGGGGAGGGAGCCCTCGGCCACCCGCTCCCACGGCCCACTTTATGCACAGGAGATTCAGTCTCACCACCACCTCAGCATCTTGTGGAGGACCCAGGCCCTTGTTCTGGGTGTACACATGTAGGGCCTGTGCACACCGTGGGGTGAGAGTCACCTGGCAAGGCAGGAGGTCCCTGAGTTCCTTCTCGAGGAAAACCCCTGCATCAGAGGCAGGAGGATGAGAAGTGCTACAGGGGCAGGGACAGTTGGGCTGTGTTCCAAACACCTCTGAGCCTCATGCAGTAAAAACAGGTACCGATCCTGAATTTACACTGTGCCCAGCTCCACACAGGGTGGGTATTTGAACTGCTGGTCTTTGCTGGGCTAAGACGCTGGAGACCTAGCCGCGCCCGAACCCATGGGCGGACAGGGAGGTAGGGGCTGGTCTGAAGTCAGGTCCAGCGCTTACATCAGCACGGCCATCAGCAAGTGGGGCACAATGCTGGCCTAGTGAAAAGCCCTCCCCTTCGGCCATTACATAGGGGACCCATCCCCCGTGCGAAGCTGCATAAGGAGACTTGATGGAAATAAGTGAAGAGGCCACATAGCACGGAGAAAAGCAAAGTTCAGGCCTCTTTCTGGGAGCAGAATGGAAAATACTTCGAAAAGGGGGTCAGTACCTGAGCCCAGTGAGACCCTATAATGGCCAGTCGTTGATAAGAACAAGAACTGTTTGTTATCAGGGAGCAAGACGGTGCAAGTCCCCTCTGCAGCTGGTGTCAGATGGGCAGAGGCCCTGAGCATGAGGTCCAGGACCACCCTCGGCCCGCCCGGTACCTCTGGTGCTCCTGGATGGCAGAGACCACGCTGCCCGCGAGGGGCTGCGGGTCCTCGGGGAACACGATGAGCTCCTTCAGCCGAGCCTGCAGCCGGTCCACCCGAGGTTCCTCCGCGGCCAGCGCCGCCCGCGTGGCCTGCAGCAACAGACAACACCCGACGGGACAGGTGAGCTTCCGAGATGGGATGGTGGTGTGTGTGTACCGGGGTGAGCATATCCTGTGGAAGTGGGCCAGCCTGGGGGAAAACGATCCCCCAGGGGAGGGACAGGGGCCCCGAGAGCTCAGCCCCTGCTCTCCCGCTCCGTGACCCCAAACACGTTTGCTCTTTTTTTTTTTTTTTTGCGGTACGCAGGCCTCTCACTGTTGTGGCCTCTCCCGTCGCGGAGCACAGGCTCCGGACGCGCAGGCCCAGTGGCCATGGCTCACGGGCCCAGCCGTTCCACGGCATGTGGGATCTTCCCGGACCGGGGCACGAACCCATGTCCCCTGCATCGGCAGGCGGATTCTCAACCACTGCGCCACCGGGGAAGCCCCATATTTGCTCTTGATGAGCAGGTTTTTCTCTTTATCATCGCCTACCTCACAGCCTTGCCATCGACTAGCACCTAACCATACAAATAACTAATACTTCGGGAACAGTGACGACGTGCTGAGTGCCCTGTGGTCCCATTCATTGAAGCCTCGCCATGGTCCTAGACAGTAATTCTCCGTGTCCCCGTTTTATACACAAGGAAACTCTGGCCAAGAGTTTTCTGACAGTTGCAGAGCTGGGAAATAGTGGACCTAACATTGGAGCAGGGCCCTCTGGCCCTTAACCTGCCCCTTCAGCACTGAAGGAAACAATGACCTGAAGATGCTCCGTGAACCCAGTTATTGTCAGCAAGAGGGTATTTCCACCCAGCATGCCCGACCACTCCACTCAGCCACGTTCAGGTACTGCGGATGCGGCCTTTTCTTGCTATCCCGGGAAATGTGGAGTTTGATGCTGACCTTGACTCTGGCTGGTAGGAGGCAGGGCGGGGGAGTGGAAAGCGCACGGGCTCCGGCAGGACACAGGCTGGCCTGGAAACCCACCTCCAGCCCTTCCCAGCTGCGCAGCCTTGGATCAGTCCTGGTCCCTCGGGGGTAAAACGGGGCCACCCCCGCTTGACAAGGCACCGAGTACAGGGCAGGAGTATTTCTCACTAAACGCTAGTTTAAGAACAGAAATCTTCGAACAAGTTCTGAAATTCCCCTTCACTGATTTCCGGCTAGTCATATCTTGGTCATAATTGACACTTGAACCGGGTGGGACAGGCCGCACCTGTAGGGATGTGGTCTGCCTCCTGCCTCGGGAAAGGCTTCCTGAAACATAGCCGGGCGTGGCCGGGTGGCGGCTGTCGGGACATGGGAGTGTTGGCAGGGCTTTCCAGGCCTTACCCTCCCCAAACTCCATCCCTGCCAGTTTGCTTGCTTTGACCTTGGCCCTCACCTAGAACTCCTGCTAAGAGCCATATGTTCCCTGAGTCCCGATGCTATTGGCAGGTGCTGTTCTAAGCACTTTTGTTTTCACAGGTTCATAAGGAATGCGGAAGGCAGGTCTCATCATCATCACGTCCATGTCACATTTAACTGAGATTTAACGAATTCTCCCCAGGAATTCCCTGGCGGTCCAGTGGTTAGGACTCCGCGCTTTCACCAACGAGGGCCGGGGTTCAATCCGTGGTTGGGGGAACTAGGATCCTGCAAGCCGAGCGGTGTGGCCAAAAAAAAAAAAAGTAATTCTTCCAAAGCCAACCAATCGGCAAGGAGAGGAACCAAGACTCGAACCCGGGCAGTCTGATCTGAAAGTCCCCGCCCTTCACCACCACACCACACCACCCCTACCTTGTGCCAAGGCAGACAATCCTACAAGGGAAACAACTCCCTCTGTACAAAGTTGATCATTGCAGTGAACCTGGTCTCCTACAAGGCTGAGTGATGTTAAAGAGCGTGGATGCTTTGTTTCTACCTACACACAAATATTTCTGCATATGAGCAAACATTAGAAAGAAGAGGGGAAAAAACAGAACAATCTGGAGTGGAGGTAGGACCTGGGGGCTTTCCTTTTAGATCTTTCTCCTAATGGAATTGACAAGCTAGCCCTTTGAGTTAATATAGTAAATAAAGGACTGCAGAAGGGCGTTAATCCTTATTTGAAAAATCTCTCTGTCCTCACGTCAAACCTCTCGCGAGTGTGCACACGGGTGGGGAAGGGGGAGGGTGCTCCGATTGGACACCGTGTCTGGGTTGGAGTGCCCCCACCCTCCCCAGGATGGGCATCACCTGCTGGGCCTCCTAAGAGCCCTGGTTATGTTTGTTCCTCATCTTCTCTACACTGAGAGCCTTGCCTCTGACCTCACACTCCCTGCTCTGTGCTCGGAAAGTGCTCACCACATCCTACCATCAGGCAAGCGAATGGCAAACTTGGAGCCGGTCCACCTCTTATTTACCCACCAACTCATCATGTGATACTGGGGACTTGCTAAGTGTGAGTTTGGGCGAGTCACGGAACCTCTCCAGGCCTCAGTTTCCTCTTCCAGAAAACAGGTACAAACAACCAATTTGTCTACTATGCTCGGGGCACTGAGATTATCAAAAATCCAGGAAGACCAGAGCCAGTGTGCTTGAGACTTAGCGAGATCCCCCCACTGCACAGAGGATGCCCCGAGGCACACACGGCACCCGGACTGGGCCGTGGCTTTGCCAAACACTGCTTACCGAGTAGAGTCTCCAGCGGGCCACCAGCTCGTCCTGGGTCCCTGCTTTGGCCACGGGTTCCAGGTCCTCCTCCGCCAGCCTCTGAAGGCCCTTCCTGAACTCTGCCAGCTCGGCCTCCAGCTGCCTCCTCTGCTGCTCGTAGGCTTCCCTGGACCAGAGCAGGCCCCGCAGCCGCCCCTCCTCCCCCTCCCAGAGTGCACGCAGCTTCTCCAGAACATTCCGCATCTCCTCCAGTTCTCTGGTGATCTTCTCTGCACCCAGAGGGGAGCTGCTCTGGATGACGCCCCCGGCCTGCTCCTCCAGCCTCCGCAAAGACTCCTCGCCCCTGGGAAAGTCGCTGGCGATGTCCTAAAGCAGGGAGGCGGTGGGAAAGAAACCCGAAGGGAAAAAGAAAACACGTGCTGCATTTCCCAGGACCGCTGGGAGCGTCATGCCCGACGGTAATTCCTATTCCCAGGCTAGACCCAAGGCACCTTTCCAAGGGGTACACGTCTGCCTTTATAACATTCGGGATGTGATTCCTTTACCATGTCATTTACAAGCCATGTGATTAAGTGAAGGGGAAAGTCTCTGTTGGGTACTTCTCTGTCTTTAACACTCTCTGACATTTGTTAATCTTGCTTTTTTAACAGAGACGGAGGCAGCCTCAGGCTCGAAGCCGTCAGCTGGCAAAAGTATGGAGCAAATAGAACCTAGCGACGCCATTTGGCCTCATGACATCTATTTGTATGGCTATCTACCAATTATGAATGAGTATTGGTATTCCATTTATGACAATGATATAAAATTTCTTTTTAAATCAGTGTTCATTGCCTTCTAATATTAAAAAAAAAAAATTCGGTAAACACTTTTGTCTGTTTTATTTAAAATACCTCCAAAATATTTTTTTCACTTTTTTAGTGAAGTGCCACTTACATGGAGTACAGTACGGACTGTCCTTGACTTAAAATGGTTCAACTTACGATCCTTTTTACGATGGTATGAGAGCAATGTGCATTCAGTGGAAACTGTACTTTGCATTTTGAATCCTGATCTTTTCCCAGACTAGTGATATGCAGGACGATGCCCTCCTGATGCTGGGCAGCGGCAGTGAATGTAAACCAACATAGCTTTCACTTTCACTATGGTATTCAATAAATTACACGAGGTATTCAACACTTTATTATAAAACAGCCTTTGTGCTAGATGATTTTAGGCTAATGGAAGATGATCTGAGCTCGCTCCAGGTGGGCTGGACTAAGCTATGATGTTTGGTAGGTGAGGTGTATGAAATGCGCTTTCGACTTACGATATTTTCAACTTACGATGGGTTTATTGGGACGTAGCCCTGCTGTAAGTTGAGAAAATCTATATATAGATCTTAAGTGTTACTGTTCAAAGAGTTTTGAGGAATATATATGCCCATGCAGTCCACACTGTTATCAAAATATAGCATTTCTAACATCCCAGAAGATTCTAGAACTTCATCTATTTGAAATCATAGAATATGTTATTTTTTGAAACTGGCTTCTTTCACTCAGCATAATGTTTTTTAGATTCTTCTATGCTGTCAGGTATATCAGAACTTCATTCCTTTTCATTGACTAAAATGTCTTCGTACATATATTCTATTCTATGACGTGTTTATCCAATACTCTGCTGATAAAAATCTGAGTTGTTTTCAGTTTAGGGCTGTTATGAATAAGGTTGCTGTGAACATTCTTTTACAGATACCCACACTTTTCAAAAGTTCAATTTGGGGCTTCCCTGGTGGCGCAGTGGTTGAGAGTCCGCCCGCCGATGCAGGGGACGCGGGTTCGTGCCCCGGTCCGCGAGGATCCCATGTGCCGCGGAGCGGCTGGGCCCGCGAGCCATGGCTGCTGAGCCTGCGCGTCCGGAGCCTGTGCTCCACAACGGGAGAGGCCACAACAGTGTATATCACTTTGCTCTTACAAAAGACCTACATTAGTACCTATTTTCGCTACCTGAAAGAAATCCAAAGAGGATTTTAGCTTTTGCGAGAAAAGGTAATTACTTCTCCGCTTGTTTTCTGTTTGTTTGTTTTTCTTTTTAATTTTGTGGCCGTGCTGCGCGGCATGTGGGATCTTAGTTCCCCAACCAGGGATCGATCCCGCCCCCACTGCAGCAGCAGCACAGAACCTTGACCACTGGGCCGCCAGGGAAGCCCCACTTCTCTGCTACACACCGTTTCGGCTCATGAGCAGTTCCATAGGGACACTACTTTCAGATAGTGGGGAAACTGCACAAGTCATAGAAGATTTTTGTGGTCACTGTTCATTGGTTTTTTCAAAAGAGAGTCAATTTAAATACAAATATTAAATAAATGGTATAGGTGCTGTAGAGCTGTGTCAAAAATTATAAAGTGGTCCTTGAATTATTGAAGATAATCTACCCACTCACTTTACAGAGGGAGTTGGAAGCTCGTTCAGGATCACAGCAAGTCAGGAAGCCCAGAGTGGACCCAGCTCCTCCTGCAGGTTAGATGCTTACGCCAGGGTTCCTTACCTTCACATACTGACATGTGAGGTCAGATAACGCTTTGTTGTCGGGGGCTGTCCTGTGCACTGTAGGATGTTTAGCAGCATCTCTGGCCTCCATCCACTAGATGCCAGGAGCACCTCCACTCCCAGCTGTGACAACCAAAAATGTCTCCAGACATGGACAATGTCCCCCATTTGAGCCCAGCTGGTCTAGACCATGCTGCTGCGGCCTTGGGTTTCCAAATGCCCTGCTGGCTCAGAGATTTCCATAAAGCAGCCGAGGCCCCAAGCATGGGATCTACACCACATCCCATGCTTCTCCTCTTGTGGGGTCTGTGTACAGGGATGTTTGTATCTCCTGGGACCTCCCAGCCCCATCCTATTAAATAAACTCTAACAGAGACCCGCCAGCCATGAGCGCTCCCTCCCCACTCTGGCTCCCAGCCCCATCCTATTAAATAAACTCTAACAGAGACCCGCCAGCCATAAGCGCCCCCTCCCCTCTGGTAGACTTGCCGGGGGTTGGTTACCTGCAGCGCCGAGAGACGGTCCTTGGTGCTCAGCCGGCACTTGCGCCCCATGCAGCCGTGCACCCGCTCCACCACCGCCTTCAGCCACAGCTGGAACTCGTCCACGCTCAGCTGGAAATGTTCATGCTCCTGGGTCACCTGCTCCAGCAGGTCCACTCTGTTCTGTGGGAGGGGAGGAGAGTCACCGGCCGTAGAGGTCCCCAGCCCAGGCTGCCCCTCGCCTGGCCTCCTAGGCCTGAATCTGTGTGTGTGTGTGTGTGTGTGTGTGTGTGTGTAGGGAGTGTGGGACGCAACTGACCCTCAGCCCTTTCGCTGGACACAAAGATCCTGGACATTCTTCTCTACCTCATCAGCGATCAGTCAAGAAATTCTTGGCTTTGGAGACCAAAACATACCAGCACTGGGCTTGTCAACCACACAGTGGGCTTTTTTTCCTGCCACGTCCTAGGAATGGCACTCAAGATGGGGCCGTGGTAACAACTACATAACACTACCATTTGAGCACTTACCAAGGTGCCGGCGCTGCCCTAAGAACTTTGTGTACAAGATCATCTCACTGAATGCTCCTGACTGCCCCCATAAGGTGGTACCATTATTATCCCAGTCTGATAGATGGGGAAACCAAGGCACAGAAAGTGAAATGACTTGCCCAAGGTCACCTGGCTAGGAAAGCACCAAGATTCCAACCTGGGAGGCAAGGCTGGGCCAACGCATCTCTGTTCCATTGCGATTATGTCCACGGGGTACGAGAGTAAACAGCAGGCTGCCCCCCATTTCCCCGAGTGTGGTGATTTGCCTGCATGTGTTGGAATTGCCTCTATTTTCAGACAATCCCACTGAAGCTCTAACCACATGGGGCAAGATGGTGTCCTAAGGGTGGGTGACATTTGGGGAGATAACAGTGTCCTGCTATAAGACCTACTGTGTGCCTAGAGATTCTGATTTTCAAAACACACCCCTGATTACAGCACCGTCTCTTTAAACCCCTCCACTGCTCCCCACTGCCCCCAGGCCCAGGTCCAAGCATTGTAGCCTGGTGGTCAAGGGCAGGACCCCACGGTGCGGCTCTGCAGACCAGCGGTCAAGACCCTGGGCTTGGGAGCCCACTGCCTGGGGCTTGACCCTGGCCCCCCTCGAGCTTGTAATTAACCCCTCCGTATGGTGTGGTTGATAACAGTAACTGCCTCATCAGGGTGGTGTGGCATTAAATGAGTCAGGGCTCGCACAACCCCAGAACAGCACTGGCAGCTAGTAAGAGCTTGAGAACTCTGAGCCATTGTTTATAGTCACCTGTGTCCCTCTGCTCTTGTCACACCCAACCGAGTGAGGGGTGCCCACGTGGCAATGCTAATCTCCAGGCCCCACCTGCTCTGAGGCTTTGCCCACTGCCCCAGGCTGTGGCTCTGCCCCAGCCTTGTCTACCGAATTGTCATCTGGTGGGGACCAAGCGCTCCCTAAGGACACGGGGGTTGATTTCATCTCCCTGGTCCCGTTCAGGGCAGGCTCTGAGACTAAGTGCTTCCTGAGTGGTCAGATGTAACTAAGTGTAGGGTGTGTGCCGGTGGAGGGATCTCTCCAAGGAGAGCCAAAAAAAAGGAACCAGGGGACCTTCATTTAATAAGCACCTACTATGTACCTGGAAATAGACCAGCATTATCGTATTTAATATCTTCACAAGGATCCCCAAACTGTCCCATTATGCAAGTAACCAAATGGGTGTTGGGAGGTAACATAACTCTTGCAGACAAGATTTAAACGCCAAGTTCAGACTCCAAAATCACTGCTCAGGCCCAGGGGGTGGCAGAATCTCTCTTTCTCGCAGATGGTAGATATTCCGGGCTTTGCCTGCCATGTGGTTTCCGCTGCAACTTCTCAACCACTTGTGTGCTACTTACATTGTAGCACACAAGTTGCAGCCGCAGGCAAACACATAAAGAATGGTTGTATTCCAATCAAATGAATCGTGGACACTGAAATTTGAACTTCCTATCATTTTCACATGTCATGAAATATTCTGCTTTTAATTTTCCCCCAAGCATTGAAAAATATAAAAACTATTTTTGGTTTACAGGTCATAAAAAAGTCAGGAATTGGGCTGGATTGAACAGTGGTGTGGGCAGTGGTTCGCTGACCTCAGCTCTCAGCCATGGAGCCAGGCCATGTTCAGGAGGGTCCTGACCTTCTACGAGGCTAAGCCAACCATTCTCAACTGGGAAGGGCAGACGGACACGTGGATTTGAAAAACCTCCCTGGCTATTTGTATGTGCCGTCCCCTCCCGTGGAGAAGCCCCTCACCAAACCTAGAAACACTAATTCGTTTAAACCTTTGCAACACCCATGGCAAGTAGGGGAAAATATCCCCATTTCAGAGATGGGGAAACCAAGGCACAAGATCAAGTCCTTCAGTGAAGCGCTGAGAATCCTCTCACGTACGGGAGTGAGGCTCAGCGCTTGACAGATGGGAAACACGGGGCTGCTTGAATCCAGGAAGTGGACCAAGGCCCAGTGACCACCTCCTTCACGTTTCCCCTGCTGCTCCCCGTCCCCGCAGGGTTATTTGCATCCACCAGAATCCTCCCCGAGCTTCCTCCATCCTCGAGAAGATTCATTTACGAAACAAAGTGGGTCAAGAATACTAAGCAGAGAATAGGGGCTGGGCCCCTGGTCGACACTGATGGTGATAAAGGTTGTGCAGCAAACTCTCCAATAAAAGTGCCGGCTGGCGGCTCTGTGTGTGTGAAGAATGAGGTGCTGGCACTGGGGGAGATCCAGAGTAAATAAAAGCCTCTGTGATGGTGAGCAGGTGCGCTAGCAGAGGAACGCGGCCGAGCAGGGCAGGCATCCAGCCGCGCTCTGTGCCAGGCATAACGAGATCACAGAACACAATTCAGCCACGGCCGGGCAGGGCACGTCAGTCGGAGGAAGGTGGGTGACAAATGGGAGAGGGTTCCACCTCCTCTCGTTACACCAAACAATCAAACCATCTGTGTGGGCAGAGTTGTCAGGAATGTCAAAACCCAACCAATTAACAAGGGCGGGAGTGGATTTGTGCCTCTGCAAAGGGCTGCAGGAAGGGCTCTGATTCCTGGCCGAGATGCCAAACAAACACAGCCACGGAGGGAAGCAGGGAGGAGGAGGGTGCTACTATCTGCCTGGCCCTTCAGAAAATAGAATCATTGGATTAAAAGCCATCAGGCAAAGTAAACAAGCAGGCCCCGCCTATGGGCAACCAGCCTGCTTTGTCTATTCTCGACTTTCCGTTGCTTTCTGCTGGCTGTGTCATTGCTCATTCCCGGGCTTGGCCACTTTTCCTGATCAAGAATCTCCCTTCAGGGGGTGGTCACGAAGGATACAGTCCAGAGGTGGCCCCCGCTGTGCTTCTGTGGTCCTGTCCCTATCAACACCAGAGGCCTTGCTAATTAACATATTGGAAGTCGAAACTGGATTTTTAGAGGCAAAAGTAGTGGCTTGTTAACCAGCACAAGAAATAATGAAATGGGCTCTCCTCGGTGAAAGTTGAGATATTAATACATACAGTATCTCCTATGGCCTGAGATGCATCCTCCCCAAATTCACACGATGAAGCCCTAGCCCTCAATGTGATGGTGTTTGGGGGCAGGGCCTTTGGGAGGTGATCAGGGTTATATGAGGTCATGAGGGTGGGGCCCTCACGAATGGATGAGCGCCCCTATAAGAACAGACACCAGAGAGCTTGCTGACCCTCCCTCTCCAGCGTGTGAAGACACAGCAAGAAGGCCACCATCTTCAAGCCAAGAAGAGGCCCCTCACCAGGAACCAAATCTGCTGACACCTAGAGTTCAAACTTCCCAGCCTCCAGAACTGTGAGAAACAAATTCCTGTTTTTTAAGCCACCAAGTCTATGGTATTCTGTTCTGTCCACCCGAGCAGACTAAGACAATATCCCAGGGACCCTTCCCACCCTGAGAATAGGCCTGGACCTCTAGGGATCCCTGCATGGCTCTCCTACTCTCACTGGGGTGGGAGGATTTCAGTTGCCTGCCTCAGGGTGGCTTTCTCGTCTGACTTTAGTGCAAGGTGAGACCTCCATCAAATGTACAGAGCGGGGGACCAGGAGGCATCCGGGCTACCAAGAATCTCTGAGGGCTACTGGACATGCAGTGTCCCTCACCCTGCTTAGGGTGGAGCCAGAGTGTCTTCCTTTCGTCTGGGGCTGGAAGGCCCAGTATGGGGTATGCCCCGGGAGGCTGACGTTGGGGAAGCTATATCCTATTTTACTGAAGAGGACCCTTGCTAAGGGTGATATAAAAGTTCGCCCCTCTCAGTAGCTTCTGTCTTCTGAAGGTCATGGCATCATCTGGAAGCTATGACTGTTCTCACCAACAAAATGTACATTCACATGACAGTTTGAGTATAACTTCAGAGGCTCTGTAGGGGCCTGCCCTGGCCTCTCCCTCATACCGCCTTTCAATCTTCTACTGCCGGCTCTGGGAGAGACAAGAAACAGCTCCCCATTCACCACCCCTACCCCCAACCCCATCCCGAGAGCTAACCGGGCTCCCTGTGAGTTAGAACACAGCTCCCAAACCTCTGGCAGCCAGGAGCAGAAAAGCAAGGGTCTGTGAGCTTCAGCCAACAGCTCAAAAGGCCAAACTGAACTGCCTTCTCTCATAGGGTCCAGTCACCCTGCACACCCCCCAGTTTCCACACTGAGGTCAAAATTCACCAGCCCGTCTGGCAACTCGGAAGGCTTCTGCCAGGGCGGCAGCTTCCCCCCACCCCTCCATCACAGGCAGAGCCCCCAGGCTCCTGCCCCCAGGATGCTGCCAGCTGGGCTCCGCCTCAGGAAAACCCTTGGAAACAACCTGCTCCCTCATCCAGGGGCTCGAAACCTCCCATGTACCACTGTGTCCACTTTCTGAGCTGGACCCACAGGAGCTCTGGCGGCCCCTGATCTCCCCTGATGGACACAGGTGCAGCAACTCACCCAGGACCCGGGGCAACCACCAAAGGAGGACCCCACACAGGGAGTCGCCTAGGACTTCCGGTTCTTTCTGATGGGCCAGGGGTATCTGACCCTTAGATTATTATTATTTTTATTAAAGTATAGTTGATTTACAATGCTGTGTTAATTTCTTCTGTATACAGCAGAGTGATTCAGTTATATAGATACATACATTCTTTTTCGTATTCCTTTCCATTGTGGTTTATCACAGGATACTGAATATAGTCCTCTGTGCTATACTGTAGGACCTTGTTGTTTATCTGTAGATTATTTTTTAAGTCAAAATTTTAAAAAAGGGCCCAGTCACACCTTCTCTACTTACCACATAAGAAGGTTGGGAGGCTCAAATGAGGTCAAAGACATGAAGGGACTAGGAAAAGATAGCATTCGCCCATAAGAGTTGTGATTTCTATGAATTTTTGGATCCAGTGAGGGGAGGGTTCCCCGGAGGGACGATGAGAATCTCTGAGGTGATCGTTTCTTAGAATTGGTGCTCACCGGTGCCCCAGGCATGCCCCTTCCACACACACGCGTGTACACACACACACACACACACACAAAACCACTTTCCATTTCCTGCACGAGTGTTTCTTGTAAAGTCACAGCAGCAAGGAGGCTATGGGCCAGGCACCTCCCCTGCCTGAGCCCGTGGGGCAGACCTGGAGAGAGAATTGCTGTTAAGCAGGCTCTAGACGCTTGGATGCCGTGAGGGAGGGCCAGCTGGCTACAGCTCTGAGAGCCAAGCTCCACCCCGCCTGCCTATCCTCCGAGCCTCCCTGCTGCAGGGGCAGGGTTCTCATTCATTCAATGAAGGGCTCTGAGCACCTGATACGTGGCAGACACCCTTGTTGTGGCTATTTCTTCTCACTGCTACCGAGAGCACAAGTCATCCTTTATTCTGGGAAAATGCCTGCCAATTTCAAAGAGCTCACATGCAAACTCATTCAGTCCTACACCCTGGCTCCAGGTAGGGTGAGTACCCCGAGGCCACACAGCTGGGACGCAGCAGAGCCTGGCTGGAACCCAGGTCCCTTTCCAAGCATTCTGGGGCCAGCGTCCTATTCCTACTCAAAGTTTCTCAGATCTCTGCTTATTACAGAACCATTTCCCATAACTTGAAGGACCCAGGAGACTTCCACCTCCAGCAACATGGGAGAGCTGAATACCCTTCCACCGTAGCCAGCCAGAAATGCTGGATAAAATGTGACAAGCATCATTTAAATGCAGAACCACGCACACACCGCACACACCAAGGTAAGAGATATCCCGTGGACCAGATGCAAAGATGCTATGGAAACCGGGATGCTAAACCCACACGTGTGCTTGACGTCTTCTTGGGTTTAATGCTCAGGTTGGAGGAGGAGGTAAGACTCTGGGCCCGGGGGGGAAGAGACCACGGCAAAAAGGCAGAATACTCAGGGGACTCCCCCTCTGTCAAAGGGTGAACTAGAGAAAAAACCTTCCCACCAGTGCAATACAAGACAGAAGCATATGTATTTCAGTCTGGGCTCTGGTTGAAAAGACAAATGAAAAGATAGTCACCTTCCAGGGTATGGAGCCCGGAGCCTCTTGCATCATTTGAACTTAGGGTTCAAATGCAGAGAACCCACTTGATTTAGGAACCCGCAAAACATTTCAGTGACACTCAATAGGAACCCTGAAGGTAAGTTCCCATGGTAGCCTGGCTGAAGAAAACACAAGCTCTCTGAGGGCCAGGCCCAACCACGGGCTTCTGCAGATAAGACCCCAAATAGGATAAGCTCACAGCTCAGAATTACGAAGTCTCCAAGGAAATGATCCACCATGTCAGGAGACCCAACAGACGGCAGCATCAAGCCAGGAACTTCAGCTACTTGAGCAGCCTGACGATTATAAAATGTGTACGATTAAAATGACTACAGATAGAATCCGTACCTGAGAGGAGTGCCAAGTTTAAGAGAAAAAGGACAATGAAAACAAGAGGGGCTTCCCTGGTGGCGCAGTGGTTAAGAATCCGCCTGCCAACGCAGGGGACACGGGTTCGAGCCCTGGTACGGGAAGATCCCACGTGCCGCAGAGCAACTAAGCCTGTGCACCGCAACTACTGAGCCTGCGCTCTAGAGCCCGTGAGCCACGGCTACTGAGCCCGCATGCTGCAACTAGTGAAGCCCGCGCGTCTAGAGCCCATGCTCCGCAACAAGAGAAGCCACCGCGATGAGAAGCCCACACACCGTAACGAAGAGTAGCCCTCGCTCACCGCAACTAGAGAAAGCCTGCGTGTAGCAACGAAGACCCAATGCACTAAAAAATAAATAAATAAAATAAGTAAATTAAAAAAAAAAAGAAGAAGAAAGAAAGAAAAAAAATGAATGATGGATATAATACAAAACCAAATAGAATTTCTTGAAACAAAATTGAACTTAATAACTCAATGGACTGTTTAAACCAAGGCAAGAATGAGGTGAGAGACGGGGACAAAGAATGGGCAGAGGAATTGGGGGAAGGACAAAAGAGAGCAGAGGAGGAAAGGAAAGGAGAAGGACTAAAGGGCAGGAGGAGGGAGGGAAGGAAGGGAGGAGGGAGGGAGAGGGGAGGGGAGCTGGGTGGAAGTGAACCTCAAAGTCCATCAGTCAGTCAGTCAACATACACTTACTAAGTACCCACATGTGTATTAAGCATGAACAACGCTGGCCACACAGACAGTAGATAATTTGTCAATGGGTGGATAGATGGTGGAGGGCTGGGTGAATGGGTAGGTGGAAGATTGACAGGTAGGTAGTTATATAATGCTTGGGTGAGTGGATAAGGGATGGGTGACAAGTAGTGAGTAGGTAAGTGGGTGAACGGGTAAACGGTGGGTAGTAGATAGTGGAGAGATGGATGAGTACATGGGTATGTGAAGAGTACACAGGTGAGTTGATGAGTAGGTCAATGAATAGATGGGTGGGTGATTAAGTGGCTGGAGAGAGGAATAGGAGATCTAGTTAGGTTAGTGGAGAGGTAGATGGGTGAGTGAGTAAATAGATGGACAGGAGGGTGGGGAGATGGATGGGTGGATGGGTAGGTAAGTGGATGGAGGGGTGAGTGGGTAGATAGTAAATAAGAGATTTGGTGGTTAGTTTAGAGGGGAAATAGATGGGTGAGTGGGTAGACAAATGGATAGGAGGGTGGGGAGATGGATGGATGGATGGGTAGGTAAGTGGATGGAGGGGTGAGTGGGTAGATAGTAAATAAGGGATTTCGTGGTGGATGGAGTGGTGAGTGGGTAGATAGTAAATAAGGGATTTAGTAGTTAGTTTAGAGGGGAGATAGATGGGTGAGTGGGTAGATAGTTGGATAGGAGGGTGGGGAGATGGGTGGATGGTGGTGGGTGAGTGGTGTCGGGTGGGTGGATAGTAGATGGTGGGTAGATGGATGGATGGATAGATGGTGAGGGAGCAAACGAGTGGCTGGACGGGTAGATGGGAGCAGGTGACGGATGGAGGGGTGAAGACACCCACCTGGGCTTTGGTCTTCACCGCGTCGTACTCGGCTTTCATCTTCTTCTGCGCGTCTTCGTCCACGCTGGGGTCTCCGATCCTGTTGAACAGGGAGGCCGCCTCCTCCAGCAGCCGGTCCAGGAGCATGGCCTGATTGTCCACGTTCTGAAGCAGCACCTGGGCGTGGCTCAGCTGCCAGCGCTTCTCCTTCAGGCCCAGCTGCAGCTCCACAGGGGGCTCGAGCACCACCGTCATCTTCTGGAACCAGCGGTAGAACTCATCCCGGGCCAGCAGGTACTCGCTCCAGTGCAGCCACACCCACTCAATACGGCTGTAGGCAGAGGCCACGGCCATGAGCATCCCCCCACCAGGCTCATGGGCGGGGAGGCCGTGCCGCTGCCCCCTCCCCGGTACTGGGGGGCTGCGGGAGGGGGCACAAGGACACCCTCTCGGGCCTCACCCCGGTCCTGATAGACAAGACCCTCCCATCTGGGAAACAAGCTCCACGGGGCTAATGATCAGGGTGTCTCAGATTCCAGACCTGCTCTGAGAGCCCCCAGCCTGCTGATGCCCTTAGCCACCAAGACCCCAAATTCTAGCCCCAAATTCCTATTAGTGGTACACGACGATGCCCCCAGTTGTTTCTCTCTGGTGTTGGGACTCCACACACGTCACCTGGCTCTTACCACGTGGGTGCCCACTAGCAGTCACGAGAAGGCTGCCACGGGGAGTGTGTCTCTTCATTTGCAGAGTACAATAGGATCTGTGGGCTTGTCACCGCTCAGCGGGGACAGAGGGCTGGGGCCCGTGCATGGGTTCCAGGCGTGCCATGAACTCGCTGCATTACCCTGCCTCTGCACCCGCCTCAGTTTCCCCGTCTGTAACGTGGAGATGGCCCTATCGGTCCAGCCAACATCAAGCTACTTCCTTTGGAATTCCAAGTGAAAGAGTTTGAAAAGCAGAAAACACTGTGTAAAGTCCCCCCGGTCCACTCAACATTCTGGTTTCATAAAGACGGAGAAGATAATGGCAGTTCCTGCCCACTGAGGACCTCCTGTGTGCCAAGCGCTGTGCCTGGCTCTCGACATTTGCTATCCCCCGCCATCCTCCTGAAAACCTTCAGGAAACACTTGACTATACCCATTGTCCAGACGAGGCGCCTGAGGCTCAGAGGTCGAGTAACTTTCCCAAGGCCACACAGCAAGTAACCAGCAGAGCCAAGAGGCCATCCCAGGTCAGGCAAAGCCCCCACCCCTGACCTGGCTCCCTGGTACAAGCAGAGAATCTGGGCTAAAGCGCTAGCAAGGCAACAGGCCTTCTTACCCACCGGGGCCATTTGGCCTTTCTGCTGGAGGATGCACACGCCACAAGTCTACCAAGAATTAGTTGTTGGCAAAACACGATGGGCTCCCACCGTCTATTATCCTCATTAAGCTTGATTATAATTAGAAAGAGGCAGGCAGGGTTGACTGACATCCCAAGAGAGCAATCCTGTTCCCACTAATCCCAGGACCGAAGAAACGTCCCTTGGGCAGCGGCCCCAGGCCAGCGTGGTGGTGGGCACGGAGGGTCGGCAGCAGCTGCAGACAGAGGCCCGGAAAGGTACCCAGCCACCCTACCTGTGACAGTGGGTCATGTAGGTGACCGTCTCCTCCCACTGCGCTTTGACGTCCCTCAGCCGGGCCAGGATCTCGGGCTTCTGGTCCTCACGGCAGCATGCCAGGAGGGCTTCGGCCGCCCGCAGCACCATGTCCACCTTCACGCGGCCCTCTGGCTCTAGCTGGCATATTTTCTGTTGTGGACACAAAGCCAGTTCCCAGGAGTTAGACAACACGCCAACAGGCAGAGCCTTGGGAAGACAGTGGCAAGACATGGAAAGAGGCAGGACTTTGAGACCAGAGGAGCTGGGGTTCGAATCGCAGCCCCTGCCCCTTCTTCTGTGACCTTGGGCAGGCTGCTAAGGGCTCTGGGGTGGGAGCGAGCGGCGATGGAGATTAAGAACCGCCCAGAGCTGTCTGATGATAGGAGTGCCCTCCCTTCCCCGATGGGCCTGTTTCCCGCTGCGTGAACCCAGAAAAGTTTCATTACTTCCCTGGCCTTGGTTTTCTTGTCTGTAAAGTGGGTGTATAGTAGTACTCAGCTCTCAGATTTTTTTTTTTTTCCAGAATTAACTGAGAAAATGCATGTAAAGTGCATGTCCCAGCGTGTGGCGCCATGAGAATCTGCCTCTCAGGCCCACTGCAGGGAGTGGGCTTGGCCCAGGTCCCCCGCCGAGGCTCGGAATTACCTCTGAGTTTGCAGTTGGCACCAAGGCCTCGCTCCCTCAGCTGTTGCCACCAGTGACCAAACAGGAACATGAAGGCAGGCCCGTTACTACAGGACACTGGGCTCCTCTGATGGGTGACTAACTCGGGATGCCCCACGGCCTTGCCAAATTCCCTGAGAACCACCCAGCAGTCCAAGATTCTCCCTGCTCTCCCAGACTCAGGGTCGGACCTGCATTGGACGGACCGTGTCCCTCCCAGCCACCCCGGGTTCCCGTCCCATTTTCTCTCACAGATGGTTCCCTATTGAACGTCTTGCATATCTAACCTCACCTTGGCCTTGGCTTCTTGGAGGACCAAGGCTGATACACAACGCCTGGCAAATAGTAGGTTATCTGGTAACATTAGCCGTTGTCATTATTCACTGTTATTATTCTAGCTCTTTGGCAACTAAAGCTTGGTCTCTGCAGTCAAAATAAGATTAGACTCCAATTCCAGGGCTAGTCTCCACTACCTGTGTGACCTTTGTCATGGTACTTAAACTCTCCAGGCCTATGAAATGGGGGAAGATAATGGTTAACGCCACCCAAGGTTATAGTGACATTGCGAGATACACTAGCACATGGTCTGGCCCACACTGCATCTCCCATCACTCCAAAATTGTTCACCGTTACCGCTATCTTTTGCTTACCTTCTGACTACATTTACTGACAGCATAGCGTTTGCCTAAAGCTCCAGCTGTTCCCCAGCCTGTCTCCCTAAGGCTGGCAGTCAGTTTTCTTAGACTGATGTCCCAGTGGGCTGGCCGTCTGAGCCTTCGCTGTGGGTGGGGTCGGGGAGGGGCTCCTGCCGTGTCCAGGGCTGCCCCACTGACAGCTCTGTGGTCCCAGGCAGGTCACTCAGTCACTCAGAGATGGTGATAACAATCTCTGCTTTGTCTACCTCATAGGGTTATAATATTACTTTTCAAAAACACTATTAATTAGAACATGGATATGTTAGCGTACTTTATAAACCACTGAGCGGTTCCGCAGACCCTCCCCCAACACGTGCAAACGGGCAATGGTCCCAGTCCTTTTTTGTTACCTCGTATGACAGTAGTTAACGATGATGATGACATCGATGATAGTATAGAGCAGCGGTCCCCAACCTTTTGGGCACCAGGGACCGGTTTCGTGGAAGACAGTTTTTCCACGGGTGGTGGCAGGGTGGGAGGTGCTTCAGGTCGTCATGTGGGCAATGGGGAGAAGCAGATGAAGCTTCGCTCGTTTGCCTGCTATGCAGCCAGTTTCCTAACAGGCCACAGACGGGTACCGGTCCCCAGTCCAGGGCTTGGGGACCCCTGGTATAGAGGGACTTCCCTGCCTACGCGTGTTATCAAAGAGTGAGGTTAAAGAACCTTCCTACAAGGGCCGTCTCTGCGGTCTGAGTGGGGTGTAGAGCAGGTAGCGTGAAGAGCAGGGAGGTTCCCCCAGAGGAAAAGAGCTTTGGTTTGGGGCTCAGGGCTGGGCCCGGCAGCAGGGTTCGCCGGACCCTAGCAGGTAACAGGGACAGCAGGCGCCCAGCAGGGACCCCAAGTCCCGCTCAGCAGTGGGCAGCAAAGTGGCGGACAAAGGCACCACAGTGACGAGTGTGGACCAAAGACCCAGGGCCACCATGGAATGTTCTGGGCTGAGTAAGATGACCCACCCCCTAAACAGAACATTTCACACCTCTCAGAAGAAGGGGTCCCCCAGCGTGGCTGAGGATGAATTTCTTGCCATCCAGTGAGATTTAATTTGATTAGATATAATAATAATAGGGCTTCCCTGGTGGCGCAGTGGTTGAGAGTCCGCCTGCCGATGCAGGGGACACGGGTTAGTGCCCCAGTCCGGGAGGATCCCACGTGCCGCGCAGCAGCTGGGCCCGTGAGCCATGGCCGCTGAGCCTGCGCGTCCGGAGCCTGTGCTCCGCAACGGGAGAGGCCACGACAGTGAGAGGCCTGCGTACCGCAAAAAAAAAAAAAAAAAAATAATTCAGGATCTGATGTCTCTGACACCCAGAGTTGTGGCGTAGACCCCATGCCCAATCCCCAAGCTGGCAAGATGGGCACCAGGGTGATTCCAGTTTTACCAGTGGGGGCACCGGGGACCCACAGAAACCTTAGCTTTGCAGAACAATTCTCTGCCAGCAGTTAGCGAGGCCTCCTCTACAGGGGCTGCCCAATTTAACCTCAGTCGGAATCCAGCTCCGTGAAGGAAGGGAGACAGCAGCTTGGGGAAGAAACGAAATTCAGTCTCTCTCTGCCACACTCACAAGGAACCAGCCAAGCCTGGAAAGTCCCTGTAAGGACAAGGGCCCCTTCCCAAAGTCCAGGGTCCTGACGGTGTGACCTCCTCTAGGCCTCTGCACCTTTGCCCTCCTGATTCCTGGCCAGGGAAGCACAGGCTGGACCAGGGGAACATGGGAGATGGGGGGACCCACCGCTCTTTGCAGGGGAGTGAGCCTGTTGCTTCACTGCAAAGAGAGAAGAGCTGGCCAGTCCCAAAGGCCGGCAGAACATGAGCCCCACCTGGCCTGAAGCAGAAACCCCTGCCCCCAAACCAAAACATTGACCAGAGGCATGTCTGCTGTGGGACCAGAGGCATGTCTGCTGTGGGACCAGAGGCTAGAGCTGAGCTGGCAAAGCCAACCTTCGAGAAGCAGATTCCACCCTCCTTCTCTGCCCTGATGATTCCGCTCTTCGGCTCGTGCGTGGTTCTTCTACAGCCCCACCCCAGCAAGGACACAGTCTAGGAGTGCTTGGCAAGGGACACGAGCCAGCTGGGAAGGGGGCCATTGATCTGTAGCCACAAAGCAATCCTGATTCGAGGGAGCCAGGGAGGGCAAAAGTCAGGCGGGGTTTGGGTGGAGGGAAAACCTCAGCAGGGAGGAGAAGCAGTTCAGGAAGGCTGGAGGAATGTGGTGAGTCAGGGCTTTCCCTCCACGCAGTCACGGCCAGATGGGCACTGTCCTGGGTAACATGCTGAGTGCTCTGCTGGGTACTAGAGTCCAGGAGGAAAACAAACATGGCCCGATGCTTGCAGGCTGTAAGGGGGTCTCCAGACAAGAGCACAGATGACTGTAAAAGAGCCGTGAGAGACCCCAAACTTGGAGCTCTGAGGAGGGATGTGGGCAAACCAAGGCCTCATGAGGAGGTGGCGGTGGCACCAGGCCTCAGTGCTGAGCAGACATTTGAGGCAGTAAAGCTAGGAAAACACGGCGTGTTCAGGGCATCCGGCTTTTGGAAGCCAAGTCCTAGGAAATGTGGCATGTCTCTGACCATAAAGAGGCTTGGAAACCAGTAAGAAAACAGCCTGGCCTAGACCCCAAGTGCAGGGCCGAGGAGGGCAAAGAGACAAGATGCTGCGACCTGGGAGACCAGCTGCTGCGGGCACCGGCGTGGGCTGGGAGAGTCCACAGGCTGGTGTCCCTGAATCGAAACCACGAGAAACAACCTTCTCCACTGGCTCTGCCAGCGTGCCCTACACTTTGCCAAGTGCACCAGTAAGGCATTGGCCTCAATCTTCCCACCCTCCTGCAAGGTGGCAACTAGCACTTTCCCCAGGAGTAAAGCTGAAGCTCAGAAGGCCCTGGAAATTCTCCCCAGGTGCCACAGCCGGAGTGAACCCAGGCCTGCAGGCCCCAGACCCCAGCTCTCCCCCTCCCCCAGGCTCCTCCCTCCCCTCCCCCTGGACCCCCATCCTGTAACTCCTCATTCAAACCTCAGCAGTGAAGTCACTTGTCCCCAGAGGCCTTCTCTCAGTGACCGGTCCCTGCCGGGGGTTCTTCCTACACTTTATAGCTGGGAAAATGAGGTGGCAGGAGGGCATGGGACCCGCTCCTGGCCACACAGCTACTAAGCTTCAGAGTTGGATCAGAACTCATATCCTGGTCACTCTAGCCAACAGGCGCTTGGGACATGCGTCACTGAGCTGGTGGAGGGATCGCATGGGAGACCCCAGCCCCAGGGCAGGTCCCACAGGCCAGCAGGTGGAGAAGGTTCTAGCTGCTTCCTTTCACCAGAGGACAAGGGTGAAATGTTTTCTTATTGCAAAACTGGTTTTGAAACGTCAAAGCACACAGAAAACAAGCGGGTCTGAGCCCCGTAGGAGAGCACGGTGGTGGGGCACCCAGGACACGGCTCCCTTGACCTAGGCTCCAGGCCAAATCCCTGAGGGCTCACCTGATGGAAGTGCTCCCTCGGCTTCCAGAACCCGGTCACCTTGGCCTTGCCAACAGCTCTTCCTAAGGGCCGCCCTTGCCTTCGCCTAACGAAGCCAGACCCACCACCAGGGGGTAATAAGCTGTCAGCAAATGGTGCAAGGTCCAAAGGGATTAGCGCGCTAAGACAGCAAGTGCTGTGCAGGGCTGCCAGGAGCTGGGGCTGGGGCTGGGGGAAGGGGTTAGGAAAGACACGTGGACGAGGGGACGTTTCATTTCACATGCACACCCAGACCCGAACGAAAGGGCGTTCCAACTAGAGGCAACAGCACACACAAAGGTTTGGTGATAGGAAATCTAGGAGGTTTTCTGCCAGCGGGAGAGGATGTGTGCCTGGGAGGTCGGCCGGAGGGGGAAGCTGAGGCTGCAGAAGAGGGTGTGGCAGATAGGTAGTGGAGGACGTTTGATGCCAGGTGAAGCTGGGTTTTCTCTCGCAGGCAGTGGGGAGCCATAGAAGGTTTTAGAGGAGGAGAATAACTTCACGAGACCTATCTTAGGGATGCACCTCGTACATACTTGTGCGACTGCAGGATTAAGTGTGTGCCTGTCCCCGTGATGCCGTGAACCCGAGCGTAGGGTGCGCCTCACCCCTTCCACCGTCCCAGGACCCCACACGGGGACAGTCAGCGATGCTCTGAACTCAGCCCTGGGTTCAAGCCCTAACAAGATCCATTCCTTCCATTCTGGCCCATCTCTGTGTCTAGGGATCCATTTCACTATTGAAAAGTGGGGACAATACACCACGATGAATGAATGTCAGCTCCCTTCTCTCAGTGACCAGGCAGAGTCATCTTTTGATAATGAATATTGGTGACAATAATAATGACGATGATGACAGAGGCCAAGACTGACAAGAGAAGGGGCTTTGGCTGTCAACTCCTCTCCTCACCAGGCTTGCCCCTGACCTTCCAAATCTCCAACCCTTCACCCGCTCTGTTACACAGGAGGGGTCCCTGTTCCAGGCTCTGGAACCGCTGACCCCTCCCCACCTCTCTGGCCCTGACCCCTGCTTCTCCCTGATGGTTGATGCTGTCCCAACACCAGCATCGGGGGTGTCCCACATGTGCCCCCAGCTGTGCCCACCTCCAGTGATTTTCCTATTATGTTTGCTCTGCCTGGAGTCCCTTCCCTCCCCTCCCCCTGGATCCTCGAGTCTGGCTAACTCCTCATTCAAGCCTCAGCAGTAAAGACCCTTGTCCCCAGAGGCCTCTCTTGACCCTCTAGACCCGGGGACGTGACCTCCTCGGGGCTCCCCGTGTACCCTGGGTTCTCCACTCACTTCACCGTCCAGTTGAGAAGCCTCTGACCGGGCCACTCAAGAGTGGTCACCCCTCCTTTCTGCCGTGATGGTCCCCTGGGCAGGGCTCTCATCAACTGCATCAAGTATCTGTTCATGGTTGCTACAAAAGGACAAGTGGTCCAGGGTGGTGTGTGCTAGGATGGTGTCACACCAAGAGGGAGGCCGAGCAGGGATGGGGTACCTTTCCCACTGGGACAAGCGGGAGTCTCTGTGCCTACCTGGGAGGAGTTCCCTGAGGGCAGGGACCAGGCACCATCACCTGGCATCCCAAGGGTTCGAGGCCTGGCACAGGGGAGGCTGACGGAAATCGTGACTCAAAGTGGAGGGTCTCAGATCCTCTGGGGTCCGACCAGTGAAGGACTGGGAAGGACTAATCTGAGGGCAACTGGGATGACAGGAAATGCCAGAAGACATTGGAGGGGACTGGGGGTGGGGGAGGGGGAATAGAGAGGGTGCCACTGTCACTGTCAACTCAGGTCATTTACATCCAGCCTCACAGGTAGTACAGGGCTTTCTCTATGTTAACATCCATCAGTAACAAACGCCTCCTCAAGGCAGCTTGTGACCCACCCTCTCAAAGTCAGCATCCTGACACAATGAGCTTCACCCGTTCCAGAAGGGAAGTGAAGACAGGTCCAGTGGGGTCACAGGGCCAGCAGGAAGCAGAGCTGGGATTTGAACCCAGGACTTCCAGACGCCAAAGCCTGTCCTCCCTCCAGTCCAGTGAGCTGTTCTACTAAACAGAATGCCTGAGAAACCACAGCACCCTGCACCCTGACGCTGGCAGGCACGATTTTATAGAAGTACACGATGCTGTAGGGAAGCAGAAAGCATATTTGAAAAGGAGTCAGAAGACCAGAATTCCAGGGTGGAGTGTCCTCCCCAGAGACCTTTTCAACTTGAACAAGTCACCAGACCGCTCCAAGACCCAGTTTCCCCACTTTTAAAATGCAAACCCAGGGTCCTTCTTCATACTGTGTGGTGACACTTAAGCCGTTGGCCCTGAAAAGGTGATATCGATTCTTAATTTTAACTGTCCGCTTCCAAAAAGAGCTTTAGATATTTTCAATAAAATGTGCAAAATCAATAAGACAGCTCAAAAAAAAAAAAAAGGAGAAAGAAAGAAAAGACAAGACACAGGGAAGTGGGTGTGGGGTCAGCTCTATTTCTAGCCTGTTGGGGGGTCAGTTTGCGCAGGAAGAGGTAAGCCTCCCCTTAAGTAAAGCAACCATTGTTAGGTGATAAATTAGAATTGTGGCATATCCCAATGGATATGACCTGAGAGACGTTAAGTCAACTGCTTTACTTACAGATGGGAAACTGAGGCCCAGAGAGGGACAGGGATGTGGCCGAGGTCACACAGCACTTTAGATCAGCGTGGAGACTACAACCCAGGTCTCTGACTCTTAGAGTTCTTCCCCCTGGCCCCTGGCCCAGAGCAGATGACCTCAGGTGGGGGGCACCACAGTGCTGGGCCAGGCACTGGGCATCGGCCCTTCCAGTCAGGGTAGCACTGAGCCTCTGCCTTGTGCCAGGTCAGGGTACAGCTGGACTCCAGACCTATAAGAGCCAAGGGAGGGGCCTCAGCTGCAGAGAAGCAGAGAAGGGGCAGGAAGCAGGGCCTGGGCCACCTGGGGGTGGAGACCATCCCGCTGCATGGTGCCCCCTTCCAGGATGGGAGAGTCAGACCCTTACAATGGAAGTGTGATCCTAGGACCCCCAGCAAAGGTGTCACCGAGAGCACGTCAGAGATATCACATCTCGGGTCCACCCCCAGCTCCTGGATCACAACCTGCACTTAAACCCCAGGAGGTTCAAAGACATCAGACTTTGAGAAACACCCGTCTAGTCCACTCTGCCATGCAACAATTGGGAAACCTGAGGCCTGAGAGGGAGGGACCGGGCCAAGGCCACAGGGTTATCAAGGCCATGGTCTCTGCATACCTCGGTCTCCCGCAGCCTGGCCTCCAGGGCTGCGCGGGGCCCCTGGGTGTTGTCATTGATCTGCAGCCGCTCCTGCACAGCCTTCATCCACTCCTGGGCGTCCCCCATGCTCCTGGCGAAGCCTTCCTGCGGCTGCTGGGTCATGGCACCTGCAGGGGCTGAAGACAGGACCACACGAGGTCAGGCACACAGGTGAGGAGGGCGAGGGGAAGGCGAGCTGTGTCGGGGAGCCTGACCCTGGGAATGGGGCTCGCCCTCCACCCCCAGCACCCTCCCGATGCTCCAGCTTCGGTGCCAACAGCCAGAGGAGATCGTGTTTGTCAGAGAGCCAAAGGACTGGAAATGGGCCGAGAAGGGAAACAGGTCTGGCCTCTCCGGGGGCTGGGCAGGGAGAGCGGGCCCGGGGTGCCCGGTTGGCAAAGACTCCCTTTGTCTCAGATTCCCTGCTCCCCTCTGACGCTAGCTTGGCACTCAGGGCCAACTCTCTCCTGTCTTTTTGGCTGGAAACCCCTCCAAAAGTGGATCCTAAAACACACACAGGCAGAGATGTCTGTGACAGACACTGAACCTTGATCTGAATGGATCAAAAAGCCTCAACCTAAGAAACACAGTTTTTGGGCATTGGCCAGGCTGACGCCAGCCCCTGAATCTCACCTGAAATTAATAGCTCAGGTTGGGGATGGCCCGGTGAGCCCCGTGTCTTGTGGCTACTTCTCCACCAAACCTGGGTCCCTGGCAGATGTTCCTAAGTGTTTCCACTGAGCTACGCACCACCTACCTCTTGGCAGCCACTGACAATCTACTGACCTAGCATCTGAACTGAGACCCACTGCCTTCGGGGATGCCCGCCTCCTGGCACGGGTCTCCCAGCTAAACCAACCGCTTTGCTATCCTGTCCCCTCCTCTCTTTCCCTTACCTTCTAGCTGCGGATACAAGGTCTCAGATTTTCTCATGTAACTTTCTTAAAATCCCATTAGGTCCAGGAAAAACTCTTCTGTATTTCAGTTCTAGTTCTAGTCTGCTTACGGCAACTATAACCGACTTTGGATTAAAGTTATTTATATCTGCATCTTAGGTGAAAGGATTGTGTCTAGTTTATCCTCCAATCTCCCACAATGCCTAGCACAGAGTAAACCCTCTGCTGATGCTGAAATAGCCCAGCGTTGGGATAAAGCGTCATGCACCCAAAACCAACCACAGAATTTGTTAAAAAGGCAAAACAAAACAAAACTAGGAACAACGCAAATGCCCAACAATAGGAAATTAGTTAAGGAAAGTATCACACACTTGCACTTCAGAATATCATGCAGCCGGGCTTCCCTGGTGGCGCAGTGGTTGAGAGTCCGCCTGCCGATACAGGGGATGTGGGTTCGTGCCCCGGTCCGGGAAGATCCCACATGCCGCGGAGCGGCTGGGCCCGTGAGCCATGGCCGCTGAGCCTGCGCGTCCGGAGCCTGTGCTCCGCAACGGGAGAGGCCGTGACAGTGAGAGGCCCGCGTACCGCAAAAAAAAAAAAAAAGAATATTATGCAGCCAATAAAAAGTAGGCTTGAAATGAATTTGTGATGGAGAATACTTAGGCTCTAATGATAATATCCAAAAATGCAACAAAATTTATACTTAGTAGCCCAGGCTCTACAGCTAATAAAAACAAAACAAAACAACCACAAAAAAAACATGCTCGTAGAAAAAGGCTGGGAAATCTCGCCATTACGATGCCCATGTAGGGACTTCTCTGGCGGTCCAGTGGTTAGGACTCGCACTTCCATCGCAGGGGGCATGGGTTTGATCCCTGGTCATGGAACTAAGATCCCGCAAGCCACGTGAAGTAGTCCAAACAAACAAACAAAAACCAATGCCCATGTGATGAATCGGAGAGAAGGGTGTGGGCAAGTGGCTGAAGAAGCATCCCACATGACCTCGGGCCTCGCTTTTCCTGGCACCGTGTCTTTGGAGGCCACGCGGTTAAGGACCATTGTCTGGTTGGTGGAATTACAGTTGGAAGTTTTTCTGTTTCCCTATTTTTCCTCTTAGGCACTTTGTGAATTTTCCAGAAAGGGCAATCGTTACTTTAAAATAAAAAAAATCCAAGTAACTTCTTAACATTGGCTGAATTGTCTGTTGGCCCTTTTTTCTCAATCATCAGTTGGTCGTACAACAGGCGTTGACTGGGAATGTGGGCATCCCGCCCTTCACCTCTACCCCTGCACTGGCAGCTCTGCCATGGGATTGCACGATGCACGCTGGGAGAGGGGAAGGACGCCACCAGCGAGGGGAAGGGAGTGGGTGACCCCAGGGTGGGCTTCCCTCTGGGACCTCGGTCCTCAGAGCTCAGTCTCCCAATTTTCTTCCGGAGATGTTTCGATGTTTTTCTAACAACTTAATACGTTCCCTGCAGCCACTCCCTGCCTTTGAATGCTTCGTTTGAAAAGCACTGTTAGAATGCACAGGCATTTAAATTGGTTCATTGTGGCTTTAATCTCTCGTCTAGTGTGTGACTTGATTGGCTTCCAAAAGCTCAGCTTTTATTTTTTACAAAGCGATGAATGGGAGGAGCCGAAACTAGCTCCCAGGGTTTCGGATGACAGGATGCGGAGGGGGGTGGGTGCTCTAAACACCCAGAGGCAGCGAGGTTTGGAGAACCCTTCTTGCAGTTGGAAATGCCCAGGGCCTGGGAGGTGTGATGGTTTGGAGACCCCAAGGTACTCAAATGGAACACTAGGGGTCCGGCAGGGTGGGGCGGGACTCGGGTGGACCTCAGACCCACGGATCAGCCTCAGATGGGGGCTTCTAACCTCAGATGGGGGACCACTAACTGTCAGCTTGGTGAAGCTGCCGGCAGAGTTCAAGAGACCAGGGCCTCTTGGCCTGTGCTACCAAACCACTTCATTCCAAGTCAGTGAAACACACAGGAATTAAACACGCACTTCTAGCTAGGCCAGACGCCACAGAAGCGAATAAGTGGGCACCACCTCTGCCTCAAGAAGCTTCCAGGGGGCTTCCCTGGTGGCGCAGTGGTTGAGAGTCCGCCTGCCGATGCAGGGGACACGGGTTCGTGCCCCGGTCCGGGAAGATCCCACATGCCGCGGAGCGGCTGGGCCCGTGAGCCATGGCCGCTGAGCCTGCCCGTCCGGAGCCTGTGCTCCGCAACGGGAGAGGCCACGACAGTGAGAGGCCCGCGTATCGCAAAAAAAAAAAAAGAAGAAGCTTCCAGAAGAGAAGCTGCACACTGAACGCCTGTGTGGGCTGCAGGTGGATGAACTGCAAACCAGGGTGGGGGATTTGAGGGGAGGGGGGATAGACTTTTACTGTGGACCCCTTCTTGGAATAAAGTCTTTAAATGCCGAGAATAAACTGCAAGAATTACAAAGGAAACCAATCATATTAAAACATAGTTATCAAAAATCGAATTTATCACACACACCCCCCCCACACCCCACACACTACCTTACTAACACATTAAATCACAAGATCTAATGACAATGGGTCTAATAACTACTGGAATTTTGAAGTACTGATGGGCATAAAACCCATTTCAAGAAATCTGCGATGACTGCAGCGCAACATAAAAATATATGTGACGAAGTTACAGCCACTGCTAATAACAGAGTAGGCTTTGATTTTGTTTTGCCTCCTGCATAACTGAAGAAATTACCGTCAGTTAGAGGTCAGTAGCAATTCTATCCATAGCCCCCTGTCAGTCCATGGACCTGGCTTAGAATCCACAACTGATGGAAAGGAGAGCCTGCTTCCTTACACAAGTTTAAAAGTTTAAAGTTTAAAAGCAAATGAGCAGCTCAAGAAAAGCCCACTCATAATTGGTTTATGGACCAGGAAGACATCCCTCCTTCGCATCCCTCACCAGGAACATCATGGATTTCCCTCCGTTTCCTCAATCGACTGCAACAGCTTCCGGCCCTCTTCCCATCCCTTCTCCGGGCGGGAACCAGAGGGGGTTTCCTAAAACACAAATCCAGCTGACCATTGCCCTGTTTAAAAGATACGTTGCAGCGGTCTTCTGACCGACCCCCAAGCCCTGAGCGTGACCCTGTTTCCAGCCTTGCTTCCTGCCGTGCCTCCTCACAGCCAACCCCAGGGCAGATGTGCAGTTCTTAGCGCCTCTCTGACACAGCCAAGACAATGACCTCTGTTCCCTCTTCTAGAAGCGAGCCCCCTCCCCCAAGCATTGCTGTCCGGCGTGGAACCCCAGAGCATCGTGACCACCGACTATATTTTCTGGGCAGGCCACCTCCTCTCCTGCTGCCTTTCCACCTCTGCACCCCAGTGCTGGAGCGTCAAGTTACCAGCCCTTCATTAATGTCGACTGAAAGAACAAATAAGCCAAGGAAATGATCCATAGTACTGGGCTGAGCAGGGTGGGAAGCCTTCCAAAATGTGACAGGGAAAGTAGGAGAAACAGCCCTGGGCTTGGAATCTGCACATTTGCCCTGGGCACGCCTTTGCCTCTCTGGGCCTCAGTTTCCCCATCTGCACACTGTGAGTGTTGAACAGAGGGTCTCTGAGGGTCTTTGAGGTTGTGGGTTGGAAGGGTCCATATTACTGAGATCTCTGTGAGCCACGCCAGCTGGGGCCTATGCACCAGCCTCCGCCCTCAGACTGTCAGCCTGGTCTGGGCCCTGGTCCCCTTCTCTCCCCACGGACCCCCCTCCTCAGCCAGTTCAGAGCACCCCTTCCAGCATCGTGGCCCCTCTAAGGCAGGCCGAGGTGAGTAGCCTCCCAGGGCCACATGGAAACTCCAGAGGAGGTGGTCCTGGGGACGTTTTATACAGTGGTGGGCACACTTTTTTTGTAAAGGGTCAGGTAGTAACGACCTTTATACTCGGCAGGCCATACACAGTCTCTGTTGCATATTCTTTGATTTTACAGCCCTTAAAAAATGTAAAACCCATTTCACATTCACTGCACCCAAACAGACTACTAGCCAAATGTGGCCTGTGGGCCACGGTTTGCCACCTTCAGTTGTAGATGCTCCAAGGCTGTAACCAGTAGCTGCAGGGAGCCACAGCGGCCAGCAGGCAAAGTGAGCTGGCTAAGTGACCCACAGGCATGTGTCCTGGGATTGGACAGATGTTGAGGCCAGAAGGACTTATAATTGGTCCTGGTGGTCTTGAGCCCGCTCTTCACTAGCCGTGTGACATCTGGCCAGTCAGGTAACTTCTCTGAGTCTCCATCTCCTCACCTGGAAATGGGGTTTAGTCCGTTTGGGCTGTTATAATAAAATATCACAGACCGGATGGCTTATAAACAGTAGAAATTTACTTTTCACAGTTCTGGAGGCTGGAAGTCCGAGATCAGGGTGCCAGCGCAGTCACGGGAGACCTGGTTGCAGACTTCTCAGTGTATCTTCACGTGGAAGAAGGGGTTAGGGAGCTCTGTGGGGTCTCTTTTATAAGGGCACTAATCCCATTCATGAGGGCTCCACCCTCATGTTAGAACAGGATTAGAATCACCTCCCAGATGCCCTAACTCCTGACACCATCACATTGGGGGTCAGGATTCCAACAGGTGAATTCTGAGGGGACCTAAATATGCAGACCATGGCATGGGGACAACACCTAGATTTGATTAATGAAAAAACCTCCTACCCAGCATTTGGAACACATTCCATACTTGGAAGCAGTTCTTTTTTTACCCCAAATTCCTCTGGGGTTAGGTGGAGGGCTTTCCTTCTTTAGAAACCTGCATCCAGACGGAGGCTCTCACACCATCCCAAAGGTGGGTGTGGGGTAGGAATGGGGGTTACTAGCCATAGACTAATGCATTTGTGCATCTTAACAGCTGCTGGGTGCTCAGGATCCAGAGACGAACCAGGTAAGGCTCTGGCCCATGGGGCTCCGTGTCCAGTGAGGGGGCCAAAGTGAGCTTTGAGAGAGGGGAGTGCAAGCTGAGTTGGGAGGTGCTGCAAGGATACTGGGGAGGCTCTCGACACACTGGGGGATGGGGAGGCCGGAGCTTGAGGATCGGGGGAGGCAATGAAGGAAGCAAGGGTCAGATCAGAGCCCCAGAGCCATGTCCAGGAGGCTGGGCTGGTCCCTGGGGGCAATTGGGAGCCAACATGGGTTCAGGTGGGAGTGACAACACTGATTCTGAGGTTCAGACGAGTCACCCTGGCTGGGGTGGGTGCAGAAGGGAAGCCCTTGCCAAGGGGGTGGGTGGAAGTAGGGTGGGGGGAGGGGGTCAGTGCAGACACGGGCAGCTGAATGAGGCCAAGGACCAGGCAGGAAGGCTGCAGGAGCGGGCATGGCAGGCACGCCTCTCTGGGAGGGAGGGGGGAATTCTCAACGTCCATGAGTTTGTCCTTATTGGATTGGTTGAGTGGACACGGGATTTAAAAAAAATATGGAACTATGCATTTTCCAAACATTTTGGCAAAAAAAAAAAAAAAACGTGCTTAGGCCTTTTTAAAAAAGCTGTTTCCATTTCCAAGTCCGTTCTTGGGTAGCAGCCCTGGGGTGCTGCTGCAGGCAGCAAGGGAGTGGGGCTCCAGGGGCGCCTCTGGGCTGTCCCTGAGGAACCAGAGACAGGATGCAGGCCTTTTCTGGTTCAGGCCGGCGTTGGCCTGCTGGAGGAGATGGTTAGAAAGGAAGCAGCCTTGGTTTTCAGCGTCCCGTGTGGTTATCACAAATGACAGCCAGAAGAGAAATGATCTTTTTTCCTTGATGACAGACAAGCCAGGGCAGGGCAGATGACAGAGCAGAGGAGAAGACTCAAGAAAGAGCACGTGTTCCGATGCAACCCGGGTGAAAAGGCACCAGCCTGGGAGACTGACGCGTCCACAGGAGGTGACCGGGGACACAGCTCTCCCGGAAATGGACTGTGAAGCTGTACTTCAGGGGAGGCCAAGAAGGTTCCAGAATCTGAGCTCCAGGCCTGAGCCATCGAGTCAAAAGGCGAGAGCTTAGTTAGAGTCACAAGGAAGCCTCAGGGTGAATAAGCAGGCAGAAGTGTCATAAAGCAGCGTGCGGTTGGATGGAGGGGGCTGGAAAACGTGATGCAGACTTGAAAAAAAAAAAAGCCAACCAGGGAAGTGAAAAGGGTGCTGACATTTCCACCATGATGAAAGGCCTACGTCCGTGCTAAGCACTTGTCTACAAGTCATCCATTTGGTCCTTGAGGGTGGGTCACACAGGAGGGAGCAGATGTAGGGCAGCAGGGCATCCTCTCAGGCGGAGAGCTTCTGCTGATTGGCAGAGGGACCTCAGAAGAACTTCCTCCCCACCCCCCGCACCGACCAGCACCTTCCTCTTAGAATGTTGGGGGCCTCACCGGGCACCTGCTCAGAACCAGTGCCCAGTGGGCAAGGCTGCCGTCACCTCCCGCAATCGCAGACAAGAACACTGAGGCTGGAGTGTCCAGGGCACAGGGCCATCAGGGCAGCACTGAGACTTGAACTTTGTTCTGTCAGATTCCAAAGCCCAAAGACCGTGAGTCTGGTTGGACAGGGTTCAACCAGGCAGAGTGAATCCACTCTGAGTCCAGCTGTGAACCAGAGGGACCCGGCTCCATGGGGGTGAAGGAGCTGAGAAGCTGCCAGGGGACAAAAGGGAACCCAGAGATCGGCTACTTCCACACCTTGGCTGGAGGGGGCAAAGGAGGAGGTGATGTTACCAGACCCGGGCTGGGAGTCTCTAAGCGGCAGGAACTGGAGCCCCAAGGGAGGCTTCACCCCAACCAGGGCGGAAAGGCTGCTGTGGGCGAAATCCCTGGGCCAGCACAGGGGAACCTGAGCGATGCAGCCCGCAGGGGTCAACCCTCCTGTGACCCAGGGGACGGGAAGGAAGGTCTCCCAGCCCAGGCCTGCGAAGGCTGCCCATCTGTAGATGGAGAAGGACACCAGCTTCCTTTGCCCTGATTCCGGGTTGCCTGAGCAATGGGCCAAGCTACAACTTGGTCTGCGGGGGACCAGCCTTGCAGGACAAAGGACAAGTTACTGGCACTGACACTGACCATTTGCCGGGTTGACCTTGAGGGGGAGTCCACGGGAAATAAATCAGGGCTCAGAACCCTCTGTCCTGGGGGCAGTGGGATTAGAGCCCTCCGTCCTCTCCCTTCCCCTTCCTGGGCCTGGGAAGCTGAGGCTGCAGGATGGAGGGCCCTACTTGGCTCTGTGGTGCCAGTGGTGAGGGTCAGACACCCCATAAAGACCAGGTTGGGACAGCTCTCCGCTCCAGCCCCTCCAACACCATAATAATTCTAACAGCCCACGTGCATCTTGCATTCTGTACGTGCCTGACTCCGTGATAAAGGGCTTACAGCTATCAACTCATTTATCCTACAGAGACTAATGAGACACTTATCCCTATTTTATGGCTGAGAAAACTGAGGATCAATGGTACTAAGAACACTACTCAAAAGTCACATGGATGTTAAGTAACGGGGGCAGGACTGGGACACAGGATGGCCTGAGTCCAGAGCCTTTGCTCTTAAACACCACGGTGCTACCCGGCTTCCAGGCCCCCGCCCGTGCCCCCCAGAACCCACTGACAGCCGTCCACGCCTCCTGTGGGTCGTCTTCTATGAGCATCCGAGCTCCAGGAAGGTGACCGCACGGTGTAAACCTGGGGCTCCACTCAAGAATCTAGAATTGGATTTAATAAACTGAGCCCCCGGCTGCCCGGCCGCCTCAGTCCTACGGTGTTCAGCCACCTGGCCCTCTGACAACCCAGCTGCCCCCTGGCATTTTGCTCTAGAACTCAGAACCTTCAGGATCCAGACCCAAGCAAACCCCAGCTCCCAGGGCAGGCCCTATAGGCAAGTGTGCTTGCCCCTCCAACCTGGCCAGGGGCCCACACACACAGTTTCCACCCTTACTCATTCCCACTGCTCTCCCGTACACAGATGGGATTTCAGGAACCAGGCAGCTGGTTTTAATCCCAAAGCCTATTCCAAGTGAATTCTGGGAACTCTTTTTTGTTTACTTATTGCAGGTGATGTTACGGAGAAGCCACAGCTCAGAGCATCGTTCAGAGCGCCAGGACGGTCCTGGGCCACGCTCTCTTATCTGGCATTCACAGAAGGTGATTCCGAGAGCAAAGTGTGTAAGAAGCAGGGGCCGGTACCCTCCGCAGCATCTTAATTGGTCATTGGACCAGGAACTCTCACACCATCTTATTTCATCTTACAACAGCCCTCCCAGGTTGCTGAATCTGGAGTTGGGAACAATTACTGGGCTTTATCCCGTCAGAGATAACCACAGGCTTGGAGGGATTAAGGGACTGAACCAAAGCCACACAAACTACAGGGCACCACAACCCACCCTCTGTCCATGAGCTTGTCAATGTTCATACAAGAAACCCCGCTTAGTAACAGGGTTCTGGGATCCACTTTACAATTCTAGCCACAAAGGGGACTGCTTTCAAGACAAGTGCTCTGAGAGGGATTCTCAAATCAGCTCTGCCATCACTGACAAATGGTATTCGGTAGTGAAAGCCCACTGTGCTCTGGCCCACCTCCTTTCCCAGATAGCTGACTATAAAACAGCATTTCCAATCACTCTGAAATTAACTAAACCCAAGCTCTCCGTCAAAAGGCACAGCGTGGAGGACGCTAGGATTTCTACCCGGGAAACGCTGGCCTTGCAAAGCACAGTCAAATATGGATGTCTGCGAGAGGGAGAGAATGCAAAGTGCAACTCTAAGAGAATGGGGTACCGAAGGCCCGACCTCCCAACGAGGACAGGGGCATCCCTTGGGCAAGGCAAGTGGCTCCAAAGTGCGGGGCCTCGGATCCTTGGGCCAGGTGTGATTGGCTCAGGCTGCTGGGAGGGCAGCCAATTAGAGGGCGCGAAGCGGAGGGCTCCCTGAGGGGGTTCTGAGAAGCATCCTACCAGTAGCCCTGGTCACGTAGTCCCAGTCGGCTGCTGGCGGTGTGGCTAGGCGCTATCAGAGGCCGGGGAGGCAAGGACTGGCCATCAGTTGCGGGTCAGAGAGCAGCAGTGAGCAAGGCATCAGACTAGTCCAGGACTGGGTGGGACACCGAGCGCTGCGGACCGCAGGCGTGAGTCTGGGCAGACCAATCAACGCTGCCCAGCCTACCTCTGATTCGGAAACGGGAGCTTTAGGTCGGTTTTGGTTTTTCACACTGTGGGTCGTGGCCCAACCCCATGCCTTGGCAGTGAAAGCACCAGCTGCACTCCCAAGTACCCTGTAGATGAAATCTCCAAGGTCTTGTCCCACCAGAGAGGGTTCCATTTGCCGTGTGGCAAGGCCCATCCCAGGTCCTGCTGAAGAAGATCTGGCCAAGGAGGTGGAGCTTCCAGGATGGATGTTGGCCCCTTGTTCCTGCACCTTCTCTCCCCTCCCTTCCCCAGTGGCCCAAGGCAGCGTCTTCCGTGACAGCATGGCAGTGACAGATGTCCTCACACCTCCTCCCCAGGACTCTCTGTTATTGGCCCTGGGAATCAGGGGCCCATGCCAGGCCGCCAGCGCCTCATACCTTCTCCTCAGGTAGGAATCTTCCCTGCAGGGGGGTGATTCCAACAGTCACCCCTGAACCCACCAGACCTGCCTTACCTTCCTGAACATCTCCCATGGAACCAGTGCCCCCTCCCTGGACTGTCTGCACCACAGCCCAAGGGAGCAGGTTCAACCACGATGACCACACACACCTCCTGTGGCCCTCAAACCTGAATGACACATGAACAGACGTAAATGTCCTTTGACAGATGAATGGATAAAGAAGATGTGGTACATATATCTATATGTATATCTATATATGCCATGGAATATTACTCAGCCATGAAAAAGAATGAAATAATGCCATTTGCAGCAACATGGATGGACCTAGAGATTATCAAACTAAGTGATGTCAGACAGAAAAAGACAAATATCATATGATATCACTTATATGTGGAATCTTAAATATAACACAGATGAACCTATCTATGAAACAAAATCAGACTCACAGACATAGAGAACAGACTTGTGGCTGCCAAGGAAGGGAGGGTGGCCAAGGGAGTTTGGGGTTAGCAGATGCAAACTATTATATATAGAATGGATAAACAACAAGACCCTACTGTATAGCACTGGGAACTATATTCTATACCCTGAGATAAACCATGATGGAAAAGAATATTAAAAAATGTACGTATAGGGCTTCCCTGGTGGTGCAGTGGTTGAGAGTCCGCCTGCCGACGCAGGGGACGCGGGTTCGTGCCCCGGTCCGGGAAGATCCCACATGCCGCGGAGCGGCTGGGCCCGTGAGCCATGGCCGCTGAGCCTGCACGTCCGGAGCCTGTGCTCCGCAACGGGAGAGGCCACAACAGTGAATATATAACTGAATCACTTTGCTGTACAGCAGAAACTAACCCAACATTGTAAATCCACTAGACTTCAATTAAAGAAAAAATATAGTTGTGAAAAGAAAAGAAGAAAAGAAAATTATGGCTGCACAGTAATATACCTTCAGAACCACTCTTAGCAAGAAGGACTTCAGAAATGAGCGCTTTCTACTAGATGAAAACGTCTTTGTATTCAAAAGCATTGCATCAAGATATAGGGTTTTTATTTTTTTTGTTTGTCTTTAATAGATAAAAATTTCAAAACTTCTCATAGAACTCATGGTCTTGGGGCTCCCCTGGATGTCCAGTGGTTAAGACTCCACACTTCCATTGCAAGGGGCACGGGTTCGATCCCTCGTCCAGGAACTAGGATCCCACATGCCGCTCGGTGCAGCCAAAAAAAAAAAAAAAACTCATGGTCTCCAGAGAAATCCTCCTCATATCCCAATTTGAGAAACCCTGGCCTGGAGGATGAAGGGGACTCCTCAGGGACCCTCAAGGATGAGATTGCCACCTAACCTACAGCCCTGACTCACCAGGGTGCCCCTGGTCCCTGCACGCCAGCTGTACCACACTGCTGAAGTTTCTAGAAGCTTAGAATCTTGAGTGCTGCCTCCCTAGCTTAGTTCTCCCTGGTGAGCCTCCCCTACCCCAATACACACCTCCTTCTAGCAGACTCTTCCCTGTTCTTTCAAGATTCAGTTCACTCAGAGGGGAAACCCTTCCAGCTTCCTTCCCCTCATAGTAAGAGCTCCTCCCTTTCTTGGGTGCCCAAGGGACCCTGTGCATGTTACCACTTACTATCTGTTTACTAAACACTCTGAATTTTCCCATGTTCTCCATCCAACAACCCCAGGAGGAAGGTACTACTATCAGTTCCATCCCACAGTGAGAAAACTGAAGTTTAGGGAGGCAAGGTGAGTAGCTACGAATCCAAGACGGAACCCAGAAGTTTGACCTCACGGTTCATGCTTTGCTGTTCGTATCTGTTGACACAAACAAGTTCTCTGAAGGAGGGCAGGGTCAGATTCATCTTACTGATTAACTGGAGATGGGGTGGACTTTGTTTTTAACAGGTTTATTTGGGGGTAAAATTGATAAACAATAAACACATTTCAACTGTAGGGTTTGACAAGTTTTAACATATATACCTACAAAACCATCACCCCAATCAAGATAATGAACACACCCATTACCCCAAAGTTTCCTGATTCCACTTCTAATCCTTCCCTCCTGCCCACACCCTGACCCAGTCAACCGCTGATGTGCTTACTGTCTCTAGAGGTTAGTTTGCATTTTCTGGAGATTTTTACGTAAATGGAATTTTATATATATATATATATATACACATGTATATATATACATATATGTATATATATATGGGAGGCAGGTGATGTGGTCCTGGCTTCTTTCACTCAGCATAATTAGTTTGAGATTCATCCACGTTGTTGCCTGTATCAGTGGTCCATTCCTTTCCATTGCTGCGTAATATTCCATAGCATGTGGAGACCCGCTGATGGACAGTTTTTGGCTATTACAAATAAAGCTGCTCTAAACACTTGTGTATGGACATACATTTTCATTTCTCTTGCAAAAATACCTAAGAGTGGGACTTCCCTGCTGGCGCAATGGTTAAGAATCTGCCTGCCAATTCAGGGGACACTGGTTCGATCCCTGGTCCGGGAAGATCCCACATGTCGCGGAGCAAGTAAACCCGTGAGCCACAACTACTGAGCCTGCGCTCTAGAGGCCGTGCTCCGCAACAAGAGAAGCCACCGCAATGAGAAGCCCGCGCACCGCAACGAAGAGTAGCCCCTGCTCGCCACAACTAGAGAAAGCCCGCGCGCAGCAACGAAGACCCAATGAAGCCAAAAAGAAAATGAAAAAAATAAAAATACCTAGGAGTGGAGTGGCTGGATCAGATGGTAGGTGTATGTTTACATTCACACTGTTTTCCAAAGCAGCCACGCCACTTTTCATTCCCACCAGCGGTGGATGAGAGTTGCCATTCCCACACGGCCCTCTATGGTCAGTCTTTTTAATCTTAGCCCTTTTAACCAGTGGGTAATGAAATCTCATTGTGGTTTTAATTTGCAGTCCCTAACGGCGAACCATCTGATTGCCTTTTGCGTTTGCACTTTAGGACAAGTTACTAAGCTCCAGACTGCGCTCAGCACTTCCCAGGCACCTCCTCCTTTAAGGCTACCGTGCTCAGTGCGGGCCCGGTAGGCTGGAGGCTAAGGGAGTGAGGAGGTGAGTGATGGGGAGACAGCCAACAGGAAGTTGCTCCAATTTCGAGGGCGCTGCCGGCTGACTCCTTGAACCAACAGCCAAGAGTGTGTAAAAACAGATAAACAAATGGAGTCCCTCACGTGTGCGTGGGGCTCTCGGAGCTCCCAAAGAGCGGTGCCATGGGGCCCTTATCCATGCTCCTGTGAGCCCCTGGTTCAGTAGGGACCTGGATGTCTGCTCAACAAGTCTGTGGCTGCCACGGGGTCTCCCAGCATCCAGGATGGAAATTAACAACTTCCGAGTCAGTAGTCCAGCACCACTGAACTCAGCCTGCTGTTTTCATTTGAATGTGAACTGCCCATCTTGATCACTGCTACCTTGATCAAGGTACCTGAGACAGATACTGACACATAGTAGGTGCTCACAAATGTTCATGGGTGGATAGATAAATCTGGAAAATATAAAGAATAATATTTACCCCCATTGGCATTTAGTAGGTACTTGATAATTGTTAGTTCTAGTCTTTTTTAAAATTTTAATTAATTTATTAATTTCTGGCCATGCCCCGTGGCTTGTGGGATCTTAGGTTCCCCGACCAGGGATTGAACCCAGGTCCCGGCAATGAAGGCGCCGAGTCCTAACCACTGGAGCACCAGGGAACTTCCTGGTCTTTTTTATTAAAAGGAATATGTGTGAAGCCAGAAGGAGCATCTTACCAGCCCTGTTCAGTCCTCAATATACACAAGCTGCAGGTTCAGGGAAACTTGGGAAAGGCAGGGATGGGGGAAGGGTAGACATCAGCACAGACTCTGTTAACCCCCAAATCAGAGTCTTCCTTCAGGCCACGGGTTGGGGGCAGAGCAGGCCCCACATGGGGTCCAGTGCAGGCTCTGCCACTAACCAGCTCCAAACACCAGTCTCTTTGGTCAAATGAGAGCAAGAATTTCTGCCCGACCTCCTCCTCTCTGAGATGGGGGAGCTTTAAACGGGAAGATTGTTTTGAAGGGAAGGGGCACATCCGATTCACCTCCGGGCTTTTTTTTTTTTTAACAGAACGGCTGTTAGGAAGGGACATATACACTGCCGAGAAGCTCTGCTTTATTCAAAGACACAGAACTGTAATGATCCCCAGGCAACCTATAGGCTAATTGCACCATGTTACCATGTCACACCGTGTAATAGCCGTGGGCTGTAATAACCAACTGTGTAGCGGGCCTAACATACTGGGGTCAGTGCTACACTGTTCCAAGCTACAATTACAACCTGTAATAACCAGAGACCTTAATAAGAGCTGGCTCCTTGTGCCAGGCCATGTTCCTAGAGCACCTTACAGTGAGGCTACCGGGTAGGTGCTAATATAAAACCCCATATTAGAAGATAAGGAAGCAAAGCACAGAGATGTTAAATGACTTTCCCCAAAGCGTGCAAAGCAGGGATTGAAACTTGGGCAGCTTGGCTCCAGAGCCTTTTCCTTAACCACAGCGCCTTGCCTGGGGACAAGAGGTCAGTAGTCGCCTGGTCAGTGCATTAGGGCTGGTTAAATGCGAGGTAAGAAGGAGCTGCTGTGCTGCTGGACGGCACGTGGCAGAGCTGTGAAATATACTACAGAGCTCACCCGACCATTCTCTAGCTACTGCCCAGAGCAAGCGCTCACATTTGGGCCAGGCCTGTGGCCCCACCAGCAAAGCCGAGTTTTGCCATCTGCCCCCCTCCCCCTGCACCTGCAGCCCTTGGGACACAGTGCCAACCGGAACACGCCACTCAGCTCCACGACTGTTGTTGACGTGTCTGTCTTCCCATTAGACTGTTGCTGTCAAGGGCAGAGGCTGTGTCTCATCTGCTCTGTATACCCAGGCGTGGAGCACAGCCAGCATGCAGGAGGATGGCGGTGTTGCTTACTAAGTGAGCATAGCACTAATATCCTTGGAAAAGCAGGGCTGGCTCCCATGGGGCCAGGCCAGGGTAGGGAGCTCCTGAAACTGCCCACAGGTTTCAGACTGGCTCCAGATCTCAGGCTGCAGGGCTAAGCCTCACGGGACACCCCCAGGAGCCAGTGAAAAGTACTGCGGAAACCTCCCTACATTTCCGCATGTAACAATTGGACCAGGACTTCCCCAGCGGTCCAGTGGTTAAGACTCCGTGCTTCCACTGCAGGGGCTCGGGTTTGATCCCTGGTCAGGGAACTAAGATCCCACATGCCGTGCAACTCGGACAAAAACAAACAAACAAATAACAACAACAACAAAAACAGCTGGACCACCTCTTGGGAATCCTCTTATCTAGCTGTGCCATTTTACAGATGGGGAGACTGAGGCTTAGAGAAGGCGAGAGACCCACCCAAGACCTTGCAGCAGCTCAGTGGCAGAGCTATGGCCAGGACTCATCTTGGTATAAAAACACCTCTGCCTCTGAAGGAAAGCATTACGTTTCTTCAAAATAACCCACAGATAAGAAACAATCAACTCTCATATTTATAGACAATTAATTTTCAACAAGCGTGCCAAGACAATTTAATGGGAAAAGAATAGTCTTTTTAACAAATGGTGCTGGGACAACTGGATATCCACGTTCATTCAAAAGAATGAACTTGGACCACTACCTCACACTATCTACAAAAATTAACTCAAAATAGATCAAAGGCCAAATTGTAAGAGCCAAAACTATAAAACTCATAGAAGAAAACATAGGTGCAAATGTTACTGACCTTGGATTAGGCGCTGATTTCTCAGATGTGACACCAAAAGCACAAGCAACAAAAGAAAAAAAAAGATAAACTGGACTTTATCAAAATTAAAAACGTTTGTGTTTCAAAGGACACCATCGAGAAAGTGAAACAACAACCCACAGAATGGAAGAAAATTTTGCAAATCATTTACCCGCTAAGGGACTTATATCGAGAAAGACAAAAACCCAATTATAAAATTGGCAAAAGATCTGAACAGACATTTCTTCAAAGACGACGTACATACGAATAGCCAATAAGCACATGAAAAGATGCTCAGCGTCATTAGCCATCAGGGAAATGCAAATTAAAACCAAAAGGAGATGCCACTTCACATACATAAGGATGGCTATAATCAAAACAACAGACAATAACAAAGTATCGGTGAAGATGTGGAGAAAGTGGAATGCTCTTATGCTGTTGGTGAGAATATAAAAAGTATAGTCACTTTGAGAAGCAGCCTGGCAGTTCCTCAAATGATTAAACACAGAGTTACCACATGATCCGGCGATTCCACTCCTAGGTATATTCCAAGAGAAATGAAAACATATGTCCACACCAAAACTTATACACAAATGTTCATGAGAGCCGAAAAAGTGGAAACAACCCAAATGTCTGTCAACTTATGAACGGATAAATAAAATATGCTACATCCATACCATGCAATATTGCTCAGCAATAGAAAGGAATGAAGTAGTGATGTAGTTACAACATGTAAGAACCTTGAAAACACGATGCTAAGTGAAAGAAGCCAATCACAAAGGGCCACGTACTGTATGGTTCCGCTTATACGAAATGTGTAGAACAGGCAGGTCTGTAGAGACAGAAGGGAAACGGGTGGTGCCCAGGGCTGGAGCGGATGCATGGGTGGACCGGGGATTGTGCAGGTTTGGGGTGGGGTAGTAAAAATGCTCTAAAAATGACTGGGGTGATGTTTTTACAACTCTGTGAATATACAAAAAGGCATGGAATTGTACACTTTAAATGCACCCATTTAAATGGTATACTGTGAATTATATCTCCATAAAACTTTTTCTGTAAAAGAAACAATCAAAATCTCCAAACTAAGAGGGCCCTTCAAACAGACCTAATTTAAGCACCCATTCCCGTGAGAAACAGACCCACCCCCGTGAGAAGTTACTCAACTCAATTTGACAGCATTTGCTGAGTTAACACTAAAAATATTTTTTATACTTGAGAGGCAGGTCTTTTTTTTTTTTTAGACAAAATAATTTAAATGTTCTTAAATATTAAGAACATCAAATATCCAAAAACTACGACAATATTTCTGTTTTACATTATGGACAATTACAGAGAGATCAGAGACATAGATTTATGTTAACATTAAGAGTGACAAAAAGAATTCAAGACACAAAAATGACAGGGGAGAGCCAGTGGGACGCAGGTCTTAATACTCATTCCCACTTTACAGACGAGGGCACTGAGATGGAGCAGTTTCGCGCTCTGCCCAAGGTCCCAGAGCTACTAGTTAGGACATAAGGAGTCAAATCCAAGACCAGTCGGCTTTAACATCCAGATGTACACAGCGGTGAGCCAGGCGCAGGCTGCGGGTTATAAACACGGTCTGCGTGACCGCAGACTCTGAGGCTCTTATATGCTCAAATGGAGCGGTACGTGAGAAACTCTCGGAGCCTAGAGAGTGGAGCAATGATGCTGATTAGGGGATCCAGGGAGGGGTTCACAGACGAGGGGACACACTGACTGAGATGGAAGGATGAGCAGTGTCTGGATAAGAGGACAAGTGGGAAAGGGTGTAACAAGCTGTTGGACCAGCATAAGCAAAAGCTGGGAAAGTGCAACGCCAAGTTCAGGCGGCAGAGTGGGCTTGGGAATTGTTAAAGGAAGCTGTGCCGGACAGGCAGGCAGGGGAGTCAGAGGGGTGCACTGACTTCCCTCTGTGGGCACTAGGGAACCAGCGAGGGTCTGTGAGCGAGGGAGTGGCGTGCTCCGATCAGTGACTGACCCACAGGCAGGGAGGGCAGCGCCTGACCAATTGTCTGGAAACAATGTTGCACTGAAAAGCGGCAACCCGGAACCTTCAATCACCTGCTAGGAAATGCTTTGTAAAGTGCTGTTTAACCCCAAGGCATTCTTTTTATTGGAAACCTGCTCTTCCACAAAGAAACCAGAGTTCAAGTCCAAGGATCTTTTCTCCACTGCTGACTGAATGTGCAAATATCTGATCAGCTGTGGGGAGCAGCCGTCATTCTTCCCCACGGTGTCTGCCCTTGAAGCTAGTCCCCATGACCCCCTCCCAGCAAAGCCCCCAGCCTCGCACCCCAGCCCACACTGTTTGGTGGGTAACGAGTCTTCTGCCTGCTCCTACCCTGTCTCCACCCCAGGTCATCTGTGACCTTATGATTGCCCTGGGTGAGTGTCAAGGTCATCATAAGTCTTAACTTTTGTATGCTAAAGGAGGCCCCTGTGGGCTGGGGGAAATGTCACCCAAAGCTCCCATGTATGAGGTTACCTGCTGGGCGCCAGGTGCTGGGCGCCAGGTGCTGGGCAGGTGCGGTGCATCCATTACCACCAACCACCAAGGCAGGGGCGACCGCGTCACCTTACAGATGGGGAAACTGAGGCTCAGAGGGGCCAGATCTCCTGCCCAGGTCAGGCAGCTACTGAGGTGCAGTCAGGGGCAGGCCCAGGTCTGTTGGGCTCCAGCGCCCATGCCGTGCTGCAAGACGGCCAGCAAAAGGAGGAAGTGAGTCAGGAAGGCAGAAGAAGGAGGGTTCCTTTTTGAGTCAGAACAGGATGTCCCATCCCATAGCCGACTGATACAGAGGCCGGGGGCTGGGGGGAGATGAACCCCTGCAGGTCAGACTGACGAGGTGCCCAGGCCAAGTCCTCTGCAGGGAGCGTGCCTGAGATGGGGGACTAGCTGAGAGGCATGCCCAGTTTGGGCGGGACTGCGATGGGCCCAGTGATGCCAGGCCTCTCAGTGTATGGCTCGAAATGAATCAGGCCAGATGGGGCACCAACCAGGCTGTGGAGGCCCGACCTGGGTTTCCAGGAACTGACAGCCGAGAAAAATCCAGCTCACCCTCACTTCTCTCCCTCTGTGCCTCTCACTCCATCCAGCCGCCAGGCCAGGTGATGATGAAGGGCGTGCCCTCTAAGGACCCGTGTGAACAGGCAGAGAGAGGGGCCCATCTCATCTTCTAACCCAGAGCCACACCAGGCCCAACTTCCCTCTGTTCCAGAGCTTGGGAGACGCTTTATTCATTTAATGACAGATCTTGTTGCAACGCCTGCTCCGTACCAGATGCTGTGGTTGGTGCTGAAGATCAGAGAGGTGAACGGGACAGACCAGATCCTGCACCCTTGGGTCACCTGACAGCTCAGGCTCCCTTCCTTCTGCTGGAAGGTGGACACAGTGTTCAGAGTCTTCTCAACACCCTCCCACCCCCGCAGTCTCTACAATACGGCATTTCTTGACCTGAGACCTTCTGGTATCCACTAGCTCACCTCACAAGTGTCCCGTGGGTAGCACTCACTAAATTCACTTTTCAAAAGGTGTCTGTGACGACTTCCCTGGTGGCGCAGTGATTAAGAATCCGCCTGCCAATGCAAGGGACACTGGTTCGAGCCCTGGCCCAGGAAGATCCCACATGCCACAGAGCAACTAAGCCCGTGGGCCAAAACTGCTGAGCCTGAGCTCTAGAGCCCACGAGCCACAACTACTGAGTCCACATGCCACAACTACTGAAGCCTGCGTGCCTAGAACCCGTGCTCCGCAACAAGAGAAGCCATGACAATCCGCACTGCAACGTAGGGTAGCCCCTGCTCACCACGTCTAGAGAAAGCCCGCGCACAGCAACGAAGACCCAACACAGCCAAAAATAAATAAATTTATTAAAAAAAACACAAAATGTCTCGTGGACCAGGGGTTTTAACCTGCCCCCCTCCCCGACAATGGGTAAGACCCCCTGGATTAGGCTATGAGGGCTCCCTGAGCCTCCTGAAATCTCATGCAGCATCTCGTGTGTATGCCTGTTCTCCTGGCAAGGTCTGCAGGTCTCATCAGCTTCCCGAAGGCCCCCTGACTACTGCTACACCGGACTCATGGTGTTAATTATCAACGTTTCTCCTTGTAAATGACCCAGAATATTCCCTGGGGTGGATGTCACAAACTTTCCTTAATCATTTCCATTTTGCTGGACAGTTATGTCACATTTTTGTTGTTTTTCTCAGTCCAACTAGAACATTTGCAAATTTATGACTGATTTAACATTTGAGCAAGATGTGTACTCACCCTGGCCACAAAGCAGAGCCCTAATCTACTCTAGTATTAACCCGCCCAAGAGGTCTTTTCCTGACCGGGAGAATTCATTCTTCTCTTCAGCATCGGCAGCTGGCCTTCTTTTCAGGGCTGTTTTCCACAAAGAAACAAAGTTTGTGGTCACATGGCTGAAGCTGCCTGGTGTGTAACAAGGAGGACCAGAGACTAACCAAATCTGGGTGATGTTGGGTGGTTAGGCTGGGCTGGGCAGGGTGGGGCTCACTCCTGGTGAGTCACTGCGCTGGACACCCTCCCACCACCACACACACACACACACACACACACACACACACACACAGTCACGGTCACAAAGGCCTGCCTCTTCCAGGACACTTCCTAACAGCTGCTAAGCGTGTAGACTCTAGAGCCAACTGGCTGAGCAGATTCAGGCCTAACTTTGCCGCTGAAAAACAATGAGGCCTCAGCCAAGTGGATTCAACTCCTCTGACGTCACTTGCTCATCTGTAAAATGGAAGTAATAATAGTATGAACTTCTTATCACTGATCTGATTAAGTGAGTTATACTGGTCAACGGTGCTGGTAACCAGTAGGTGCTATATAAATGTTTTAGATAAATACTGAGAAAAAAAAGATGCCACTTAACTGTCCAGCAAAAAGAAAATGGTTAAGGAAAGTTGATGACATCCATCCCGTGGAATATCCTGGGCCATTTACACTGAGAAACGTGACGATTAACACCATGGACTAATGCTGTGTCTGAAGAGAAAAAAGAGCACGTTGCAGCACTATTTACAATAGCCACGACATGGAAGCAACCTAGATGCCCATCGACAGACGAATGGATAAAGCAGATGTGGTGCATACACACACACACACACTGTGGAATATTACTCAGCCATAAAAAAGAATAAAATAATGCCATTTGCAGCAACGTGGATGGACCCAGAGATTATCATACTCAGTGAAGTAAGTCAGACAAAGAAAGACGAATAGCATGTGATATCACTTACCTGAGGACTCTAAAATATGACATAAATGAACGTACAAGACAGAAACAGACTCACAGACATAAAAAACAAACTTATGGTTACCAAAGAGGAAAGCGGGGAGAGGGATAAATTAGGAGTTTGGGATTAGCAGATACAAACTGCTATATATAACATAGATAATCAACAAGGTCCTACCGTATAGCACAGGGAGCTACTATTCACTACCGTGTAATAAACTATAATGGAAAAGGATATGAAAAAGCATAATGAATCACCTGGCTGTACACCTGAAACTAACACAACATTGTAAATCAACTATACTTCAATGAAAACTCTTTGCCCTCTAGACCAAGGGCTGAAAAGTTTTTCTGGAATGGGTCAGATAGTAAATATTTTAGGCTTTGTAAGCCAGATGGTCTCTGTCACAACTATTCAAATCTGTAGTTGTAGCGTGAAAACAGCCACAGGGAGTATGTAAATGATGAGCATGGCGGTGTTCCAGTAAAACCTTGTTTACAAAATCATGTGGCATTTGGGCTGTGGGCTGCAGTTTGCCAACACCTACTGTGCAAATTATACAAAAACTGTGTGAAAAAAGATAAAGATTGAAAGGAACACAGGAAAAGTAGAAGGTTCTCTTAGAGCACTGGAATCATAGGCACATTTTTCAAATGTCAATTTCTTTAAAGTGGTAGTAGTAGTTTTTTAAAAAATTAAAGTACTTTAAGACTGCGTACATTCTAATAACAAATTAAGAGATTTCACAGTTCCACTCGACTTTTTAAAATAAGTTAGAATTAGGAAGCCCAGCTTTCACATTACGCTGTATAGAAAATGTAGTCCATGAAGTATGGCCAGCGTGGGACTGAATCTGGCTTCTTTATCTACTAGCTGTGTGACCCCAGGCAAGTTTATTAACCTCTCTGTTCCTCAGTTTCCTTGTTTGTAAAGTGAGGATACCAATGGCACCAAACAAGCATACAAAGGCCCGGCACTGGGCTTTCCTGGTGGCGCAATGGTTAAGAATCCGCCTGCCAATGCAGGGGACACGGGTTCGAGCCCTGGTCCGGGAAGATCCCACATGCTGCAGAGCAGCTAAGCCCGTGCGCCACAACTACTGAGCCCACGTGCCACAACTACTGAAGCCCACGAGCCTAGATCCCATACTCCACAACAAGAGAGAAGCCACCGCAACTAGAGAAAGCCTGCACACCGCAACGAAGACCCAACGCGGCCAAAAATAAATAAATAAATTTAAAACAAACAAAAGGCCAAAAATAAATAATTAAATTTAAAACAAAACAAAAAAAACGAACAAAGGCTTGGCGCTGAGCCTGGGGTACAGTAGGCCCTCAATACAAAGACGTGCCTTTCAGACCTACAGGACCCATAGGACCCACACAGGCAGGATCTTGCTGACCCTGGGTCTGTGTCATCACCAGGATCAAAGCAGACTAGAAAACCCAGCACGCTTTACTTCTCACCTAAGAAAAATACCCTCCTATGGTTTTCAGGTTTGGTTTATAAAAGGATACAGAACAACTTGAACCCCACTTTCATTTAATAAATGGCACCCCAGCTGTGAGAAGAACAGCCAAAAGAAGGCAGGGTTTGTTCCAAATGGGAGTTTTCGGAGCAAGGGAATTCTCGGGGCTGCACTGGCCGAACCCCTGGGGAGATCCATGTCCCCACAGGGGCTCAGGCCCAGCGTACTTCTTCCTGGGGCCTGAGCCCCTGGGCCCTGAGTCTTGAGGAGGCAGAGGGAAGAGTCCTCTCTTTTTGGCAGAAAGGGGCACTTAGGGTTCAGAGTCGAAGGCCCTTCTGACTTAATCCCTCCAAGGCTCCATAGCCCGTACCTGAGAAAGTCCACAACGTGTCCCAGGACAGTTGAGGTCCTTCTCCATCTATCTCCGCAGCCTCACCTCCCACCGATTCCCACCTCCTCTTCCTGAACCAGAGCTCCCTGGGGCTCCCTGTACATAGCAAGTGGCTTCCCCCCTCAGTGCTCTTCTTTGCCTGCCCACATTCATTCATCAGTTCTGGCACCAGTGCCTCCAGGGAGCCCTCCAGGATTTCTCAGGGTGTACCGGGCTGGGAACTAACACTGTTAAGCATGTACCGGGTGGCCGTCCCCATGTTAGGTGTTTACACGTAGCTTATTGAGGTCTCTCACCTCTTGTTAAGTAGGAATGATTGTCTTCTTTATATAAAGAAGTCAAGGTCCAAAGTGGTTCAGTGACCTGCCCAAGGTCATACAGAAGGTATCCTGCTGCCTTGTTCTCCCCAACAGTCCCTTAGCAGAGCCCAAGAGGTTTAAAACTGTCCGCACTCTGCTGGAGCTGCAAGGTGGTATCCACTGAGCCATCCAGAAGAGTCCATCCTCCTTATCTCGATGCCATGCCTGATATCTGGAAGCCTCAGAGCACCACTAAGACTTCCCCCAGGAGCCTTCACCTCCCAGGAGTCCAAGGTCAATCGGTAACAGGCTGTGCAGATTATAATTAGCACATGCCAGTTCCTTCCCAGGCTTCAAGACGCCAGTTTTACGATGTGTCTGTGTGAAGCCAAGGGCACCGGCCTTGGGGACCGATTAAGTCTTCAGTCCTTGCCCTCCGGGGTGGGGGGCAACATGAGGGGGTCACCAGCAGGGGTGAGTCACGTCCTTGCAGACACAGAGGTGCCACCCAAGCCCCTTGGACCTCAGGACCAGGGGCCACCAGTACCCAGGCAGCAGGGAGATGCCCCCTGGGGCTCTGGGGAGCAGCGTGTTTCCCGGGCATGGGGCACTTGGCCCTGCCGGACTCCACTCCTCCCTCCCGGAGGGGGCTGTGTCCAGGGCTGAGCTCCCCGTCAGTCCCAGCAGACAATAGCTCACTGTTGTGTGCAGCGCTTGGAAGCTGACCAAGCGCATCCCCCTCCTTATCCCCCTGATGGGAGGGAGTTTAATCCCTTTCCTCCTGGAGGAATCTGGGCTCCCCAACAATCCCTTAGCAGAGCCCACGGCCCTCATGCTGCTGCCCAGCAAGGTCACCCGCGCAGTTGGGGGAGAGAGGCGGTCAGCATGTGAGCCCCATTCTTTGCACTCCCGCCCTGGGGACCGGGGTCAGACACACGGGGCCTCCCACACCCGGCACAAACAGCACATGACCTCCTAAAATGTGTTTTTCCCCTCCTGTTGCACAATGCTAGCTTTAGTGGATTTTCTTGCAAGGACTGATGGCCTACAAGATTTGCATGAAAGGCAAATGTCACCCTCCCCGAGTTGACCGCGCTCAACAGTAGGGCCGCCACCACCCAGGGGAAGGTGTGTCCATTCTGCATCCACAGGAGGGGAGCCACACGTGCTGGGCCTGAATCACTTCCCCTCCACGGAACTGCAACCTCCAGCCTGGCAGCAACTGGCCAGGACATGTGACCTTCGGATATGGTCTGTTTACTTATTGCTTGCTTGTTGAAGCTAGATGATTCTAGAACCTTCTAGAATATAAGTTCCATCAGAGCAAAAGTTTTGCCAGTCGTGTCCACTGCTCCCGTCCCTCTGCCTAGAATAGTGCCTGGCATGCGGTAGTGCCTCGGCGAGGAGTTGGTGAGTGAATGAATGAATCGCTGCTCTACATATTCAGCGCCACTCATTTGTTCAAGAAACCTTTACAGGTGCCAAGTGCAGCAGAGAAAATACTAAGCTGGGACCTTCCCTTGAGGAGCTCATCGTGTCGGGGGTGGGAGGGGAAGACGAATGAACAGAGAAGGCCAGTTAGAGAGTTAAGGTTCAGCTCAGAGCGGACACAGCGTGGTGACAGACTGCCAAGGGAGGGAAGGGCATGCAGGACAGGGAACAGCATGTGCAAAGTAGCAAAGCATGAATTGGCATCTGAGTAATTTGTCCCCAGCATGGAGGAAATGAAGGCGGAGACCCTCGACCATCATTCCTTCATCCTACAGCATTTACTACCCGCTCTGTGCTCAGGGACAGGCAGAGGCTGGCCCGAGGACAGGGTGGTTTCTGTCTTCACGTGCTCACAGACTCGGGGGACAGCAGAGCCAGTGATTCTTCGTGCACAGGGGCTCTGGGAGCTCAGAGGAGGGGCGATCAAGCCTGAGGGGGCACTGAGGCTCAGGGGGCAGATGACCCTCTTACACTGTCCATTGTGACCCAGACTGCCCAGTGCCACGGTCAGGATGGCAAGACTCTGACTAACTAGGGTGACCCAAGTGTCTTGGTTTGCCCGGGGCTTCCCCAGTTTTAGCTCCAAAAGTCCTGTGTCCCAGGAGACCCCTCAGTCTTGGGCAAACTGGGAACAGTTGGTCACACTTACTTCCACCTGCATGTCCCCTCCCAACACCCCTGCCCCGCCAACCTCTCAGCCACTCACAGGTGAGGGCTGGATTTTTAGCAGCCAGTGTCCAGGGCAGCTTTTCCCCGGGTAACCGGGTGGGAACAGAGGGCACAGCGATGGGTGAGTCTAATGCCTGTGTTCCTCGCTTCTCTGGTTAAGTCTTCAGACAAGGGCAGGGGCACAGAAAACACTGGCTCGGCCACCTTCCCAGGCTGCTGCAGGCTCTCTGGTTCCTTCACTGTTTCCCTTGTCTGAGTTTTACCTCCCGAGGCCTCCCCTATCCAAGGTCAGGCTTCCTCCCCAGACTTCCTTTGTGTGTTCAGAGTGAGACCCATTGCAGGCATCCAACACACACGTGCTGGGCTCAAGAAACAGGTAGCTAATGACGACTTTTCCAGCTCCATTATACAGAAGAGAAAACCAAGGCATAAAACTGGTCAGGAATCCACCTCTGCTATTTATTTCCCAAGATCCTGATGATTCCATTATTCAAAAGCAGCTGCCTTAAATCCTGTCTTCTAGAACCCTCCCTACTAGCCCTGCAGAGACACACACCAGAGACGTTCTCTCCCAGGAGGACTCAGAAAAACTTAAAATCTTGTCCAGATGCCTGCTTCCACGCTGGGGCTTCTAACCCAGAGCTCCATGCAGAGCAACAAAGTTCCCCCTAAAATATTCACAGAAACCCCTCAGCCTGGTGCCTCCCCAAACTGCTAGAGGGCTGTGAGGTCCCCTAAATGATACTGGTCTCCCCAAGAACCTGAGGCACAGCATGGAGGAGTTATAAGAGCCTGGCTCTAGAGGAAAAGATCGTTAAATTAACCACCTCCACAAGTCCCTAGAGAAACTAGATGTATTCTCCTGTCTGGCTGTCTGCAAGGGCATCACATAGAGAAAGCTAGGTCTTTCAAGTCACAGTCTTCAAGCTCTACCATATTTTACTAGCTTGTGTCCTTGGACAAGCTCTGTAACGTCTCTGGGCCTCTTTCTCCATAAAGTGCTAAATAAGATCTACTGTGCAGGGTTGCTGGATGAAGGGATAAAACATCCCTGTACTCTTGAACTCTATGGAAGTGAGAGGAAATAGCTAACCTTCGTGAAGGGTGTGCTATGTGCCAGAAGTGAACTGTCTTGCGTTGATTTGATCGGTCCCACTGTTACTGCCTCTACAGATGAAAGAACTGAGACTCAGAGAGGCTAAGCCATCTGCCCAAGGCTCCACAGCCAGCCCAGGACCAGTGTTCTCCCTCCATCTTTACCACTAGACCTAATATTTGTTGATAAATGAACTAAGTACAGTAGCGAATACTAGGTTCTACTTTAACTAACAGACATGAGACTCAGACCTGTTTCAGCGCCCTGTTTGTAAGAACTGAAGTGATTACAAGAGTGACTTACTCACATCTCTAAGGTCCACCCTCCACTGCAGAGGTTTCTAGAGCAGGGGACTGCTAAGCCGTGGCCCACTGCCTGTTCCTGTACAGCTCTCCAGCTGAGTGATGTTTTCATTTTTAAATGGTTGGAAAAAAAATCAAAAGAAGAGTAATATTTCATGACAGGTGAAAATTACATGCAATGCAAATTCCAAGTACTTTTATCAGAACACAGCCCACCCATTCATTTCCAAAGCGTCTACGGCTGCTTTCTAGATACAATGGAAAAACTGAATAATTGCGATGGAGGCCAAAATGGTCCATGAAGCCAAAAATATTTACCATCTGTCCCTTTATAGAAAAAGTTTGCTGACCTCTGTTCTATCAGCTCAAGGGAAATACCTCACCCCAACCCTACCTATCAGCATAGCATTCTTCCAGGTCTGAGAATCCAGAAGATTCCTTACTATTCCTTTCAGGAAATATGATAGTAGGCAGTCCCTGATATCCAGAATGGGCTGAGCAGGCAAAGTTTTCCAAATGCTGAGAGCCGTGTCTTCAGCAGTTTTCCCTCTGGAGTTCCCCTTACTTAGAGACACTTAGGTAGTGTTTGTCATTAAGGTGAGGTCTTCCCAGCACTGTCAGGGACATTGCTGGAGCCACCTACCTTTCAAGACCGCACCGGAATCATACCTGGATCCTGGATTGGGTTCCACCCTCCCCAGGGGCTGCCATGGCATGAATCCCTAGAAGACAGTTCAAAGACAACAGGGACCTCACAATCACTCTGAAAGAAGGCACACAGGCCAACTCTCCAGTGATAATGGGTAGCGGCCCCGGCACACAAGCAGAGAAAGCCAGCTGGGGTCAGGCAGGGTTTGTTCACCTGAAATTCTCTTTCTGTTTCGCTTCGGGAGAGTTTAAAGCGCAGCTATGGTGAGCACTCCGTGGATCCATCAGGATGCCGGGCTTCGAGGGGCCCCTGGAAGTCATCTAGTTCCATGTTTTTACACACTTTGGCCATTTGTGCATCATCACATCCATGTTTTTTTTTGTTTTTTTTTTTTTTTGAGGTACGCGGGCCTCTCACTGCTGTGGCCTCTCCTG